>NC_043712.1:9988027-10083553 GCF_006229205.1 Suricata suricatta
ATAAGTCTTCTATAGTTTTCAGCATACAGGTCTTTTACATCTTTGGTTAGGTTTATTCCTAGGTATTTTATGGTGGTTTTTCATGCAATTGTGAATGGGATCTGTTTCTTGCTTTCTCTTTCTGTTGCTTCATTTTTGGTGTATAAGAATGCAACTGATTTCTGTACATTGACTTTATACTCTGAAACATTACTGAATTCATTGATCAGTTCTAGAAGGCTTCTGGTGGAGTCAATCGGGTTTTCCATGTAGAGTATCATGTCATCTGCGAAAAGGGAAAGTTTGACTTCTTCTTTGCCAATTCTGATGCCTTTTATTTCCTTTTGTTGTCTGATTGCTGATGCTATGAGTTAATTCTTAAAAGTGTGTTTTGTACTTGAGATAGTCTGGTCCTGTGAAATCAACAGATTGTTACAAATTTCTCTGAAAATCCTTGCCAGTTTGTGTTACTTCCCTTCCTCTGACCCCCTGCCCCAAGATGTACTTTGCTGTCCTTCCGTCCACTTTGAAAAGGATCTTAACACCAGGATAATGCCTGCGTTGGTGTGCTAGAGATTCTGTGCAAGTCTTTGGGGAAAGAGTGATCAAGGCAGGCCTCTGCGGGTGATCAGAAATAAATTGCCTGTCTACTGCCTGAGTTCATTCTAGGCACATAGCAGTGGGGAGGGAGAAACTGGCTGAATGATTAACTGAGTGATAGCCTGATTAAAATCCAGAATGAGTTGCAAAGTGACCAGGTAAGACAGAAAAAGTCTAATTGCTTCTCTCCTTAATCACTTCTCCATTTCTTGGCTTTTCCTATATTTATGAATATTTTCTTCTACTTTTCAAAAATTGTAATATCTGCCAATGATCATCCTTATACATCCATCTTTGTGAACATGTATGAGTATTTTTGTAAAATAGAGTAGTAAAAGTGACGGTGTATCAGTCACTGGCAAAGTATAAGCAACTTTGTATTTTCTCAGACCTTCTCCAACACTGAAATATTCTCAGCATTTTAAATTTTTTGCCAATTTGATGGTATATAATAGTTGCTTTACTTTGTGGTTTTATAGTGACCTTTTTGTTATTATTCATATTATAATCAAGGCATCTTTGCTTGTCTCTTTCTTTTTTTTTTAATTTTTTAAAATGTTTTGTTTATTTTTGATACAGAGACAGAGTATGAGAGAGGGAGAGGCAGAGAGAGAAGGAGACAGAACCAGAAACAGGCTCCAGGCTCTGAGCTAGCTGTCAGCACAGAGCCTGACGCGGGGCTTGAACCCACGAACGTGAGATCTGACCTGAGCTGAAGCCGGAGACTTAACCAACTGAGCCACCCAGGCGCCCCTGCTTGTCTCTTTCGTACTGATTTTTAGGGTTTCTGTATGTTTTCAATGTGTGAGTTTGTCTGGGTGCCTTTTAGAAATTAGATATTTATATACATGCAAATATGACCATCCTTTCATAATGATGTCTGAGTTTTATGTTATGCTTTGAGAGACTTTACCCTCCCCTCAATATAAATATAATATATACATGTATACATATATACATAAATATAATATATATGTGTATATATTATATGTATATATGTGTGTATATCTTGTTTTTATTGTACCCCTTTTCCAGTTCAGTTTTTATGTGTGTGATCAGTTCTTTTATAGCTCATGAAATTCCCGTTTCAGGAACTATTGATGTATTTCATGGCCAAAGAAAATAGAATGAATTTTTAATTCAGAAAGGTGATAAAAACCAAAGTAGTATGCCCTTTTGGTGATGATTACTTTTGGATTATAGACTTGGGACCAGGCTACCATCTGCCTCTCCCCTTTGCCCCAATTGTATTTGTCCTTTTCTTAATTATCTTTTTAAAAAAATATCTTTTAATTTAAATACCTATTATTTCTACTAAAAGTAATAACTATATGGCATTTGTGCTTATAAAATATTTCTTGACATATTCTACTTTGTTCCTCAGAACACTCTTGAGTTATGACAGTAAGTATAATTGTCCCTATTTTATAGGTGAAGAAATTAAAATATGTAAGATTATATGTAAGTAATAAATGGCAGAGGTTCTCTGACTCCAGTTCTAGCTACAGCTCATTTTAGTTATCCAAATTCCAAGAACATTTGAATATTGATATATAATCGTTCTTTTATTGTTCATCTCTTCAAGAAAAATTTGTGGCTCAGCATCTGCTTGCAAGGTTTTTGCATCCTCCTGAAAAAAGAAAAAGAATGAAACATAAGTTCACAAGCCTCTATTAGGTGCTTAGTAGGTGGACAGAGTTTTAGAAGGTTGGAATAACTGGAAGTTAATGAAATAATACTTTTCTGGCGTCAGCATAAATACTGTGCTGCTGCTTGTTTAATAGCCTTTTACAGTTTCCAGTGTCTGGCTTCTGTAGAATTCACTATATACATACATTTAGAATTTTAAAGAAGTGGCTAGCTTTTTAATAGACCAGGATTTCACTTCCTGTTCTGTACCTGGCTCCCACTCCAGAACCCCAGCTGCATACCTGCCCCAACTCCCTCTCAGAGATCTATCCTGTCAGTATCATTTTGGTGAGTACTAATTTGCAAATCACTGTGACTCTTGTAGTGAATCGCTTACTGTATAAAGCACCTAACCCATTTTCCTTTTGTTTAATTTCTCTTTTTAATAAGATTATTAAAATGTAGTATCTTGCCCTGGAAGTTTAGCAATTTTTTTTTTTTTAAGATTGGATTATCTGAGAATTCTGTGTTACATGATAAGGGACTGAAGCTCTCCAACTTTGTATAAATGATCTAAACATAGATGTTCAATAGAATCCAAGATCTTATCTTTGTGAAAAGTGAACTTCACCAGGACTGAGTAAACACCATTAAAAGGGCAATCCCAGACTTTGAATCCATAATTACATCATCAGAACCAAAAGGGCAAGTAAGACTGTAAAGAACTATTTTCTAGGAGTAAGCTCAAAAGGATTGCCTTAATGCATTTGAGTGTCTCTTGCAAAGAAGATACGGTGAATGGAGAGGTCTGTTCTGGGTAGAGGTTGTAAAGGCTTGAAAAGCATCCAAGAGGGGCACATCGGGTGGCTCATACAGTTGGGTGTCTGACTTCGGCTCAGGTCATGATCTCACATCTGTAAGTTCGAGCCCCACATCAGGCTCTGTGCTGATAGCTTAGTGCCTAGAGACTGCTTCAGATTCTCTGTCTCCCTCTCTCTTTGCCGCTCCCCTGGTTGTGCTCTGTCTCTGTCTCTGCCTCTGTCTCTGTCTCTCTCTCTCTCTGAAGAAAAAAAATTTTTTTAATAAAAAAAAAGAAAGGAAGAAAAGCATCCAAAGAAAAAAGGGAGAATTTCAGTGTGCTAACCAGGTCATCGAAGAGGGGTGAAGATGTTGTTATTTTCACAGCCATTTTTGTGCTAAGCTAATTTACAAAGAGGACTTATGCTTTTAGTGGTAGATTTTGTCTATGTCAAGATCAGCCTGGGGCAAAGTTTATTTTTAGGATCTATTTTCTGAACCTGTTGGACTTGCCTCTGTAGCTTCTGCTGACTTTATCCACCTCTCTTCCCATAAACTAGCTATCACTACCTGTCTTACATTCTAACTTTTATGGATTGAATAATGACCAGTAGCTAATCCTAGAAACCAGCCAGTGCTGTTAGGTGACTACCTGATGGCAAGGTGTCAGGGATATATGAATACTAACCAGGATATTCAGGAAACAAATTCTACAAGTTTTCCACTCTGGCTAGTGAGAACAATACGCTGGAGTTAACAGGATATACGACTATTCTTGGCCATGTGTGAACCCCCTAAATAAATTCCTCTACTCCTGTTGGGTGGTTCTTCTCCTAGCTGTGTGTACTTCCCTTACTCACATGCACTTGTTTGTCCTCAGCTGAAGACTCAAGAGAACCCTCTGCAGATCTCAGTCGAGTTCTCTCTTTCAGTCGTATGCCCTGTTAACTCCAGCTGCTCTGACCTCCCAGACTCCTAGCTCTGAATCCTCATGTTGGGGAGATTTGTGGGGCTGTCCATGGGCTCTCCCTTCTTGTGCTCTAGCCTGGAAACTGTTGTAGGCAGTTAGGTGGAGCATTCACAGGACTTCTGCTCCTCATTTCCCCTCTCAGGAATCACTGTCCTTTGCCACCTGAAGCCCAATACTTGAAGATATGTATACTTTGTCCAGTATGTTGTATATACTTTGTTTGATAGTTGAGCAGTCAGGAGGTCAAATCTGGGCCCGTTACTCTATTGTGTCCAGATGCAGAAGTCCATTTGCAGCTTTATGTGCTTTTAAATACACTTAAATTTTCATAAAAGGGATCAAACTGATCTTTTTCTCATTAACAATATATTGTTGCCTCTTACGGTGGAGCAAAGAAGGAAGAATGGTCTTTTTTTTTTTATCACTTTATTGAGTTATGATTAACATACAGAAAGCTGTATACATATTTATTATGAGTTTAGAGATAAATATGCATCTGGGAAACCACCACCGCAGTCTGTGCCATAAACCTATCCATCACCTACATAAATCTCCTCCTGCCTTCTTAGTATTAGTATTTATATTTGTGATATGAATACCTAAGACTTATCCTCTTAGTAACTTTCTAGGTATGCAATATAGTTTTGTTAACTATGGGCACTATGCTATGCAGTAGATCTCTAGGATTTATTAATCTTGTATAACTAAAACTTTGTGTTTTGGGTTTTTTTTTAATTTTTAATGTTTATTTGTTTTTGAGACAGAGAGAGACAGAACATGAGTATGGGAGAGGCAGAGAGAGAGGGAGACACAGAATCCGAAGCAGGTTCCAGGCTCTGAGCTGTTAGCACAGAGCCCAACATAGGGCTCAAGAGCCCAACATGGGGCTCAAAGTCATGAACCATGAGATCATGACCTGAGCCGAAGCCAGGCGCTTAACTGACTAAGCCACCCAGGCGCCCCATTGTATAACTGAAACTTTGTATTTAACTAATACTTGTTTCCTTTTTTTTAAAGTTTTTTATTTTATTTTTTATTTATTTTATTTATTTTTAAGGCACTTTTATTTATTTTTTTAAAATAATGTTTTATTTATTTTTGATACAGAGAGAGACAGAGCATGAGAGGGGGAGGGGCAGAGAGAGAAGGAGACACAGAACTAGAAGCAGGCTCCAGGCTCTGAGCCAGCCGTCAGCACAGAGCCCGACGCGGGGCTCGAACCCACGAACATGAGATCTGACCTGAGCTGAAGTCAGAGGCTTAACCGACTGAGCCACCCAGGCGCCCCTATTTTATTTTTTAGAGAGAGAGAGCGAGCATGAGCAAGGGAGGTACAGAGAGGGCAGTGGGGAGAAAGGATCCAAAATGGGCTCTCTGCTGTCAGTGCGGGGTTCAAACTCTCAAACTGCAAGATCTTGACCTGAGCCAAAGTTCAACCAGCTGAGCCAACCAGGTGCCCCAATACTTGTTTCCTTTTAAATTATACCTTCCTCCCCTCTTCCCCATCCCCTGAGCCCCTGGCAACAACCATTGCATGAGAGAGTGGTCTTAAATGGGTACTATGGGGCACTTCTCCTACACTTAATCTAAACAAACATTCTGTCTCACAAATGGGTGTGAGGACAAAGATGTCTATGTAGAACCTGGCTCACTACACTTGAGAATAAGGAAAATAATAACTCTTGCTAAATTTCTTGGGCCTGTGATGGGTACTTAATAATGTGATAGGTATTTTTACATTCTCAACCAAAATGGCCTGATTCCAATTTTTTTTTTTTTTTTAAGGGAAATGAGCCTTAGACAAGGATATTTCCTGTTTCTTACTGTGGAACCTTGAATTTGTTTAACTTCAAAGGCCACTTACCTGCCTCTTTCTTTCCAAAGTGTGTTTGAATGAATGCTAAACAACTGAATGGGCCAGGAGGGAGTGCTTCCTGGTGGGACCCAAGTAGCACTATAACCTGAAATTCAGATAACACAAGTTGTTTGGGGTCAAAAGCACCTCTCCCTCAACTTGCTATTGGTTTCTGTGAAATGTCCAATTAAAGTAATCTGCCTGGGGCACCTGGGTAGCTCAGTCAATTAAGCTTCTGACTTGATTTTAGCTCAGGGCATGATCTCACCATTTGTGAGATCAAGCCTTGTGTCAGGCTCTGCACTGACAGAGTGGTGCCTGCTTGGGATTCTCTCTCACCCTCTCTGTATGCCTCTTTCCTGCTTGCACACATGTTTGTGTTCTCTCTGTCTCCCTCCCTCCTTTCTCAAAATAAATAAATTAATAAAAAGAAAATAAAGCAACCTTCCCTCCATAACCCCATAAAATGGCAAGGTTTATTTTCCCCAACTCTTTAGCTTGCTTATGAATTACTTAGCTCTGACTCTCCCACAGAATGGTGAGTATCCTAAGCCAGCTGCCACCATCAGTAAGGGTAACCATGTGCTCAAGATGCTACCACCTGGCCTCCACAGAATAGTTTAATGAGGAACAGCCCAGAATGTGACATGGGCACTCATATACTTTTGGAATGCTTTTTTTGGTGAATATATTGGCAAAATCAATATAATAGGTTCACGTAGTAATCCTCTTCTGTCAAACATGTCCTAAGAAACTAATATGAGTCAAAGATTAATGTATAAAGTGTTTTTGTTATAGATGTTTTAAAAATATTGAAAAATTTGAAGCAGCTCAACTGTCCAACAAAAAAGTACGGTTTGGGGGCGCTTGGGTGGCTTAGTTGGTTAAGTGTCCAACTTCAGCTCAAGTCATGATCTTGCTGTTCACAAGTTCAAGCGTCACATCAGGCTCTCTATTGGCAGTGAGGAGCTCATTTTGGATTCTCTCTCTCTCGCTCTCTGCCCTTTCTCCACTCACATGTGTACTCTCTCGCTCTCAAAAATAAATATTTAAAAAAATTTTAAGTATTGTTTAAATTATACAATGTCCATTAATGAAAAACTTTGCTGCTGTTAAATATAATCTTTATAAATAATAATTAAGTATATTATAAATACATATATTAAAATTTATGTAATCTTTAAATATTTAAATATTTAGTAACATTGGAGAATGTATGCTGAGTGAAAGAAAAGAACATATGTAATATATTTGAATTTTGTAAAAATAAAAAAAGAAAAGTAAATATATACAGAAACACAAAAGATGTCAGGAAGTATACCAGAATATAATTACTATTTTTTGTGGTTCTGTCTAGGTAGTGAGATTCAGAATGGTTTGTTTCCTTTATTTTGTTTTCCTTTCTTTTGTTTTCTGGGTTTTTGCTTTATTTTGTGTTTTTAAAGTAAGCTCTATGCCTAATGTGGGGCTTGAACTCAACAACCCCCAGATCAAGAGTTGCATATGCTCTACCAACTTGAGCCAGCCAGGTGCCCCTGTTTTCTGTTTTGTTTTGTTTTTTCTTACCAAACATACGTTACTTTATGATAAGAAAAGAAACATTGTCCTAAATAATATTAACTATAAATGTATTGAGAATTTACTATATGGTATGCATCATGTTAAACATTTTTCATATATCTCTTTGAAAGATTTTAATTTTAAGCGCAGTCTCCATACCCAAATGCGGCTCAAACTTAAAACCCCAAGGTCAGTTTTATGCTCCACCAACTGAACCAGCCAGACACCCCAAGATCACCTTTTTTTAGTTCTCAGAGACTCTATAGAGTAGGTTCTCTTAACTTACTTTATAGATGAGGAAATTAAGACCAAAATTAGGCAATTTACCTGGTTACAAAGCTAGTTAAAGCAAGATCCAAATTTTGAATCTTGATTTAACCCTAGAATTTGCTTGCTTACACTTTTTATTCTATTTTCCTATTTAAAAAATCAGGGCACTTGGGTGGCTCAGTCGATTAAGCGGCCGACTTCGACTCAGGTCATGATCTCACAGTCTGTGGGTTCAAGCCCCCCATTGGGCTCTGTGCTGACAGCTCAGAGCCTGGAGCCTGCTTTGGATTCTGTGTGTCTCTCTCTCCGTGTCCCTCCCTCCCTCCCTCCCTCTCTCTCTCTCTCTCTCAAAATAAAATAAAAACATAAAAAAAATCTTTTTAAATAGTCCTGTATATGAGAGAATGGGGGTTGAGTTCTAGTTTTAGGATGTCCTAGAGCAGCCTAGAAGGTTTATTGTCCCTTGTGCTGCAGTATGTATCCCATACATCTGTTAAAGGTCAAGTTGGCAAAAACCTGAGTTTCAAAGCTCTAGATTAGATCATAATTCAGCATTTGTCAAAGAGGAAGATGAGTGAATTTACACGTAGATGCAGCAGATAGTAGGAAAATATCAGGGAAGAAGTACCCCCTTTCCTCAACTTGCCAAGCCGTGACAGGTTGACCCTGTTGATAGGAAAGATGCCCGAAGCCTCTGGAATTAGATAGTGGGAAAGTGAGGGCACAAACCTAATCCTATTCATCCTGGGGTTTGCTAAACCCTCTCAGTGACATGTGAGTGTAGTGTTGTGTTACTGAAGATAATTTTAGTTACTTTGAGCTATGTACTTATTTAATCAATGACTCTGTGGAGTAACTGTTAATGGGTATGCACACTGAGCTCAGAGAATTGACAGTGCCCTGCCCAAATTTACCAAACCTGTTATAAGTTGTATCCTTTGAATTTGATTTTGTCTAATTACAAAGCATGTAATTTCCGTCTGGTTTTTATTTTAGTTAGCTGTTTCTGTAGAATTATGGATTCCTTGGAAGCCTAGGCTTCCCCTCCCTCCACCTCAATTCCTCAAACATGAATCAAGTACCCATTTTATGCAAGTTTCTGTGATAGGTACCAGGAGTATAGACATGAATCAGATCTTGTCTCTGTTCTTGCAATACTCATAGATCCACAAGATAGGCAGGCATACAAAAAGACAAAATTGTAGAAATTAATACGGTTGGAACCTGTAGGGCAAAGAAGAATTGGAGAAGATTGTAATTAAATAATTAAATAATTCATGGGAACTAGCCAGGCAGAAGCAATAGCATATGCAAAGGCACATTGGGGAAGCTGCAAATAGCACTATTTGTTGAGAGTATTGGAAATATGAGAAGAGGGAATGGAGAGGTTGATGAGGAGCTTGATCACGAAGGTTCTTGTAAGCTTGGGAAGGTGCTTTATCCTGAAAGCAATGACAGGTTTTCAGAGTTTTATCTGAGCTTTAGAAAGCAGCCATAGTAGAGAATGGATTGACAGGGAAGGGGTATGATGAGACAGGGATGGAGAAAATAGATGTAGAAAAAACCAGAACTAGCAAGACACAACTATAATGAAGCTTGTGAAATAAACCTGATGAGAGGATAATGGTAGTCAAGAATAGTACAATAGAGATGAAAAAATATATATGGATTTAGAAAGATTTGTTTCACTTTATATCATTAGATTTTATACATACATAGAAATACATAAAGTAGTATAATGAGGGGTACCTGGGTGGCTCAATCTGTTAAGCAACCAACTCTTGATTTTGGCTTAGGTCATGATCCTGCAGTTCATGAGTTTGAGCCCCAAGTCAGTCTCTGCACCAGCTGTGCAGAGCCTGTTTGGGATTCTCTATTTCCCTCTTGCTCTGCCACTCCCTAGCTCTCGTGTGTGTGCATTCTCTCTCTCTCTCTCAAAATAAATAAATAAACTTAAAAATCTTTAAGGGGCGCCTGGGTGGCTCAGTCAGTTAAGCATTCAACTTTGGCTTAGGCCATGATCTCAGTTCGTGGGTTCTAGGCCCGTGTTGGGCTTCGTGCTGACAGCTCAGAGCCTGGAGTCTGCTTTGCATTCTAGGTCTCCGTCTCTCTGCTCTTTACCTGCTCACACTCTGTCTCTGTCTGTCTGTCTGTCTGTCTCTGTCTAAAAATAAATAAACATTTAAAAAAATCTTTTAAAAAGTACTATAATGAACCCATGTACCCAGTCTCGGTAACTATCATCCAGTGTCTAATTCTGTCCCATGCATACCCCCACCCACTTTCTCCCCTTCCATATTATTTTGAAGCAAATCTTAGGTATCATATAATTTCATTTATTAATATTCTGGTATATATCTCTAAAAGATTTTTTTCTATTTCTCCATCTTTTTTTCTCTTCTAATTTAGTTTAAGAGATTGAATAATTTGTCTTGATAAGTTTACCACAAACCAGAGTTTGTTACTTGTGTCTTTATGCTGTAGATGAATGTGTTTCTCTCTAGTTCTTTTTTCATTTTAGTTGTTATATCCAAAGGCTTGATCATCTTCAGATTCAACTTTTTTGACAAGACTACTTTATGGGGGTGTTGAGCTCTTACATTAGAAGATATATTACTGTCTTAATCTCTTTTTCTGTTATTTTAGCTGTTGATGGTCAATCTCTAGGATCCATTATTTCAGAGTAATTTCTAATTCATTATTTTTTGTTCACTTATTTATTGGAATGCTTTGATGAAGAGAAAATTTTCCATTGCTGTTTATTATCCTGTGGTGTATGTCTCCTAGGAAAAGCAGGTTAAATACATGATTCTTTCCCTTTATGTAAACATTTTCAAAATGCTGTGTTGGTTCTCAAGCATTGTTCAATGGTGACAAAATTTACTTAGAATCATTAATAATTTATGGATTTAAGCATTTGTATTCTAGTTAATTGTAATTTTTTTAAGAGAATACTCAAATGGCCCCATCTTTGGTTAGAGAGTGTCTGCTTTGGCAGCTTTTTGAAGGGATTGAAAAGACAGGAATGAGGACAGGTTGACTGTGGGTGAGGTCAAAGGGGAGAAAGGAGTCAAGGAAAGTCTTTTTGGCTTATGAGTTTAAGCCATCTACTGAAACAAGGAGCCCAGAAAAAGAGCAGGTTTTAAAGAGAGGACATGTCTGGACATATCTGAGATGCTTATGATTGCTAGGTAGAAATGCCCAAGAGGCAACTGGATATCAAGATGGAAGGTTCAAAGAGCAGTCCAAGACTCCAGGACCCAGGATAGGGCTCAGTTGCTATGTGTGGTTGACTCAGATGTGTGTCATATTTTGATAAAAATCAGTCTCTTTGCTATCTGAAGCCAGGTTCTACCCCAAAGCAAGATTAGTAAGCCCCTGTTGCCTTCTCTTTTTGTTTTGCCTATCCTTAGAGAGTCAGGTTCAATCTCTAGTAGAGCAGAAAAGACAGGGTTGGTTACAGGTAGGATTGCCACTTGGCTGGTTTACAACCAGTCCTATTGGTTTTCAGATTTATTACACCCAACCCCTCAATTAGAGGAGAGCTCTGTGTATGAGTAGTATTTACTGGAGTTGGAAATGAGGCTGAGTGAACTGGTCTTGGCCTTGCAGGAATGGCCTACTGTAACCTTTTTGTGAGTATTCGTATTCTGGAAAGATTTTTTTTTCTTTGTCCATATTCCTGCTCTCTGAAGCAACCATTTTCCTTTTTTCCCTCCTCTAGTCAACAAAAATTCATTAAGCACCTGTTTTATGCCAGGCACTGAGGATACAATGGTGAGCAAGAAAAAGGGGCATAGTTCTTTGCCTTTATATAGCTTAGAATCTAGTGGGAGATATATACATTAATCAAAAGATTACCAGCAACATGTGACTCCACACTAATATAGGAACTCTGCAAATAGGACATATTAGTTAAGAATTCTATACAACCAGTGCTGAACCTTCATTTATTAGAAGATTACAAAAAGGGCCTGACACATGAAGGACTCTGGATGGAGTTCATCCAGGGGTAAAAACTTCCTATGAAGTAAGGTGAAAGAGTGAGAAAATAAGAAAATTAAATAGATTAACACACCATTAAGTTTAATAAAAGAACCGCACACTACCCACCCCACACAACACATACACCAAGAACCTTTTGATTGCCTTAGCATATTATGAATGCCTACTGTATGCTAAACTCAGGGCTGGACCCTGGGTTTACCAAGGCTTGACTCTCTGGGGACATATTCAGGTTAATAAGGAAGATAGAACTGTAAGATAAAAATACTAAGTGATATGTACTGTCATGGTATATTTTAGGGAGCCCAGGCAGTATGGAAGAAGGGTGTGTATGATTGTGATTCGACTATCTGATTTGAGGGCTGAGAGGATGGAGTCTTAGAATACCTCACAGTGAAGGTTGTATTTAAATTGATTCCAGAAAGATGAGTAAGTGGTAGTGGAAACAATAAGGAAGTAGTAAGAAGAGTTGTTCCCTGCAAATGGAATAGTTTAGCATACTTGCAGGACAAGTGGTTCAGTATGGCCGGTGATGGATGCTTACAGAGTGGTAATAGATGAAGCTAGAGAAATCAGCAGGGGCCGGATTAGTAAAGGGTGTGGACCTTTATTCTGTAGTGCCTGGAAGCCATTGATGGGCACACTGAGATTATGCCACAGCTATTGGTGGCTGGGGGTGGGAGGAATGTGGTATTTTACTGGCCTTTGCCCAGATTCCTCACATACATATAGCTTAATTACTTATTGGCAGAAACCTCTTGTATTATCTGATTCTTCCCCCACTCTGGGTTAGGCAGATGGATAGATGATAGAAAATGAGCCAACTTCAAAAGTCAGGGCTGAGACCAGAGTCTGAAAACTACTGGGCTTCAAGTGGTTTTCCTTTTTAGGGGCACCTAAGGAGAAAGGTTCCCTGTTAATTTGCTTTGTCCCTAAATCTTATTTTTACTACTTAAATCTTTTTTTTTCTTTCATTTGCACATGCGGCTTAATAAGAGTTTGAGCTGTTGTGATATTCAGAGCCATAATACTTATTTCCATTGATCTCAGGTCTGGCCTGGGTCTTAATTGTGAAGAAGATAAACAGGCAGGGGTGCTATATGGGATGAATAAGTCTCATACTATAATCTGTTTTTAATTGTGATACTTTAAGTTTTTACACACAGGGCATCTGGGTAGCTCAGTTGGTTGAGTGTCCAACTTCAGCCCAGGTCATGATCTCACATTGGGCTTGCTGTTGTCATTGCAAAGCCTGCTTTGGATTCTCTGCCTCCCCCGCCCGATGCACTTTCAAAAATAAATAAAACATTTAAAAATAAATGAATCAATAAAATTTTACAAACAAAGTCTTGCCTGGAGAATTACATACAGAGTTTTTTTTAATGGAAGAAAGGCTTATTCTTTCCAGGTTCTTCAGCTTGTGGGTGGGAAACTGATCCAATTAAATACCGTACCCATATTTAAATTGCCTTGATTGTTTCAAAAATGTCTTTCCTCAGTTGATTTGTGCAAATCAGGATCCAAATAAGGTACATACATTGCATTTGGTTGTTATACATAAGGCAATTTTAAAATCACACCCTATAGACTTTCCTTTCTTAAGCCAATTATGTTACTCATCTGCATACAAATTTCATTCTGGACTTGGTTTGTTTTCTTTTTAAGTTTATTTATTTTGAGAGGGAGAGAGAGAGAATAAGTGGGGGAGGGACAGAGAGAAAGGAAAGAGCAAGAATCCCAAGCAGACTCCACACTGTCAGCATAGAGCCTGATCCAGGGCTCAATTCCACAACCCTGGGAATCATGACCTGAGATGAAATAAAGGGTTGGACGCTCAACCAACTGAGCCACCCAGGCACCCCTCATTCCTGAGCAAATGAGCAAAGGCATTAAAAAGTCTTTTGGGATATTCCCAGTTTTGTCCATTCCTTCAAGTCCTGAAGTACCTTTCCTATCTGTCTACTTACAGAACTACCAAGGTTCAGCTCAAATGTAAGGCCCTCTCTGTGGCATTGGGCTCCAATCAATGAATTATCCATTCTTCTGTGTTTCCTTAACACTAGTACCCACCTGTTACACCACTCATAATGTCCCATTGTCAGTTATCCGTTTAGTATTTGTACTACAAGTGGGTTAGTGTGGAGTGGTAGAAAACGAAGCTGGACAGGGCACCTAGGTGACTCAGTCAGTTAAGTGTCTGACTTCGGCTCAGGTCACCAGCTCACAGTTTGTGGGTTTGAGCCCCGCATTGGGCTCTGTGCTGACAGCTCGGAGCCTGGAACCTGCTTCAGACTCTGTGTCTCCCTCTCTCTTTTCCCTCCCCCCCCCCGCCCCCGCAAAATAACCAAACATTAAAAAAACATTTTTTAATAAAAAAAAGAAAATGAAGCTGTAGAAGTCAGCAGCTCTTGGGCAAGGATCACATAATACTAATTTCAGTCATCTCAGGCAGCATGGTACCTAGCTTATAGGAGATATTCAACGAATGTTTGTAGAATTGAATGAAAAACTCCAGTTTCTAGAATATTTTTAGTTTCTACCTTTGAGAGTTTTGTTTGTTTGTTGCTTATTTCCTGAACTATGAATTCCCCTCTCCAACTCTAGGATAAAAGACAAAACTGTAAATCATATCTAAGTGTGTTCTTTGTTGTTCTTGTTCTATATTCAGGAGCTTTGCTTGTTAGTCTTAGGTAGTATGGATTTCACCTGGCTGTGTTTCATTGTTCCTGTTCAGTTGAATTCAACTCTTTCCTTTGCCATAGGGAATGTCTATATCAAAAGATCTTACAGATGGGAAGCCGAGACCTTGGGTTCTTGTTTTTTGTTGTTTGCAAGGTTTAAAAGGAATTTAAAATATTTTCTGCATACTTCTTGTTTTCTAAAATGGATAGAGGTTTTCTAACTAGTCCTCTTCCATCACAGTGGTCATATAGGTTTCACTCTGCATCAGACTTTCATTGAAACTTATTAAAAATAAGGCTGAAATGATTCCACCGATTGGCCATTAGAATTGCTCTCTTTTGTTTTATAGTGAAGGACCAAGTATTATATCTTGATACCTCCCTTTAGCTTCAGATCTATAGTCTTCTTTGAAAGCTATCATTCGAATAAACAGATAGGAAATCATGTTGAATAGTAACATCAAAGAAGAAGGTTTGTTTCTTTTGTTCAAGATCTGTGGCATAATGGAAGAAATAAGGGATTAAAATACTTGGTTTTCTTCTTTGTTGGTTTGATGACACTTGACTCTTCCTTTCATTGGGCCTCAGTTTCCTCATCTGTAAAATGAAAGTGGAACCAGTCTCTTGCAAGATTAACTAAGGTTCTGCCATTCATAATTTAGACTCAGCTTTTAAATTCTTAGATATGCAGTATGTAAACAGTTAGATGTAGAATTTTGTTCATCTACTTTTTTCTATATTACAAAGCTAGTATCAGTGAGTAAAAATGTTGCTGATGTCTTATTTTGTTTTCTCTCTTTCCCATTCGTAAATCCTTTTAATCTTTTAGAATGGTTTTTCTTATTTACAATTGTTTTTAACAGTTTTACTGGGACCCTTAGTTAAGATTTACAGTTTGTCTTTTGCATTTGCATGGTAAATGAGATGTATGTTCATGTTCTCTTTCCCCTTCCTCCCAGTAGAACCTATAAAGGACTTCAGGGGCACCTGGATGACTCAGTTGATTAAACGTCCGACTTCAGCTCGGGTCATGATCTCACAGCTCATGATCTCACGGCTCATGGGATTGAGCCCCATGTCAGGCTCTCTGATGACAGCTCAGAGCTTGGAGCCTGCTTCAGATTCTGTGTCTACCTCTCTCCCTGCCCTTCTCCTGCTGGTGCTCTGTCTCTTTCTCTTAAAAATAAACATTAAAAACTTAAAAAAAATTTTTTTAAAGAACCTTATAAAGGACTCAAAAACAAAACAAAACAAAACAAAAACTATGGGACTGAGGATGCTGAAGAATATGACTCTGTATCCAAAGATTAAGATTTACCCATTTTCTCAAGCTATGTTAAAGATTTGTTCCCATGCTTATAGGTATATCAAGGATTATTACTAAGACTTACCCTTAGAAATCAAAGGCATTGCTTCACTTTTGATCCTGGGAGCCGGACTAATAGCTTCCCATTTCATCATTCTTTCAAAGGTTGGTGCAATGAAAGCAAAGATGCTTATTACACCTCTCTTGTATGTAGGTACTGAGTTTTAGATATATCTATATCCTTCAGGGAGACAGAGAGCTGCCCTTTGAATGAGTGTTCCCAATTGAATTGCTGGTAGACTTTCCCCTTATTCGCCTTTCTCCCGTCATTCTTTTTATAGTTACTTTACTAAAATTATGAAAGCTGCATTAAGTTCCACAGAAACTGAGAAGAAAATCTCTATTAATTTCCTGTATGTTTGGTAGTAGGAAAACTGGTTGATGTGTTTCTGTTGCGGTGAGGCATGTGGTTGCGGTAGCAGAACATTTATTTTTAGACATATAAATTATAACCTTTTTCTCCTCTAAATCATTGGTCACTTTTTCTGTAGGCCCTACTTTATAAGATAAGCCCAGTGATATCTATTAGTTGGAGAAGCCCTCTTAGTAATAGTAATAGCAATATTTGCCATTCAGTTATATGGCTGCCAAGTGAGACTCCACTCCCACCCCATGGAGGGTCTCCTCTTTTTTCTGGAACACTGCTATAAAATGTGCCTAGCCTTTAAGTTATTCCCAAAGCTAGGCTAAGGAGAAAGGGAGATTTAGTAGGATGCAACAATTTTTGCATGGTTAAAAGGCATTTATCCCTAGGAATCAGTTGGTCTTTAAGTCATCCCACCTTCTCTGAGGAACTTGCCTTGGTATTGTTTCCTTCCATCTCAGTGGTTAGCCGAATGTGTGACATCATATGCCATTAGCATATGGCTCAGATTTGCCAGCCTCTGCGGCTCTGTGGCAATGTTTGAGCGCGTATATGCATACATGCATTCTGCTGTGTGTTCCTAGTATGGTTCACTATCAGGGAGACTCAGCTTAAGATTGCTGAAGATCTTAGGAGTTTTAAGGAATGAAGCAGGAAGCTTACTTTAAAGATTTAAGCTTTGGGCTGGGGACAGGGGAATGATATTTCTAATCTTTGTGCTTTCTAAAAGGATTTTGCAGACCTAGGTTTTTTTCTTTGCGTTTTTTAGATGAATGTGTATAACTAGAGCATGGAAATTATGGGACAAAATTAGGGAACCCTGTAGATATCAGAGTTCCATGTTTTAATTTTCTCAGAAGAATTTGCCTTGTCATTGTTTATTATAATGACAAAAAGCAGGGAATCCCAGTCTTACCCTCCCCCCTCAACCCAATTCATGCATAACATGGAGTTTTTGTTTTGTCTTTTCCTTGTGCCAAATATTTCAACTCTCTAAATTTTGTAATTCAAAATATAGGAAAATATAGTATAGAACAACAGCTCTTGAAAGAAAAAAGGGGGGAGATTCCAGGTATTAGAACTATTTTAAATTAAATGAAAACCATGTCTCCCCAAAACGGCTGCCTTTTAATTTTAGGATCACAGTTTAAAGTCCAGAGGAATATTTCCTATTAAATGTTTCCACAATATTTTTGAGGGGGACGTGCTACGTAATGTTGTTAACTAAAGAAAATAAGTCTATCAGTTCCACTTAGATAACCTTTGGGAATAAACGAACTCCATACACGTTGTGACCTTAGCGCCTGAACTTTCTAATCACATGACTGGCTTGTAAACTGACCTGTGAGGATGACTGTCTTAGTCCCAGCTAAGAGAGAAATTGGCCAAGTGTCGGAAGGGTGGTCATCAAGCTGGACTTGCCCGTAATCTCGGTTTCTTCATGGCTGCGATAGAACTTCTCAACAGACTCCGAGAAGCATGAAATGGAGACATGGGAAGGTAAGGGAATTGACTGTTTAAGTTTGGCCCCAAATATGAGGCTTAGAAATTTTCTTTGAAGGTTTAGACCAAATAGTAGCCTTGAGAGAGGTGGGAGGCGGTCTACTCCTTTTTTGTGTCGTGGTAAAATTTAGCCAGTAAGTTTTCATATACATTGTAATTGGGTATAAATGTTTTGGAATGTAGAAGAGCGAGGGAGAGGTGTAGTAAATTAATTGTTGCGGTTGATGATTTTAAGAGAAAGAGCAGGAAAAAAGAGAAAAAGTGGGTTTAAATTTTATAGTGACTTGAAAAAATTTTTAAACTTCATTTTGCATCACGATCCTTACATAAAGTTTACATTTTAAAAAATTGTTCTGCTTACCTCTTGACAGAATTTATTTATATTTTAAGTTCCTTAATCCAATTCACCATCTGTGAAAGCCTTATTTAGTACTGTTAATTATAGATAGTATTGGGGTCATGAGGCCGTTGATAAGGCAACCTCATTTCCTTTGGGGGAACTTAGATACTTTACGGTTTGGGGTATAAGACTAAGCCCCAATTAAAAATGCTAATTTTTTTAAAGTAGGATGTTTTTAAAATGGGTAAATTTATTCTTATTCTCTCTCTCTCTCTCTCTCTCTCTCTCTCTCTCTCTCTCTCTGTGTATTTCATTATAGCAGCTAGTAAGTATTGCAATTTGTGTGTTCAGAGATTGGCTCGTACTTGTGTGAAAAACCCCAGTGCCCCACAACTTTATTATTTGGGCCAGAAAAGACATACGCAGCTAAAGAAATATTTAGAAGATGAATCTTACCATTAAAGATTCACTCTGTTTGTTTGCTGTGTTAATAAAGTATAGAGTCTAAGAGTTTGCCAAAAGTTTGGTTTTTTATAGGCAAGCTCTGTTGAGCTATAGCCAGAAGAGTTTCAGATTTGAGGTAGTTGGTAAATTTCTAGGACATTAATTAATGAAATAGCTAGTCCTAGGAAAGCTTCCTAGCCCCTTGCAGCATGGCTAACATCTGCCATGGGCAGCTTTGCAGTTTCTTTTTCACTCTGAAGGTGCACAAACTAGGAAAGTAGGACCGACCTCCTCTCAAACAACATTATTCTTTATTTTAATACTCCCACTGTGTTCTTTCCCAGTACTATATATGCCAGAATTATTACCTTTATTGGTTTTTAATGTATATTAGTGGAAACAACAAAGTTTGTTGAAATTATCAGTTACATGCAAGACCTATTATTTTTCATCTTGAATGGCTCTCTCTTCTCCCAGTATTCACAGAAATTTCTTTATCCTGAATATACTAGCTTTTCCAGAGAAGAGTCATTTAAGAAGCAAGATTTGCTGTGGATCCATTGGTATAGGAGTTTAAGGGTAGGCAGAGATACCAGAGCAGTGGTTACGTAAGTTTGGAAAGGAGAGCTCTGGAGGATTTGAATATTTTCCCAACCAGCTTGATTCTTTTAGTGTTATATAGTCCACAAGTTCTGAAAGAGAAAAAAGATTTGAAGAGAAAATTCTCTCAGTTCTAATTTAATTAAGTATCGAAACTTTGATTTTCTTGGCTTTTCAATGACAGAAAATTATGGTACTAAAACAAGGAATAAAAAACAAGGAAGTGAATTTTAAAATTTCCACCTGAGTCTTCCATATAAAATTCTAGCAAAGCAAAATGAATTATCCCAGCCGAAGGAGATCTTTGGAAGATTAAAAAGCAAAATCAGTCTACTTACAAAAGAGTTCAGTGAAAATGCTACTGTAAAAAAGTGTTGCCTGGTTTTAGATATTGGGCCCTTGTCCATTTAAATTAACCTTTGTCACAGCTGGGCATACAAATGTTTTGTTTTAGTTCACAGAGGGTTAACTCTATTCAAGCTTTCACTGTGGCAGGCCTGATCTGTGGAGTCATACAATCTGGTCTTTCAGCCCTGCCAGTCGCTAGGCAGGAAGTCTTATTTCTTAAGCTATCTTTCAGAATGGGGGGTTGGGATTTGGAGAAAGGTGGGGGAAGGGCCTTGGAGCATCTGTAAGGATCAATAACAGAGAGTGAGCCGCAAGAGAGGCCATTGTGCACACTTCAAGATAGATGCAGCCCTTGTGCACGGCCCCTGCCTGGCAGGACAGACACCTAAAACCAAAACAATGCCACCAAATGAATTCCTTGTGAAAATCAGATTGCCCTTAAAGGAGAAAATACTTAAAAGAGTGCCCTTTTAATGTTGGGAATATTCTCATTCCTCAACTTGCTAGGATCAGGCAGTCCCCACTAGAAATAACTCCAAATTGATTTTTAAACGCCTTTTGTCTTCATGCTAATACTGTATTGAATTGGAGAGGGTGATCATTTTGGTCTTAGTCACATGCATCAATGCATTGAGTAATCTTTTTTCTTTCTTTCCCCCCCCCCCTCCCTTTCTTCCTTCTTTCTTTTTTATTCTAATGTTAGCTTTACCATACTGGTGTTGGAGACATCATTAAAGGAATGAAAAAAACAAAATTTGGTTAGGATTTGAGTAACACATGTGTGAAATCCCTCCCCCAGCAGCTGGTATTGGCTCTTGAAACTTCATCTGAACTAAACAGATGCTCTTAGTGTGTTATTTTGAGACCATTTAAACCAGACTCATAGTCAAGAAATCTTCAAAAATCATAGGTCTTACTTTAAAATGCATTGAAGTCATTATATCATGCCACCTCTTACAAATATTATATTATATCGGTATTGAACAGAGATGACTGAGCTTGGAAAAGTGAGCAGTTCCACCAATGAAATTATGATTTTAAAAGCACTACCAAGTATGTTGTAATTTTACTCCAATGCAGATTTTAATTTTTTGAATTCTTCTTTCCCAAGCCCACCTATAACATTCCTGTTTTACTGTATCCTTTTTTCAGAGGACTAAGGCAGTGGTTCAGTAGGTGCTTTTATGATGCAAATTCTTTATGGCTGTTGGAATGAGTAATGGAGTCATTGCCGCCTCTTTTCCACTAAACCCCCAAAGTATTGGTGACAACTGATGGTAACAGCTGTGGAAAATGGAATCATAAAGAGACTCTAATATCCTTCTCTCCATTTGAAATCTTTCAGGAATAAATGCATAAACCAATTTGAGGTCCATAATGTGACTATGGAATAGGGTGGGGAGAAAGACCTGCAGTCTCACATATGAGCCCCAAGTTAAATTTATTTTTTGCTTCTTGAGTTGAGACCTGACATATTCTCCTGGACAGATTTGAGGCTTGAGAGACTATGTAGACACTTAACAAGATCATCTGGATATTTTTAACCCATCCCTCACCTCTATGCTTATTCTGGGAAACATGATGTATTAAAAGAAAATCTAGATTGATAATCATTGTTTTTGCCTCTCTGATACATTATAATTCTGCATTAATATTTAAACCAAGGGATCAGTTCTTTTAATGGACATTTTCCAGAGATACACAAATATTACTAACAAAACTTGGAAGTTCAGTTACCATTTACATTGTATTAAAATGGGGTATGAAACCTACCATGACCCTTTTGAACAATGTGGTCTTTAATGTGCTTTAAGGGGGAGGGCCTAGGGAAGGAAAAGCCATAAAAGTCTTCAGGGTTCAAGATGAGGTTGGGATTTTATCCCATTGCCTTTGTCATTTTCACACACAAACATCACTGCAATCATGTTTGATTTAGCATCCTTAATACAATGAGGTGGGAGAACAAAAGGATATTAGAGGCATAAGTTAGGAAATCAAATATTCTCTCTTCCCCTCTGAATTTTTTCAGATGATTCTCTTTTCCCTGCCTCCCCTGCTAATGGGATTTCCTTTAAACCAATGAAATCAGTTCGTTTTTAAGAGTCATCTTTCTGCATTCCTCAGTGGTCCGGGCAATTGAAAAGCCACTCCTCAAGTATTTTTTAGCCACATGAAAAGTCTTTTCCCAAAGACTTGGTAAAAACACCATAATTAGGAAAAATGCATCTACTCCTATTTCAAGGTTGAGAATTTGGGGGCGTTCCTGATGCACAGCTGTTTTACATATTTTGAAAAGCCTGATAGATGTAAAGGTCATTGCTAACTCTAACAAGGTCTTGATGCTCACACTGTCATCCAAGGACCTTGCATTAATTAGGATGAGAAGCATGGAAGGTCAGGAGTCAACTGACTGGTGGGCCTCTGTGGATTGTGACTGGGGCCAGGAAGAATTCCTATAGGATTTTTTTGCTGTTAAAACAAAACAAAAACAAAAACAAAACCTGCTGCTGCTTCCATGGTCTCTGAACAGATCCCTTGGTCTGTATGGTAAGAACTCATTCCCTGTTGCCCAAATTGGTTGCATCCACTGCTTTGCTATATAGTCTTCCCAGTGTTGGTAAAGAGAATCTCAGCAGCCTGATTCTGTCACTTGGCCAAGTCACTTGACCTCTGTGAGCCTCAATTTCCTCATATATACAACAAGGGATAGTAATACCAATCTTGCAGGGTTGCTATAGGGATTAAATAAGAGAACCTCTGTCACAGTGCCCAGCACATGCTTAGCATGCCTTGAAATTGGAATGAGTTTTTAAAGAATGGCAAGTTTAGGGAGATTAGGAAAGAGGATTCTTGGTGAGCCTGTGGCCGGTACTATTTAATATTCCAAGTAGAAAAGCCTGCCCCTAACCTCCCCCATGCCTCCATTCAGTAAGCAACATTCAGGGAGGGGCCCTTTGGAAAATTAACCTTGAAAATGCCGCACAACTAGTAAGACAAGCTGCTGAGCCTCTCCTTTACCACCAGTTGCTATGCTAATAATCGATTCCTGAGCTAATAAAAATAATTAGTAATGAGAGGTCTCTGCAAAATTTGCAGGGTTTTTTCCCCTGAAGAGTCTTTTACAGTTGTGTTGATTGGAAAAAAGGAGAGAAGATGGGCTCTAAGTGAGCACACAGATGAAGTAATAGTCAAGAAAGAAAAGATGGTCAAGTTAATCATCTCCTTCCATGTGTTTGGTAGATAAATAAATGCCAAGACAGTGGCCATGGCATGCTTAATAGCCCCTTCTTAGAAGCTTTACCATGAACTGGTAAAGTTGAGAATATTGTTACCATGCTAATCACTGCCCTATTTAACTTGGAATCCTCAGTCTCCCTGCCTTCTGGGGGTTGAGAGCCTACGTGGCTCATGATTCTGATCTCTGTGTATAAAATTATAACTTACATAGCCAACATTTATTGAGTATTTAATGCGTTCTAAGCCCAGAGAATACAGGTGAATTAGAACTGCAGCTCCCCTTTTTGGAATAATGGTAATGTTTCTTAACAGATATTAACAATTGCAGGGAGAAGAGGAACACTTGGCTGCGAAAGCATTATTTAAAACTGGCAGAAGGATTTGTTTTCACTTTGGGGCCCTGTATTTCTTTAGGTTTTTTTTTTTTTTTTTTTTTTAACTAAGCTAGCTACACATTTCTTGAAGCGTTTTTGCTCTTCCAAATGTATGGTTCCAAAACAGAATATTCAAATATTTTTCTTAACATAGTAAAATCAGAGTCCTGGATTGCAATTGGCAAAAGTGTGGAAATACTCTAAACATCATTACTCTGCTTGCATCCTATTCACTGTTAACAAAAACATTTTTCTTTTGTGAGGTTTCAGCATGTTCCCTCAAAGTAATGGCTATAGCAACCTAGCTTTGTTTTTCAAAGGAGCTGATAAGTTATGGGTAACATTAAATACCAATTGTAGTTCATTAAGTAATCACTCTATACAGCAAATGCATGTTTTGGACATTAAAAAAATATATATATCCCAGTGGTCATTTAATCCCAAAATGGATGCATTTGAGTCAGTGTGGAAAGTGTGTGTTAAGGGAAAAGTTTGGCACTCGATAGGTGCTAGTCATGAAAGTCTTGGCTATATGTATATGCACACACTCTCGTATGCACCGATGGTTTTTGTTTCTTAAGTTTGCCATGAGATAGTTGTTAATTGCTTAGGATTCTAGGTTCCCTTTGAGTAGATAGATACCCGTATCTTTGCTTTCATGCCTATATGCCTTTTGCAATCATGTACACTAAAATACTTGCCATGAGGTTACCAATCTGATAATAGAGAAAAACTACACACCATGGAATAGATTTAATATAGAAAATTCACCATATGTCATATGCTGAAAAATAATTGTTTCTTCATTCTTTATTTCTACTGACCATTAGTCTTACCCCAAAGTAAGACAATGATGAATGCCTACAGAGTTTTGAGGAGTAGGGGGAAGGAGTGCTAGTTTTATGAAAACATTGATTCAGTGCCTCAGGGAAGAAGAAGCTTTTGGTTCTGATGGCAACATTAGTAAAACTGGGTGTGTATAGTGTGTGAAGGAGTGCTTTTATGCATTAAGTTTCATGATTTTTGGTCTTAGTGATAAATATAGAGAGACCCCACCTAATTTATTCTGAACATTGTTTTACACATGGAAGTAGCTATAAAAGCACTTTTTGGCAAATAGTATTAGAATCTCCAATAATGTACATGTTTCTGGGCCCATTAAGCAAATCTGGTCAGAAGATTTCCTTTTGGTAAGGCAAAGGAAAATGTGGCAACTACATTTTCCATTCTCTAGAACATATGGTTTCACTTAAAGCATGCTAATTGGTCTCTCTCTAACTAAGACCTTAGAATTGGGCAGGGACCTAGGGAGCTAAATACTGAGCTTTTAAGCATTAGTGCAAGGTATCGAGACTGGCCCACTAGTTTGTCATTTAGAGTTCTTATAAACTGTGCACTTTGATTTGCAGGTAGGGAAGTTATACTGTTCATTCATTCAACTGACGTTTACCGGTGTTTGTTTGCTCTGTGCTTGATATACATTAGGGATGCAGAAAAAGTAAGAGTCTGTCTCTGCTCCATGGAGCATACAGCCTAGTACAGAGAAATAAATAGGTAAGTGCAACAAAGTGTTGGAGGAACAATGATAGCAATCCTGAAGGGCACAGAGGTTATTGCAGAGGTAGGAGTGCTCATTTCTGTTTGGGCTATCAGGTTAGACTTCAACCAGGAAAGCCTCATGAGAGATTGGTTGACATTTGCCAGGCCAGTAAACGGAGAGAGGGTCTCCCAGGCAGAAGGAGCAGCATGAGCAAAGGCATACTAATATAAAACAACCTGACAGGGTATGAGGTGAGTCACAAGTCAGGCCCATACTGGTCAGGAAAATTGGCTGGTTCTAGATGCAAGGGATGCCCTAGAGAGAGCTTTAGTCTGTAAATGGATTCCCCTGCCCCTGTTGAGCTAAAGAGATCCGTTTACATTCTTCTTAATTCTCTCCTTGCAGATATGTTGAAGAGATTAATGTAGTACTTTGTTAGAAAGGAGCACAGATCTGCCTCAGAGCTAGAAGCCTGGATACCACTGCTGCTGGGATTTAGGGAGAGCATGCTATAACCTTACTTAACCCTGTTACAAGTTGTCAGGTCTTCTAGAGAGAAAGGCTTTGGTTAAATGGTTTTAAGCAGTTACACTCCCTGCCTAGGGTCATCTGTGCTCTATGGGAATGTTCCAAACAGAAATGGAGTCTGTTGTATTTTTTTAATGAATGGAGAAATAAATAGAATGAGTCCTAATAATATCTTACCCAGACTCTTTGACTAGTTAAGACTAAGTGTTTTTTTTAGTTTTCTAGGGAAAGCTGTATATTTTTATTGAGATAGTCATTGTAGTTTTACTTAGATCTAATAGTTGATGATTAGTGACTAAAATATTACAGTGTTTCCAGTTAATTAGTTTATGTTTTTAATTTTTAATTTTATTTTAAAATTTTATTTAAAATTTTAAATTTTATTTAGTGTGTAGTAAAATTGAGGAGTCTTGAGTTGGTGTATAGTTCTATGAATATAGATTTGTGTAAACTACCAGTACAATCAAGTTATGGAACAGGTCAATCCCAGACACTCCCTCATTCTACTATGCCTGTGTGGCCATATGCTGACCTTACTTAAAATCCCTTTGTGTCATACCTTCATCTTACTCCTAACCTCCTAGCAACCACTGGTCAGTCTATTCTCTGTTACTATAATTTTTTATCTTCCTGACAATGGAAATATATAGTATGTAACCCTTTGAATCTGGCATCTTTCACTCAGTATAATGCCTTTGAGATTCATCCAAGTTAACTGTATAAATAGTTGATTCTTTTCTTACTGACTAGTATTCCATTGTATGGTTGTTGATCAATTCATCTCTTAAAGGAACATATGTGTTGTACTACTTTGGGGTGATTATGAATAGAGCTGCTATTCATGTACAAATTCAGGTGTGAACCTCAGTTTTCAATTTTCTGTGATAAATTATCCAAGAGTGGACTTGAGAGGTCATACGGTTAAGTATATATTTAATCTTATAAGAACAGGGACTCCTGAGTGGCTCAGCCAGTTAAGTGACCAACGTTGGCTCAGGTTATGATCTCGAGGGCTGTGAATTTCAGCCTCGTTTACAGCTCTGTGCTGACAACTCAGAGCCTAGAGCCTGCTTCAGATTCTGTCTCCGTCTCTCTGTCTTAAATATAAATAAGCCTAAAAACAATTAACTTTATAAGAACCTGTCTGCTTTCCCTAGTGGTTGTATTATTTTACATTCTCATTTGAAAGGTGTCAGAGTTCTGTTTGCTCTAGATTTTTATTATCACTTGGTATAATCATTTAAAAATTTTAGGACACCTGGGTGGCTCAGTCGGTTAAGCCTCTGACTTGGGCTCAGGTCGGATCTCACGTTCGTGGGTTCAAGCCCCACTTCAGGCTCTGTGCTGACAGCTAGCTCAGAGCCTGGAGCCTGCTTCCGGTTCTGTGTCTCCTTTCTCTCTCTGCCCCTCCCCCTCTCATGCTCGCTCGCTCTCTCTCTCTCTCTCTCTCTATCAAAAATAAATAAAACATTAAAAATTTTTTTTAAATTTTAGTCATTATGATATGTACTGGTATCTCATTTATCTAATGGTTAATGACATTAAACATTTTTTCATATATTTATTTACCAATCACATGTCCTGATGTAGTGTCCAAGTCTTTTAGTTTAATTTTTTTTAATCATTATCATTGAATTTTGAGAGTTCTTTATTTACTAAAAATGGAAAAGGGATACAGTTAGTAGTTATGGAAGTGATGGAAGCGATTTGCTAATATTTTGAGGCAATTTTTATTTTTAGTTTTTTGAGAGAGTGCATGTGCACGCACATGTGTGAATGGGGGAGGGGCAGAAAGAGAGAGAGAATCTTAAGTAGACACCACGCCCAACACAGAGCCTGACCAAGGGCTCCATCTCACAACCATGAGATCACGACTTGAGCCGAAATCAAGAGTTGGACACTTAACCAACTGAGCCCCTTCCAGGCATTCTTAGAACTATAGTTTATGCATCATATCTTTTACAACGCTCAGCCTTTTTCTTTAATAGCCAACCTGTACTTTATGACACCTGGGTTTTTCTCACAATTCTGCAATGCCTGTGGGATTTAGGAATGTCAAACAGTTGAATTGATATATTATGATTTAGCCCTCTGTAATCCTCTCCCTAGTTATAAATTGCTCTTTTGAAAATGAGTAAGGATTATTTCCAGTATATAGTGAGTAGAAGGGTAGAATTAGATCAGGCCAGAGAATTAGGATAGAGCCTGATCATATGGGCCAGTGCAATTTACTTGAAATGCAAAAGGAAGTAATTAGAGTGTTTTGAGCAGATTGTTTTTAAATATCATTTTTATTTCAAAAAGTTTTTTAAGCATTTTATTTTCATTATTTTGTTTTGAGAGAGTGTGCGAGTGAGCGAGGGGGTAGAGAGAATCCCATGAGGGCCAGAGAGAGGAGGAGAGAGGAGCAGGGTTCACCCAAAGCAGGGCTTGTGTTCATCTGAAAGTGGGTTGAGCAGATTTTTAAAAGACCCTTCCCACCCCCTACCACATTGAGGATATGTTAGAAAAGGGATTGTAGGAAGCCCAAGAGAAGTAGGGAGACCAGTAATAGACCAAATGGTCATCCAAGTGAGAAATGATAGTAGCTTAAACTAAGTCCAGTAGTATAAAGATGGAAAGTAAATTTGAGATCTGTTTTGGAAGGAGAATTGATAGGGTTTGTTGATGATTTGGATGATGGAATATAAAACAAAGTAAAGGGATTAAGGAATGACTCTTGGATTTTAGGCTTGAACAACTAATGGGTATTGGTTTCAGTTAGTAATATGGAGAAGATTACCATGTGAGTAGGGGAAGGTCAAAGGGAGAGAGAGAGAATCTCAAGCAGGCTCTGCATGAGCATGGAGCCAACATGGGCCTCCATCCTATGACCCTGCAGTCATGACCCAAGCCAAAATCAAAAGTCAGATGCTCAACTGACTGAGCCACCCAGGTGCTCCCCCAAGATTTTATTTATATATATATATTTTTTTCTAATACTGTTTATTAGAATACTATTTTTAAACTATTTTACCTACAACTTGTTTTATTTTTTAAATTTTTATTTATTTTTTAATTTAAATCCAAGTTGGTTAACATATAATGTAATAATGACTTCAGAAATAGAATTTAGTGATTCATCATTATATATAACACCCAGTGCTCATCCGAGCAGGTGTCCTCCTTATTGTCCCTTGCCCATTTAGCCCATTCCCCCAACCAATACCTCCCAGCAACCCTCAGTTTGTTCTCTGCATTTAAAAAAAATTTTTTTTTAATGTTTTATTTATTTTTGATACAGAGAGAGACAGAGCATAGGGGGGCAGGCAGAGAGAGAAGGAGACACAGAACCGGAAGCAGGCTCCAGGCTCTGAGCTAGCTGTCAGCACAGAGCCCGATGCGGGGCTCGAACCCATGAACGTGGGATCTGACCTGAGCCGAAGTCGGAGGCCTAACCGACTGAGCCACCCAGGCGCCCCTGTTCTCTGCATTTAAGAGTCTCTACGGTTTGTCTCCCTCTCTGTTTTTATATTATTTTTGCTTCCCTTTC
Organism: Suricata suricatta; assembly: GCF_006229205.1. Classification (NCBI taxonomy): domain Eukaryota; kingdom Metazoa; phylum Chordata; class Mammalia; order Carnivora; family Herpestidae; genus Suricata; species Suricata suricatta. Next base: position 10,016,551 of record NC_043712.1, read on the forward strand.
CTTTTTTCATCTGTTTTATACACAGGATTTTATTTTTAAGTAACCTCTACTTCCAATGTGTGGCTTGAATTTATAACCTCGAGATAAAGAGTTGCATGCTCTGAGCCAGCCAGATATCCCATGGAAGATATTTCTAAAAAGAACTGTGGCCCCTGGGTAGAGAAATAATACCCATAACATAATAAAATGCACCTACATTTGTTGATCCACATCTTCATTTCTAGTACTCTACAGGCCTATTACATATTTTAATCTCCTCATTTTCACAATGATTCTGTAAGGTGAATATTTTTATCTTTATGGATAAGGAAACAAGCTCAGAGAGATGATCATACAACTAAAATAGTGACTAGCTAGGATGCAAAGCTGGGTTGCTTTTTCTTTTGACTTTATAATTACAGCAACAATAAAACATAAAAACAAAATAACTTCAAAGACAATTTACTACAAAAGCTCAATAAATAAATTTTTGGTTCTCTAACCCAAACTGTAATCTCCCAAAACTTAGACATGAAGGGGAGCAATCAATCTGCTGAAGAAAGCAAGATATGTGAAGCTACTATATCTATTCCTGACTGGTAGGCAAACCCAGTAGGCTTCAGGCATGCCATAGTTATACATCACTCAGGTGACTTGCCATCCTTCTTCAGAAGCACCTGGACTTTAATATATACACAACACTTTCTTATACATTCCTATATAGTCCTCATGGGAACTTTTCAGGGGGAATCACTGTCCTCATTTTACTGATGAATATCCTGAGACAAAATGGTGATGATATGATAATAGTAATAATACTAGCTCACATATATTGAGCTTTTTTTATTTTAAAGATTTAATTTTGGTGGGGGAAAACCTGGGTGGCTCAGTCAGTTAAGCATCCAAGTTCAGCTCAGGTCATGATCTCATCATGGTTTGTGGGTTCAAGCCCTGCATCAGGCTCAGAGCCTGGAGCCTGCGTCAGATTCTGTGTCTCCCTCTCTCTCTGCCTCCCACCTCTCACGCTCTATCTCAAAAATAAATAAACATTAAAAGAATTTGTTTCAATAAATATTTAATTTTTTAATGTAATTTCTGCACATGGGGCTTGAACTTAACAACCCTGAGATCAGAGTTGCATGCTCTACCAACCAAGCCAGCCAGTCGCCCCTACTGAGCATTTTACTATATGCCAGGAACTTTGTATATATTAACTCTGTTCTAACTCAATCCTCACAGAAACCTATTGATAGAAGTACTATCATTATCCATATTTTATTTATTTTAAAAATTTTTTAAACATTTATTTATTTTTGAGAGCCAGAAAGAGACAGAGCATGAGCAGGGGAGGGGCAGAGAGAGAGGGGGACACAGAATCCGAAATAGGCTCCAGGCTCTGAGCTGTCAGCACAGAGCCTGACACGGGGCTCGAACCCACAAACCATGAGATCATGACCTGAGCCAAAGTTGGGCACCCAACCGACTGAGCCACCAAGGCACCCCCCCCCATTATCTACATTTTATAGATGAGGGAACTGAAGCAATATGACCATACATTTAATAAATGTAGAAGCTGAAATTTTAATTCAGACAGTTTGTCTTCATGGCTTATCCTCTTAATCACTGTTTTTGTGGTAATTATTTCACAGTATCTATAAGTTAGGTTATTATGCTGTGCACCATAAATTTATATAGTGTTGTTTATCAGTTACATTTCAGTAAAACCAGGGGAGGGGAGTATAAATATCAAACCACAGCTAAAAAATACAGATTTTGATATTAAAAAATTACTCTATTGCTTTTTTGATGTATAGAGAAATGACCAGCCTACCAATTTTGTATAAAAGCTGGAAGTACAGATATAGACTGTGGGTCATAGGCTTCTATTGATGATCCAAAGCTAGGAGTAAAGCTCATATCATCTAAATAGTCAGGAACATCAGGGCAACTCAGACAAAGCAATAAATGAAGTCTTATATTTGGTGCCAAGGCCTGAGCTTATCATTACAGGTTGTAAATGAGGCTGCTTAACAGTACAACATGAAAAAAAGCTTAGAGGTCTGAGTATGTATACAGGAAGTATTGATCAATAATATTAATCCATTATCTTTTATGCAGTAATATAGTGTATACGTTCATAAATACATCACACCACCCTAAAGGTGATAAACTGGATTTATGTTAATTAAAAACATAGTAGGGATGCCTAGCTGACTCAGTCAGTGGAGCATACAACTCTTGCTCTTGGGGTTGTGTGTTCAAGCCCCATGTTGGGTGTAGAGATTACTTAAAAAAATTTTTTTAATCTTAAAAAAAAACCCAAAACCTGGTACAAAAGAGAATAGGAAGAATAGACTCCCTCTCTGTTCTGTACTCATCAAGCAACAGTAGATTCTTTCTTACTTTTTTATTTCTAAGTACTCTCTACACCGAATGCAGGGCTTGAATTTATAACCTCGAGATCAAGAGTGTGCTCTACTTACTGAACCAGCCAGGCGCCCCAAGCCACAGTAGAGTCTGAGCAATTTATTTTCATATGATCCTGACAAGCAGGAACATGTACAGAGGGAAAGTCAGATGATCCGTATGATAACAGTACTAGAAATCATGTAACTATGTAAGTCACTTGTTGGGACTAGTTGTATTAAACTCAAAAGGCTCTAAAACTCTTGGTGAAAAAAGGAGAGAGCAGGCTTGTTCAGATTGGGAGTGTCCACAGATTGAATAGAGACCGGTATGTTTCTATTACATATTGAAGCTGCAGGAGCCTTAGCAACTACTGGCAACCCTTACAAAGCCATGAGGTATAGCACTTTTGATTCACTTTATCCCCACCCCTCATCCCCACCACTACTAGAGAGATGGCATCCTCTCCTTTTCTAGAACAAGGCCATCTCACTGGTCACATTCACAGTTCCATCAGAAGCTAGCAACCCTTGTGTCCCTATTATAAAATCTTAGGAACAGAAAATTTTATTGAAACAAAAACTTGGGCCATTATCTTCTTTCAGTCCAGTTAGCAGTAGCCATTACCTCTTCTGCTCTAGTCAGCTGATTATCTAACTGTGTAAACTTGGTGCCTTACAGGCCAGGGCAGTGGCTGTTCTATAAGAAAAGAGGATTGGTATAATCTGAGCAGACAGTCCAAAAGGTATCTATTACATATTCTATTCTCCTACCATATACTGTCTTCTAACAATTCCTATAGCCTCCCTACAGAGGACTCCAAATCAGTCCAACTCCGGAACTGCATATTCTAGCAGTCATCCAGGCCTTCCTCCCCTCCTTCTATCTCATATAACCATACCTAAAACACATTGAAATACCTACAGCCAGCAAGCCTCTTTGCCTCTACTGCCTGTACTCTGGCTGAAATTCCCTTTGACATACTTCTGTGCTCTAAGGCCCAGTTCAGGTGACACCTCTTCTAGATAATCTTTTTTCAGCTTCCTCATCTAGCTCTAGAACCACTCATTTCTCTGTGCCCGGTATATCTTCTCTTTCTAGTTTAGTGCTGACTGCTCTGTAGTGAAATTATGGGATTGGTGCCTGTGTCCTCCACTTTTGTGAGGGACATGTGAAAAGCTCAGGCGAGCTCCTAAATGTTTATTCAGTGAATAAATGTCAAGAGATGATCTGAAGCAAAAAGTAGTAATTATTCTTATAGGGAATCAGTGTCTACTTTATACTTACAACTTCAGAAATACTTGTTGAGAGCTATAGTGAATGGATCCAAGGTATCTATTAATGAAATTTCTGTATATTTGTATTTATTTATAGGGAAGACTCCCCAGACTCAACTAACTCTTTTTTCTCCCTAGATGAACAAGGGACCCTTTAAAGTTTCCAGTAGCAATCCAAATAGGACAAACAACAGATTTGCAGGGTCTTATCTCCAACTGGAAAACCTAAATTGACATGAATATGAAAACTATTTCACCACAAATAAAAACCTGATTCCTAATTTAAAGATTCCTACCTATAAGAGACAAGGAATTAGGGACTATGGTCTGAATTTTTATTTTCTTGGTCCTAGCTGTTGAGTGATGAGGTAGCATTTTCTCTGGATCCTTTTATTTCCTGTGGTTTCAGCTCATTGTAATTTGTGAACAATTTCATCTTTGTGTTCAGGCCTAAGCACTTAATGGCAGTAACATTTTCTTTTGTCTTTTTTTTTTTTAATGGTTATTTTTGAGAGGGAGGGAGACAGAGTGCAAGCAAGGGACAGGCAGAGAGAAAGAGACACAGAATTTGAAGCAGGCTTCAGGCTCCGAGCTGTCAGCACAGAGCCCAGAACCTGATGTGGGGCTTGAACTCATGAACCTCGAGATCATGACCTGAGCCAAAGTCAGCTGCTTAACCAACTGAGCCACCCAGGCGCCCCTTGTCTTGTTCTTTTTTTTTTTTTTTTTTTTTTAAAGTAAGCTCTACACACAATACAGGGCTCAAACTCACAATCCTGAGTTTAAGAGTTGCATACTCCACAGATTGAGCCAACCAGGCACCCCTTTTTTGTCTTTCCCATATTTTATTCAGTGATCTGTAAGGGTAACTCCTAAACATCTAGTCCATACCAATCTTGTGAACTGCTCATTTGTTTTTATTCAGCTGATAACATTTCTAAAAAATCTCTGAGGTACTCCACATGTGGCCTCTGGAAATAGATTTTTATAGTGGTATGTGCTGTAGAGGAGGATTCTCATGATTTTCACACATTTCTGTTTAAATTCTAGGTTTGCAGATGAAATTTTGAGGGTACCTGTTCCCAGTTTCAAGGTCTTCATTTCAGATGGTAGTGACCTGTGAAACTGAGTGCAATTAGTAGTACTTAGAATGTGCAGGTCATCAGAGGAGTTAGACCCATAATCCAGTTGAAATTGTTTTAAATACCTTTTAGCCAGGCAAGTTCGAGATTGCCTTAGTTGTCAGCATAATTTTGGTCAGGTAAGCAGCTGTACTCTCCATCTCCTAAATCTGGCCTTCATCACAGTCTGAGGAGCCGGTTTTGATAAAAATCAGTTTCCATTTGTAATTTGCGTAACCTGAGCCCTTGGAATGAGTAAAATGTCCTTCTTGGGGTGGGGGAGGTATTTTTGTAACAATAGGGTTGAGTGGAGATGTGAATGCAAGATAAATTTTGGTAACAGGCTTTTGTGTCTATATTTAACCAAATTAAAATAGAACTAACTGCTAAGATGGAGGTACTAAGTGATCATTCGCAGGATGGTAAGAATATATCTAATTAGCTTTTGTTTCATAGATTTTGTTATGACTCCTGTTGTTTCTTTGGTTTGGGGAATAAAGGTAGCAATAACACTGAGGTTCAATTTTGATATATTCCATCCTTCTCTTCCTGCCCCCTACCCCTGTAGGAAGTAGTTTGGTATAATGGGAGGTCTGTCTTTGGAAAAGTAGTCAGACCTTGGGCGAATGACTTTATTTTTCTGACCATGGCCAAGTAACTTGTCTTTTTCTTACTAAAAATAAAATACATAAGAAAAATTTAAATGTTAAACTTTTTTTACTTTTCATCCAGGTTTTTTATTTTGAACCTATGTCTGAATTATAGTTCATTCTCCTCTTAAGTCTTTGTTCCTATGTTTATCTTCTTCTAAATGCGTATGAATCTCTCCTAGTTAAAAAAATAAACATCTGTTTAAAATCTGTTGCTTTTTCATATAAAATGTTTTTATATCACTCTTAAATGGAGTGACACTACTCAATAAAACACTGCTTATTTTATTTCTTTACTACTCACCTATTTTTTTTTTTTAGATTTTGTTTTTTAAGTAATCTCTACACTCAAAGTGGAACTCGAACTTAAAACCCTGAGGTTAAGAGTCACATGTTCTTCTAACTGAGCCAGCCAGGCGCCCCGCCTCTCCCCTGTTTTTAACTTAGTGTGATTTTTGTTCTAACCAGTTTACTGAAAATGTTCTTAGTGGTAACCTTTGGCCCTTTCTTCTTTCTCACACATTTTGTCAATACTTTCTTATTTACGAAACCCTTTTGTTTCTTATCTTTCTTTTAATCATGGGTTTATATTCCACTGATGTCTTCTTTGATCACGTCATCTCACTTTCCTTCTGTAAACTTCTTACCTTCCTCAGTGTCTTCTGCTGTTGCTTCTCTACACATCCTCTTTCTCCTTAGAGTTCTAGTCTATTGCTGAAGCTTCAACTCTTCCATATGTGGATGACGCCAAGAGTTTTCATTCTAGCTTTAACCATTGACCCCTAAATAAATAAATGCCTTTGGAGTATGTCTGCCTGTTTTGCCTATTCGTCCTCTGTTAAACTAAAGCCATGATTTTGTCCCTCACTCAGCTTTTACTTTCCTCTTTTCTCTTAGTGATACCACATTTCTGACAGCCACCTTAGTGTAGAACTTCAAGTTCATTTTTGGTCCTTTCCCTATTCCTCTTCTTCTTCCCCAGATGCCCATGCCATTCGTCTTGTCACAACCCACACATCATTGTAAGATTGATATTCCTGAAATACTGCTTTGATCCAGACATATCTCCATTTAAAACTCTCAGTAGTCTTTTATCAGTAGGATAAAATTGATTACACTCTATTCCAGTTTTCTAGACTTCTCTCTGACCATTCATTTCTCTGTGAGATCACTCTGCTTAACTATATATCAATGTAGTTTGTCCGAACATACCTTACTTTTGTTTTCCTTTTTTTTTTTTTTTGGCTGTTGCTGATGTCTTTTCTTTTTCCTAAAGTGTCCTGTTATCTTTTGTTTTTAACTTTTTTACTATGAAATCTAACACTTGGGGAAGAGTCCATAAACACAATTTCACAGCTTAATGAATCAATATAAAGCAACCAACACCCAAGTCAAGAAATTGAATGTTGCTGGGATCCAAAAGCTCCTCTCCCCCCACGGTGTTCTCACTATATGCCTCTTTCTCGTCTGCGCCTGTTATTATTGTTGTTGTTTTAACTTATTTAATGTGAATGGAATCCTATAGGATGACTTCTTTTTGGGTTTTTTATTCGATCTGGCTTTTTTTTTTTTACCCAACATTGTATGGGTCATCCATGTTGTCGCAGTAGTTTAAATACCTTTACAGCTGTATGGTATTACACTGTATGAATGAAACTATTTGTAGTCATGTTGGTGAATATTTGGGTTATTTTTTAATGTTTATTCATTTTTGAGAGAGAGAGAGAGAGAGAGCGTGAGCAGGAAAGGAGCAGAGAGAGAGGGAGACATAGAATCTGAAGCAGCTCCAGGCACTGAGCTGTCAGCACAGAGCCTGATGTGGGACTCAAACTCATAGACTGCTAGATCATGACCTGAGCTGAAGTCAGACGCTTAATTTACTGAGCCACCCAGGCGCCCTGAATATTTGGGTTATTTTTAATTGCAACTTTGACAAATCTTGCCATTATGAACATCCTCTAATTTGTCCATTCATACACATATGCATGAATTTCTGTTGGGTATATACCTGGGAATATAAATGTATATCTTCAACAGTAATAATGACATCCTGTTTTCTTTTTTAATTAAAAAATTTTTAGTGTTTATTTATGTTTGAGAGAGAAGGAGAGACAGAATCTAAAGCAGGCTCCAGGCTCTGAGCTATCAGCACAGAGCCTGATGCAGGGCTCAAATCCACAGAACCGTGAGATCATGACCTGAGCTGAAGTCGGATACTTAACCAACTGAGCCACCCAGGTACCGCAGGACATGCTGTTTTGTATAGTAGTTGTACTAATAAACACTTTTACCAATAACATATGAAAGTTAGTTTTTCCAAATTGCCATCATAACTTGGAAGTTTTTTTTAAGCCCTTACTTAGTATGTCATTGTGGTTTTCATTAACATATCCTTGGTTACAAATAGGGTTAAACATCTTAAGTTTATTGATGACGAAGATATGCCTGTTCAGGTCTCTCTCCCAGTTTTCTACTGGCTTGCATTTCTCTTAATGTTGTATAGGAGCTTGATATTTTTTAATATTGGCTCTTTGTAGGTTATGTGTATTGCATATATCTTCCCCCATACTTTTCACTTCTCCCATACATTTCACTCTCTGAACGTTCTTCATTTTAATGTAGTCTAATTTTATTAAAGTTTTGTGATTAGTGCTTTTTGTGGCCTGTTTTAACAATCTCCTCCTAACCCAAGATCATGAAGATTTTTTTATATCTTCTGAGAGGTATGTTATTTTGTTTTTGACATTTGAGTCTAGTTGGAATTAAATATTTTGCATGGTGTGAGGTAGGGTCATTTCATTTTCTTTCCATATAGATATCTAATTGTCCTGTGCTGTTCACAGAAAAGACTTGTCATTTCCTCACTGCTCTGCTGTGCCAACTTTATCATAAATTAAATATCCATAATATACCTGGTTATGTTGTGGTATGGTATGTCTTTAATCACTTCCTTTGGTCTGTTTCTCTCTCCCTAAGCTAATAACGTATATCTTAATAACTATAGCTTTAAAGTGAATATTGATATATGGTAAAATCTTGTTTTTCTTAATTATCTGTGCTTTTATTCTTTTGTGTTTCCCATATACATTTTATAATTAACTCAAGTTATACACAAACATACTGAGTTGGGATTTTGAATGGAATTTTACTCTATTGATCTTTTCACTAACAACTTGTAATATGTGAACATAGCATTTCTGGTTATTGAAGTCTTCCTCAACTTATCTTAGAAATATTTTATATTAAAAACAGAAATATATTAAGCATTTTACAGTTTCTACATAGAGATCTTACATGTTTTTATTGGATTGCATTCTAGCTATTTTATATTTCCTTGATACTCTTGTAAGTGGCAACTTTTAAAAAAATTTATCTCTTTGTGAATAGTATAGAAATATGGTGGGGCACCTGGGTGGCTCAGTCGGTTAGACATCCAACTTCAGCTCAGGTCAGATCTCATGTTTGTGGGTTCGAGCCCCGCATCGGGGCTGTGCTGACAGCTAGCTCAGAGCCTGGAGCCTGCTTCTGGTTCTGTGTCTCCTTCTCTCTCTGCCCTTCCCCCTCTCATGCTCTGTCTCTCTCTGTATCAAAAATAAATAAAACATTAAAAAAATTAAAAAAGAAATATGGTTAGTTTTTGTGTATTTCTTATCTCACTGTGCTATCTAGAACCTCCAGTACTTATATCCTTGTCTTACTTCCAATCTTAAAAACTTTTTGTGTGCATTTCACCATTAAGTATGATATTTTGTTTAGGTTTTTTAAAATAGCCTTTATCATAGTAAATAAATTTTTTCTTATTCCTAGTTTGCTAAGAGTTGAACAGTAATAATGTTGAAATCCATCAGAGCCTCTATCTTTTTAAATTAAAGCATTATTTATTGCTTTTAAGATGGATTTTTAAAGAAAATACTTTCTAAAATATTTCATAAAGTTGCAGAAAAAAGGTTCTAATCTTACAGAAAACATATTAAAAATGTTTTTAATACTTTTGAAGAAGATAGAGACAGAGCATGAGCAGGGGAAGAACAGAGAGAGAGGGAGACAAAGAATCCAAAGCAGGCTTCAGGCTCTTAACTGTCAGCTCAGAGCCCAACGTGGAGCTTGAACTCACAAACTGTGAGATTTTGACTTGAGCCAAAGTTGGACGCTTAACCACCCAGGTGCCCCAGTTAAACTTATGTTTAACAATAACAATACAACTAGCATTTATTGTGTGTTTACTATATATTAGGCATTATAGTAAGTAGTATAGTTTAGTGTGAAATTTCTCAGATCCTGGTGCAAGTTTGTCAGCTTAGAATTCTGGCTCTACTGCCTATTAGCATATTTCTTGTTCTTGTTCAGTTTTTTCATCTGCAAATTGGAGATAATAGTAGTATCTACTACATAGAATTGTGAGGAAGGAGTGAATTATACGTGACACATAAAGAACAGAACTCGGTACATAGTGACAGTGTACACGTTAGCTATTATCAATATATTCCCTAGTCCATGAGGCAAGTACTATGTGTAGCTCTGTTTTACAGTTGATAGTGTGACTTGGAGAACTGAGGAGTGTGACCACAGTTAAGGAGCTAAGAAGTGGCTGAGCTGGCATTCTTACTTAATTGTATGTCTTAGCCATCAAGCCAATGTATTTCAAACTTCTTACACTTTAATCCTTAATACGTTGTGATCCATTACTTCACCACACACATGTAAACACAGGCATACAAATGAACACACTTCAATCAAAAGAAAGGTTTCACAATATTTTACCCATACTACATGTGAAGCACTTTCATATTTTCTATTTCATCTCTTCCAAAAATGCTAGCCATGATGCTATGAGTTGTGACTTCTAATTTGGAAAACCCTGCACTAAGCCATACTGATTATTCATTCATGTATTCAACAAAATGAGCATCTTCTCAGTAGTAATCATGGTGCCAGATGTTACTATTAAATGCCTTTGATTGAGAATTAACCTGCAGTGTAACTTTGGTTAGGTGTAACTAAGGGATCCTGCTGCTTACATAAAATAAGAACCCAAGTATTGTAAAATTCTGGTCAGACTGATGAACACATTAGTTTATAAATGTCTTTGTTCTCGTTTACTTATTGCTCCTGATAAATGATCCATTTATTTGAGCAGACATATGTCAGTAGTGCTCTGAGGGCATGTTGCTAGGACTCTGTACCTGCTTCCGATTGTTATTTTCTAGGCCAACCATATCAGCTGCTTTATTCATCAGTTTCATTATTTCCTTTGAATTTGATGTAATCTGCCTCTGAAAATTAATCTAAGTCCATAGAGACCCCAACTGAGCTCTGCTTTTGCCTTTACCTATCTTAGCAGGAGTATTAACATTTGAAGAAATGTATGTATGTATGTATTTAATATTTATTTATTTTGAGAGAGAGAGAGAGAGAGAGAGAGAGAGAGAATCTCAAGCAGGTTCTGTGCTATCAGCACAGAGCCCGATGCAGGGCCCAAACCCACAAATCATGAGATATGGCCTGAGCTGAAATCAAGAGACAGAGACTCCACCGACTGAGATACCCAAGTACCCCTGAAGAAATGAAATTTTATATGATAGTTCCTGTTACCTGCATGAGAATAATTTCTGGTTTGAAAACAAATTCTTTTTTTTTTGTTTGTTTGTTTAATTTTTAATGTTCTTATTTATTTGTGAGAGCCGGGCAGGGTCAGAGGGAGAGGGAGATACAGAATCTGAAGCAGGCAACAGGCTCTGAGCTAGCTGTCAGCACAGAGCCCGATGCGGGGCTCGAACCCATGAACTGTGAGATCATGACCTGAGCCGAAGCCAGACGCTTAACTGACTGAGCCACCCAGGCGCCCCTGAAAACAAATTCTTAAGATTATTCCTAAAGTTTAGAAAACTAGCAAAGACAAGCATCTTATCTTTTTTCTAATAATGCTCATATATGGTTACATTTATTTATCACTAGTAACCAGCAGTCTCCTTTTAGAACACTGTGTAAGAACAAAATTATGGGGAGATCATGACTTTTATATAGAGAAGGGTAAAACATAACTTGACATTATATCTGTGAATATTTTTGTGTAACTCATCTTTTTTTTTTAATGTTTATTTATTTTTGAGAGAGAGAGACAGAGTGCAAGCAGGGAAGTGGCAGAAAGAGAGAGAGAGAGACACAGAATCCAAAGCAGGCTCCAGGCTCTGAGAGGTCAGCACAGAGCCCGACGTAGGGCTTCAACCCACAAACTGCAACATCATGACCTGAGCTGAAGTCGGATGCTTAACCAACTGAGCCACCCAGGCACTCCAAGTATAACTCATCTTGATAGTCTTGCTAAAGCTTACTGAACGATATTGGCTCTTTTAGAAAGGAATGAGATTCTTCCCAGAGGAAACCCAACTTGGAGAGAGGTTTCCAGCTGCAGATTTAAGACATAGCTCTATGTGCCCATTATTTATTCTCCCTGTACCATCCTCTGCCTTCATTTATCTAAGTGGTAGTCATACTTCAGAACTCACCTCTTCTAGGAAATCTGTCACTACCTTCCCCTGCCACCAGACTGACTGAATAATAAATACTTTTCCGTGCTAATTTTGAAACGTTTTTAGGTTTAAAAAAGAGACAATTAAGCAGTAATAGTGTTCAGAACTTTAGAGTTTACAAAACTGTTTCATTCTAATACCATGAGGACACTAGAGCTCCATGTCATTTATAGGCAGTCTGTTAATTCCTTGATTCTCACAACAGTTATTTGAAGAAGGTACTATATTATCTGCATTTTGTAGACTAGAAACTGAGATACCTCTGAAGAAGTTAAGAAACTTTCCAATGCACACAGCTAGCAAGTGACAGCCTAGTTTGAGCCAGAGTCTAACTCTAGAGCCTAGATTCGTAGTCTGTATGTTCTACTGCCTCTGTCCAAGAGATCTGGAAAGGTGACCTTGTTCTCTTTCTTTTCCATCCCTGAGTTGAGATTTACCTTGCCATAGGCCTTGAGATCAACTCTACTTCCCTATCCAAGCCTGTTCTCTTGACTGCCATGCAGGTGTGTTCACACAATTTTCAATTAAAGTTTAAAGTTTAAAAGTTTAAAGTTCTTAAAAACTGTCCTATTTTCCACCCTCCTCTATTCTTTTACTCTTGAGGAGAGGGGCAAGAGAGGAAGATTCCAATAGTTTTTACTTTTAATGTTTGCTTTTTCCCCCTTAATATATCAATTTTTCAGAATAATGAATTGATGTCTAGGTGATCTTCATGGTAACTGATGAAGTTTTTCTTTTTAATATTATTGTGAACACATTGATTTTTATCTTTGAAGTATTTTAATCCACTGCTCTCATTATTCTTTTTCATATATAGGTTGCTCCATTTTAGGCCAGTGGGAGGCTTTTTATGTTGATTCCTATATTCTTTTTTGTTTGTTTTTAAGTGTATTTCTTTTGGGAGAGGGCATGAGTAGGGGAGGGACAGGGAGAGAGAGAGTCTCAAGCAGGCTCTGCTTTGTCAGCACAGATCCTGTCGCGTAGCTCAATCTCATGAACTGGGAGACCATGACCTAAGCCAAAATCAAGAGTTGGATGCTCAAGTGACTGAATCACCCAGGTGCCCTGCTTCCTAAATCTTTTTGACATGACCCTTTATTAGTCTTGGGTAGCACAACACTCATCCTATATATATTCTGCCTCAAATCTGGAATCCACCATTTCTCTAAGGAGTCCAGACTCCTGTTTGTAGGAAATAGTATTTTCAAAGTTCACTATCTGATCTCTTCTAGTACTGCTGATCAAAATAAATATTCATCTTCTCTGATAAATTAGTAAGTCTTCTCTCTCTTATACTATTTTTTACTCATTGCTATTTCTACAGATAGCAAACTACCTTGTTCAGAGTTTCAAATACCTTCCATTTTACAAACCCTCAGCTTTTCATCAATTCCTCTGTCTCTTATCTTTTGACATCTGAGCAGTATAGTTACTATGATCCATAGTCTCCAGTTTGAAGTACTTATTTGCATGATTTTCTCCCCACTGTATTTTAGGTAGAATAATACAGATTAAGAACATTGATTTAATAAATTAACAATGCTGAATTAGGAATGGTTATGAACATTTCCTTTGTGTTAGTCTCACTACTCAGAGAATGCTATAGATGCTGTAATTAATCTGAAATTTCAGTGAGTTATATGACTAGACTAGAGTGTCTTGTCTAATCTAGAGATAGAACTAATTGAGCATCTATTTTCAGAATGCTAATGGTTAAGTCAGATTGGAGAAGGGGCTCTCACAGCTTGCCAGAAGGCTGCATTCTGTTTGTTTATTATAATATATTAAAAAATTTTAACAATTATTTATTTTTGAGAGACAGAGACAGAGCACGAGTGGGAGAGGGGCAGAGAGAGAGAAAGAGAGACACAGAATCCAAAGACAGGCTCCAGGCTCTGAACTGTCAGCACAGAGCCTAACATGGGGCTCAAACTCATGAACCACAAGATGATGACCTGTGCTGAAGTCAGACACTTACCTGAGTGAGCCACCCAGGCGCCCCATCTTTTGTAAAGTTTAAATGAGATGATGCCTTGAAAGTGCAGTGCCTGACGGATGGGAAATATCAAATAGGACCATTGTAATTAAGCCATATTCGGAACCAGTACACTTTCAATTAATGTCTGTTGAGGAAAAGAATGAAGAGTGTTGCGTGCACATGAATGAATACGAGCAAATACAGCATCATGTAAAAACTTCTTGAATGTTGCATGGGACACAGTTAATACTCACTAAATGTTCTTTGTGATATCATTAAAAATGATCCTTGTCCTGGCCTGGTACAAGTGATAGTGAATAAAAAATGTTTTAAATATTTTTTTAAATAATGGATCTTCAACTCCATTATAAGAATAGGAGGTGCAGAAATCTTATCTGGTATCTGTCAGGGCACCATTGGGGCATGTTGCTTCAATTTGTTCATTTACATAGGTTTTGGCTTTTTAGCTTTTTTTTCCCCCCAAGTGGCAAAGAGCCTGACTTACTGCATATAGAATAGATAGATTTGCCCTGGTGTGGCCACAGAATATGATGATTAGATTCATTGACTTTGGGGGGTCTGGCCCTAACTCCCATACTTACTAGCTGGGTGACTGTTAGAAAGTGGTATCACCTCATAAGCTTCAGTTTCCCCTTCTGTAATATAAGGGTACCTTATTTTTTATGATTTAGCACGATAACATGTTAAGTGCTTGGCACAGAGCCTAGGACCCAAGTGGTCAGTTAACAATAGCTTCTCCTGTTTTTATGATCTTTTCCCAGATATTGTGAGGGAAGTTTGTCAAATGCTTCCTTGAAGGACTTCAAGGTTGACTGAGAGAGAGCCTTTCTCCTGTACCTTTGAGAGGCTTCCTTCTGAATTAGTTCCTGGTCTGCGGCATAGACCAATGCTGTTTATAGAAACAGAACATGGCAGGAAGAATAGCTGTGGCCGGAGAGAGACGCAGTCATAGAACTCAAAGGGAATCTAGACTCTTAGTGTCCTCAGTGGAGAATTAGTCCCACCTCATCTTTCATCTCATTGTGACCTTTTAAATCCTGATGAAAAGAACAAGAACAAGGAGTGTCACAAGATATAAACAGATTCTTAACAGGCCTGTATGTGATTGTTGTTCAGTGGGTCCTTTGCTCTGGATCCAGATGCTGCAGAATGCCATACGAATGCTTTCTAAAACTACTGAACTCCACTTCTGATATTGGCAGATTACAGTCGCCAGTTCACAAATGGACAAGTTAGTTAACTCTTTTGGAGATCTCCATTTTCTCAATTACAAAAGGATGATAGCACTTGTATCCACCTTTGGGATTATGAGAATTATGTGACACAGCATGATGTACAGTGCTTAGTTGTGGTCAGTGTTCAGTGAAGTCATACCCATGAAAAAAGGGATGGTATGATTCTTCCAGAGATTGATTTATAATTAAGTCTATTCTTAAAAAAAATTTTTTTTAATATTTATTTTTGAGAGAGAAAGCACAGGCGCGTGCGAGACAGGACATGAGTGGGAGAGAAACAGGGTGAACAGGGGAGGGGCAGAGAGAGGGAGACACAGTATCTGAAGCAGGCTTCAGTCTCTGAGCTGTCAAAACAGAGCCAGATGCAGGGCTCGAACTCACAAATTGCGAGATCATGACCTGGCCTGAAATCGGATGCTTAACTGCCTGTGTCACCCAGGTACCCCTGTAAGTCTATTCTGATAGAGTTCTGGTTTATATTTTAATGTGTGTATATGTATGATATATATCCTATATATGATAGAGTGTGACATCATGTATATAGAAATTTAATATGGAAAGTTTGAATTTAAAATGAGAAAATTTAGATTCTCTGTATCCAGTCATGATTTTTTCACAGTATTCTATGTTCTGTTTCTAAGCCCTTCCAGCAACTCAAGCCCAGCACTCTAGGAAATCCCATCCCACATGTAATACAATTGTCATATCATTCATTTTACCTCTTTGGCCTTTTCTGGGTTAGTTTTTTTTTTTTTAATGTTTTATTTATTTTTGAGACAGAGAGAGACAGAGCATGAGAGGGCAAGGGTCAGAGAGAGAGAGAGAGGGGGAGACACAGAATCCAAAGCAGGCTCCAGGCTCTGAGCTGTCAGCACAGAGCCCCAACACAGGGCTCGAACCCACAAATGTGAGATCATGACCTGACCAAAGTCGGAGGCTTAACCAACTGAGCCACCTAGGCGCCCCTCTGGTTTAGTTTTTTAATTTTCTGTTGTAACTTTGCTCTAATGTTTACCTTGAGTTTCTTTTGCATTTTTAAAAAAGAAAAAGAAAAAGAATAGTTATTACACCAGGTCCATATTTTAGAGTATTTTAACCATGTTTCTTTTAGTTGCACCTAACAAAAACTCATTTATGGTAGCTTGACAAATTAAAAAGAAAAGAAAGTATTGTATTCCAAGACATGGGAATGTCAATTTGTCATGGTATGTCAATTTACCCACAGTTAGGAAGCTCATCCAAGCCGTAGAAAGGCTTGGAAAATTCTGTAATTATGAAATAGAGTCCTCAAGAACCTAGGTGATTCCTCTTTGCGTATCTGTCTTTCTCTGTTTCCCTAGCTATCTGGTCATGTATCTGCTTCTCTCTGCATACCTGCTATTTGCTGTGTCCTGTGGGCAAAAGCCTTAATATATCTGTTTCCCTGTATGAAAAAAACATTGTGTATTAGTTTCCTGTGCTATTAAAAATTACCACAAACTGGGTGGCTTAAAACAACAAACATTAATTTTCTCACAGTTCTGGAACCAGAAGTCCAAAAGTCATCAGTATTACTGGGTAGAAATGAAGATGGGCAGAGCCACACTTCCTCCTCTCAGAGGCTCTAGGGAAGAATTCATTTCTTGCCTCATCCAACTTGTAGCGGCAGCCATTCCTTGTGGCTACCTTCCACCTGTCTTCACATCACCTTCTCCTCTGTGTGTACACGTGTGCGTGCATGCATGTGTGTGTGTGTCTCCTCTTCTGCTATATCAGAATCTTATATCTCTATATTAAATCTCCCTCTGTCTTTCTCTTTATAAAGACATGTGTGATTGCAAGTAGGGCCCACCTTTATAATCCAGAATAATCTCCCAACGCGAGATCCTTATTTGATCACATCTGCAAAGACCACTTTTCCTTACAGGATAACATTTACTGGTTTCAGGGATTAGGACCTGATATATTTGGGTGGCCATTTTCCAGCCTACTACAAATAGGGATCATAAAGACATCTTAAAGTCAGCATATACTAAAGGTTGCCTAAATGCTAGCATCCTTCTTCTCTCCATCTCTCCTACATATACTGCCATTGCCTCTTCTTTAACATTGCTTTCAAATGCTTTTGTTTTCAGGAATGTTATTATCTCATTAAGCATGGGCCTATTAGGATAATAATGATAATAAAAATAATAGCTGTCATTTATTAAATGTCCATTGCAGCCCAAGCATTGTGCTGAATGTTTTATCTATGGTATGTATGTACCATTGTAATCACCATTTTACAGATAAGAGAAACTGGATTCAGAGAGGTGAAATAACTTAATTTGCCCAAGTTCAGTCAGCTGGTAGGTGTCAGAACTTCTGTTTAAATAAAGATCTCCAACTCTAAGGGCTGTATTCTTAATCATTATATACTGTCTGTTACTCAGGAGTGAGGTTAAAATCTCTTGGCGTCTGATCAAAACCTTTTCTTGGAGGTTTCTTGCACCTGCTAGCAAGAGCCGGCATCACAGTTCACCAGAGCACTTTTTGGTCATATGACTGTTGTATAGCAGTTGCTTGGTCCTGAGTAAGTGGAATTTGAGGGAAGAAGAAGTTAGAGAGCTATATACCCAGCCTACATTTCCTCTTTGACTAACTTATTTGTTGCTAGGCAGTAAATTCCTTGACTGTCAGGAACATGATGATTTATTTCTGAATACCCAGTACCAAACACAGGGCCTGGACACAGAGTAGATAATCGGCTAGAACGTAAGCTTCACCGAGGACTTTTATTCACTGCTGTATCCGTGCCTTACAACAGTGCCTAGACATGCTCGCTTCGGCAGCACGTATACAACGGTGCCTAGAATAGAAGAGCTGCCTAATATCTGTTGAATGGATGGATGACTGGCTGGTTGGCTGAGCATGGTCAAAACTTCTTCACTGGCTAATAATTACAACTTTCCTTTATTGGGTGTGTGCCATGTGCTGGGCATTTACATACATTGTCAGTAATCCTTACCTTTCTGCAGAGTAGAAGCGATGGGCTGTGACTGCGGAAGGTAAGGGAGAGGGAGGAGTTGAAGATCTCTCCCAAGTATCTGACCTAGATACTGGTCTAAATCATGATGAAACCCAGGGGGAGGAGCATGAATTATTTTTTCAGATAGTCTCTCTTTGTGGTATCTGCAGGTAGATGCAAGAGTCTGTTCCTAAGACAAAGGCTCTAAAGATGCCCCCTGTTTGCCGGTTAGCTTGGAAAGAGTGATATTCTTGATTTGCCCAGAGCAGAGTTGCTTATTTTAGAACTACAGGCTTAAAGCCATTATTTCCAATGTGTTCTAACCTGAATCTGTTCAGTTTCTGTTCCAGATGATCGGGCTGAACAGCGAACCTGCCTCATTTGTGGGGACCGTGCCACAGGATTGCACTATGGAATCATCTCCTGTGAGGGATGCAAAGGGTTTTTCAAGCGGAGCATTTGCAACAAGCGGGTCTATCGGTGCAGTCGTGACAAGAACTGTGTCATGTCTCGGAAGCAGAGGAACAGGTGCCAGTACTGCCGCCTGCTCAAATGCCTCCAGATGGGGATGAACCGGAAGGGTGAGTGGTGCTTGTGGCTCTCCTACCCACCCTTCAACTCTCACTTTACCTTAGGGTTAGCTATTAAGCCTTGGTGTTATTTATTTCCCACACTTGCACTATATGCCAGGTTTTGTGCTATGTACTCATAACCTAAAAACGTATCTGGCATAGTTCCTGCCTGCAGGGATTTCCCAGATTAGGTGGGGAGAAAGACTGGTGAGATGTTACAGATTCTGTGAGAATGAATCCACAGGCTCCATTTGGCAAGACCCCAACTAACAATCAAGTCCTAACTAGGATTAATATAGTCCATTAGTTCTTTGTTCAGAGCATGGCAGGAAGTAGGAATTTGGGATGAAAAAGTAAGAAGGCAGGATGTCACCTGAATGTGTTATCATTTTGTTTCCTAGAATCATGGTGTACTCAGAGGCTAGGCATGCCCAGAAATCTGCATCCAGGTTTGCAAAGAATTTGGGATTTATTGGGAAGCCTTCTGAGAGCCATTGGCCTGAGATTTCATGAATAAACTGATTTTCTAAGAGGATTAATCCAAGGGGCAGGCTTTAAAGAATGGATTGGTGTGGGGAAAAGCAGAAAGGCTACATAGAAAGTTTTTAGGAGAATCCAGAAGAAAGGTGTGAAGAATCTGAAGGAGGAACAGGAAAAGTAATGTTATAAATGGGGAGATGTGGGAGGAGCTTACCTGACAGGATTTGATAATGTACTGGGTATTGGGCAGCACCAGAAGTTGAACTTGAAGATTTTGATAAACAGTAATAGCCCTAGCAGGAAAAAAAAGTCAGGTTAAAAACGCAGGGTGGGGCAGAATGTTGGCCTTGGCGGTGCGTTGTTTGAGGTACCTGAGAAAGACACATATGACGTCCACCAAGGAATGTGGATATGTAGGATTGGAACTGAAGTGAAAAGTCCCGACTTTAAGTAGAAGTTTGTGGAACTGTTCGAAATCAGGTGGTAAAATTTTGTTGGTGTGTAGACAGACATCACCCAAGGAGAGAATTTGGATACGGAAGAGGCGAGGGCCAGTGTCAGAAACTCTGGAGTGTTCTCATGAAGGGTAGGCAGTATAGTACGGTACAGTTCAGTAGAAAGCATGGATGGAGGCAGGGGTTGGTGACAGATCAGTTCTGTGGCCTTCGGCAGTTTGCTGTATGTCTGATGCTCAGTTATCTTACCTTTAAAATCGTGTGATAGTACTTAACCTTTCAGAGTTCTCTAGAGGATTAAATATGACAATGTGTATAATATACTCAGCCAGGTACTAGGGGTACATAATAGTGTGTAGGGGTGCGAGTTAGATTTCGTGAACTGTTCAAATTGGTTTCGTCTCATTAATAAGTGCAGACAACCAGCTATATAGTTAAGCCTGGTTTTTGTTTTTGTTTTTTTTTGTTTTGTTAATTATATGTGGGATAAGAAGAATCCTTTGAAAGCTTGCCTATTATGAAGTAAGAAAATTATAAAAGGGCATTTATATAAATTTAGGTCATTTACAATTTATTTATAATACAAATACTTATCAAATACTATGTATATCAGAAACTTTTAAGCACTTTATATGCATTGTCTCATTGAATATGCACAAACCTATTATTATTAAATATTACCCTCAATTTGTAATTGCACCTAGGAGAGGTAAAATGCCTTGCCAGTAGATAGGTCAGTGGTGATTATATTGATAATAATTACTAAGTTGTAATTCGTTATTGATCAGGCAGACTTTGTACCTACCCACATAGACAATGTGCTACTTCACAGCGTCTACCATACTGCATAGCTACTTGCGTGTTGGAATGCCCTGTGTTTCCTGGATGATAAATACCTGTAATAAGGCATTTAAATTATTACCAACTTTGTCTTCTGTGTTTCTAATCATATTTTCTGTCCAGAATTTACTTCCTGTGCCTCAAGCATGCTGTGCATTATCCTGCCTGTGCTCAGTCAGGTTCTTTCCTCTACCTAAAAGTCCTCTCCCTTCCACACTGTCCATTTCCCCTTACAGAAATGGTTCCCAGCCACCACTATCAAACAAGTCATGTCTTGAAGAGAGAGTCTGTGAGCATCTACCCACTTTGATCTGACTTGGTCTTGGTCTCCAGTTTTTTCATATCCATTTTTTGTCCTCACTGTATTTTCTCAAAATGTATTCATGGGTTGCCTTCTCTCTGATGATTAATCCTGCTTATTTAGTTGGAATATGAGACTCTGGACCTTCTAACCAAACTCTCCTATTTCAGGGAAGAAGCTTACCTTCATAACGCCTGTAACCATAGCCAGGAGAAGATGACACAAGGAGTATTGAGGGGTGGGAACCGCCTCGCTTTGTCCCTTTACATGCATTACTGAGTGGCTTAGTTGGCCTTGTGAAGCTGCCTCTCAGAGAGAAATCCTGCCACCTCCTGGTTGGTGCTGAGAAAGCAGAATTAAAATTGCAGTTGTCTTTGGAATGTTTTTGGGTTGAACGAACTTTCTATATGGAACTGTGGTGTTTGCCATAAAATTTTAAGCATTTGTCAAAACCTGTAAAAATATGCATCACTAAAGAAGTGAATCTTATTGTATATAAATTTGTTTAAAAGCAACAAGTATATGGGGGAAAGATAGAATGTACACTGTGATGAATGAATCTAACTGATATTACAGGTAAATCACAGGGCCAAATTGAAGGAAATGGGGAAGAAAGGAGCTGACCTTGGAAAACAGTGTTTTGACTATATACTGTAAGGTCAAAGACGAAAAGAACTGTATACAAATAAAGCTCTCTAGTTTATAAATTTGTTTCTTTCAAGATCATGAGTTAGGAATTCTGTCACTACTTCATTTGTATACAATATATTTACTTGAACAAGCAAGTAAATATATTGTTGATAATGAGAGTCCATTTTCTCACTTCAGAGAAAGAAATTATAAATCAGGAAAGAGTAAGGCAAGAATGAAGCACCAATCTTGTGCGAGATTGGAAGCATCAGTATGGACTCATGTTTAGAAAAAAATTTTAGACAAACCAGATCTTGGTTTCCAAATATCAGTAAAAGGAACCAGGACTCTTTAAAGGACTGGGTGATTCTGGGGCTGTGACAGGGAAAATATAAGATGAGCCTGGAGCATGTTGTGGTGCCAGAAAGTTAGAATGATGTGTTGTATTTTAGAAGGGAGAGGCCAGGAGGAAGCATTATCACAAGGTCATGGAAGCTACCTGAAAGCACTTCCAGTAGCCTAAGTTAGAGCAGCTTGAGCAACAAAATGGCTATATGTTAGTTTATAACCCTAAGAATAAAATACCCATGAGTTCATACTGATAGACTCACTGAATAGAGGAGTAACAATCCTTTCTTACAGAAAAATTCTAATTCATAAGTGTAGAAGGCATGAGGGAAATACAAATAAACACAACAGTAATAATTGCTCTAGGCAGGATCCACCTATGGATACTAAAATAAGAAAGCATAGTTTTAAATAGAAACAGAGTATTTGCTTAGCCCCAGAATATTTAGTAATTACAAAGGGGAAAGTAATAAGTTTCAGTAGAGAATTCTGACAGACACCACTTTAGCCAAGCAAGGTCGGTGTCACCAGTATATTGACACATGTACGCCCTGATATGATACGGTAGGGGCACAGATACACATATACACACACAGGGATGGATCACTCCCAACCTAATCATGTGAAAACAGGCAAATCCAAATTGAAAGACATTCTTCAAAATACCTGGCATTATACAGAATACTCTCCAAAATTGGCCATGTCACAAAAGACAAGGAAAGACTAGGAATGATTGGAGGAAACTATGGAGACATGGCAGCTATATGCAATATGGGATCCTAGATTGGATTCTGGAACAGAAGGGGACATCAGTGGGGAACTCTGAGTAAAGTTTATACTTTGGTCAATAGTATTGTTCCAAAGTTAATTTCTTAGTTTCGATGAATAGTCTGTGGTTCTATGTTAACAGACAGGGAAGCTGGGTATAGAGTATATAGGGTTTCTAGGTACTATTTTTTTGCAGCTCTTCTGTAAGTCAAAACTTACGTCAAAATTTAAAAACTTAACTGTTCAAAAAAAATTCAACCGCCATGTATAAGCCAGCCCTCTCTTGTCCCCCATCTCTAGACATAGATATTTCTCCATATGTGGGATTTGTCTAGTTGAGAAATTAATAAGCAGCCAGTGAGGGAAATTTAAAGAAAGGCAGTGAGTGGAGGCCAGGCCCCCTCTGTACCTCTTCGCTACCACTCCATTACTTCCCACGTGTTACCTCCTCAGCCATCTTACAGGCTAAGTTCTGGCTCTTCAGAGTGATTTTCAAAGCCCCTCTGACTCTAGCATCAGCCATTTCCTTCCCTTCTCCCTCTGCTGCTCCCCACACAATTCACATTCCTTCCTGTTCTCAAAAAAAACTCAGTGACATCTGAGGCTTGGGGGACTTCACACATGTGGTTTCATTTTCCTAGAATGATTTATCTCCATCTGCTCACCTGGTTGTATGTACTTTTCTTTGGAGGCTCAGCTTCTCTTTGTAACATCCTCTAGGCCGCTTTCTCTGGCACCACCCCTCACCAGAAAGGTGACGCTCCTTAACTTCTGCAGCCCCTCTTACCCTCTGCCATAGCCCTGATCACCTTGTGCCATCTTTGTCTCTTGACTTGTCTGTTCCCATCATTGTTAGACAGTGTGCCCCTTAAGGGCCATGGCCAAGTCCCACTTTTTCTTGTGTCCTTCAACAGATAACCCAGTTAGGTAAGATGCTTTCTCCTTTGGTGGATTTACTCTGGTAGGAGGGCCAGAGCACAAAATGAAATGGGGGAAATATTGTTAGTCTGATTGGAGGAAAAAGGAAGATACACTGAGCCTCATGAGAGAATTTGTCACTTAAGAAATAGTGGAGAGGGGCGCCTGGGTGGCTCAGTCGGTTGAGCCTCCGACTTCGGCTCAGGTCATGATCTCATGTTCGTGGGTTCGAGCCCCGCTTCGGGCTCTATGCTGACAGCTAGCCCAGAGCCTGGAGTCTGCTTCTGGTTCTGTGTCTCCTCTCTCTGCCCCTCCCCCTCTCCTGCTCTGTCTCTGTCTGTATCAAAAATAAATAAAACATTAAAAAAATTTTTTAAAAAAATAGTGGAGAAAAAAAGAATTATGTGAGAAAATTTAGAATTCCTCAACTTTGTTGTCTCATAACTTACTAGTCCACTAGTTAAAAAATAAAAAGTTTAAGGCAAACTTCTTGGAGGAGGTAATGTTGTAGAATTGCATTGTGAGAATAATCATGTGGCATCGCCATTCCGCTTTATCAGGATAAAAATGGAGCACTGAAAAATCTCAGTATTTGAGCAGAATCTTGAAGGCATTGAAGTTCAAGCTGCTTACAAACTTAAACCGCTATTTGTTTATGAATTTATTTATGATTTTATTTTTAAGTAATCTCCACACATAACAGCATGGGGTTTGAACTCACAGCCCCAGGATCAAGAGTTGCATGCTCTATTGACTGAACCAACCATACCCCTTAAGAGCTTTTTAAAGGGGCTCCTGGGTGGCTCAGTCAGTTGAGCATCCGGCTTCAGCTCAGGTCATGATCTGTCGGTTCGTGAGTTCGAGTCCCACATCAGGCTCTGTGCTGACAGCTCAGAGCCTGGAGCCTGTCTTTGGATTCTGTGTCTCCCTCTCTCTCTCTGACCCTCTCCTCATGCTGTCTATCTGTCTCTCTCTCTCTCTCAAAAATAAATAAAACACTAAAAAAATTTTTTTAAGAGCTTTTTAAAAACCACTCCCCTCCTCCCTCTCTTCAAGCCAGAGAGAGAGAGGGAGGGGAAGGGAGAGAAACAAAAGGCAGGAAGGAGGCTGGGAGAGAAGGAGGGAGCAGAAGAGGGAGAGAGAGAGAGTATATGTGTTCGTGTATTTTCTTAACTATTTGGGAGGAAGTTACAGACATCATTCTTCTTTGTTTCTAACATAACCACAGTATTATTATCAAAACCAGGAAGGGCATCTGGGTGGATCAGTCAGTTGAGCATCCAACTCTTGATTTTGGCTCAGGTCATGATCCCAAAGTTGTGGGATTGAGCCCCACTGTAGGGCTCCTTGCTGAACATGGAATCTGCTTAAGAGTCTTCCCTGCCTCTAACCTCACTCATGCTCTCTTTCTAATTTAAAAAAAAAAATCAGAAAATGTAACATGGTATAATACTATTATCTAATTAGCAGACCTTATTCAAATTTCACCAATTACTTCAGAGTTCTTTATAGCAAGATGTTTTCTATAATCTAGGAGCCAATCCAGGATCCTGTATTACATTTAGCTTTTATGTCTCTTCAGTCTCCTTTATTTATTTATGTAATTTTAGTGTTTGCTTATTTTTGAGAGAGTGATGGGGCAGAGTGAGAGGGAGACACAAAATCTGAAGCAGGCTCCAGCTGTCAGCACACAGCCCGATGTGGGGCTTGAGCTCAGGGTCTGCAAGATCATGACGTGAGCCTGAGTCAGATGCTAAACTGACTGAGCCACCCAGGCACCTCTCTTCAGTCACCTTTAATCTGAAATGGTTCCTCAGTCTTATTTTGTTTGAATAATATTGTCAGTTTTGAAGAAAACAAGTAGAATATTCCTTAACTTGGGTTTATCAGTTTCCTTACAATTACGTTCAGGTTATACATTTTTGGCAAGAATGCCACAAAAGCAATGCTCTGTCCTTTTTGTGCATCGTATCAAGGGTGCATGGTGTACTTTGTCCCATTATTGGTCATAACTTGAATCACTTGGTTGAGGTGGTGTTACTTGGGTAAGGTGATGTTGCCAGATTATTCCACCAGAAAGTTATTTTCTGAGTAGAGGCAACAATATGTGCAGAAGGAAAACTGTATAAAACAGCATGGTGTGGTCAAGGCTTAACAAATAGTTCTCTGTAGTTACAGTGTAACATTTGTGGCAAGAGATGAGGATGGGGAACCCCAGAGGAAGCAGACCATAGGAGTGTCTTAAATGCCAAGTTAGCAGGCTTGGATTTAGCTCGGAGACCAAAGGGACCCACCAGTGGGTTTCGATGTAGTTAGCTTTGTCTCTTACTCGCCTTTCTGTTTCTGGGTTTGGGTTGGCTGCCCAGGTCTAAGTGAAGAATGATAGGTACATGAGTTCCAGAACAGAAGAAGTATCTGTGCTTCTTTTGAGCAGATAGAAGAGCCATAGCTGCTGCCATTCTTGGGCTTGGGACAAGAGGACAAGAAGTGCAGCAAATCCACCCGTTATCTCGCATCTGGAAGCCTGTTGTTTTTGTTTTTTTAATTTTTCATTTTATTAAAAAAATTTTTTTTAATTTATTTTTGAGAGAGAGAGAGCATGAGCAGGAGAGGTCAGAGACAGAGGGAGACGCAGAATCCAAAGCAGGCTCCAGGCCCTGAGCTAGCTGTCAGCACAGAGCCCGACGCCAGGCTTGAACCCACAAACTGTGAGATCATGACCTGAGCCGAAGCCGACGCTCAACCGACTGAGCCACCCAGGCGCCCCTGTTTTTGTTTTTTTAAATCAGTTCACCACAGAAAGATTCTCATCCCTGTTGAGAAATTTGCCCTTAGCTCAGTGAAGCATCAAGGAGCACGCACAGCTTTAGAGTCAGAAGACCTAATCTGAAATCCCAGCTCTGTCAGTTCTTCCCTGAGTAGCCTGGAACAAGTCCCTTTTCCTCTGTGAGCTTCAGGTGTTTTCATCTCTAAACTACATAGGATAGTAATAATGGATACTTTCCAAGGTTGTTGTGAGGATTAAATGTGATACCATATATGTGGGTACATGAGAAGCTTTAAAATATGACCCAGAGGCACGGTGACACATTGTTACTTCACACACTTCAGGTAGTTTCATGCCGTCTTGACAAATTTTACCATCTTTGATTAAACAAGTACTTATATTCTTCTTTAAATCATTTTTTTTTAAGTTTTTAAATGTTTATTTATTTTGAAAGAGCAAGCACAAACAGGGTAGGGGCGGTGGGTGGCGGGGGAGATAGATAGAATCCTAAGCAGGCTCTGCGATGTCAGCACAGAGCCTAATATGGGGCTCAGTCTCACAAACCATGAGATCATGACCTGAGCTGAAATCAAGAGTTGGATGCTTAACTGGTTGGGCCACCCTGGTGTCCCAAATCAAAAATTTTTTAAATCAAAGTTAATTTTCAAAGGGAATTTTTTATCATCTCAGTGAATGGAAAAATCAGTATTTTTTTTAGTGCATGTTAGGAGATACATGTGTAATTGAGAGTTTATCTGTGCAACAGCTAAAATTTTGTTTTTCCCAATGGTATGCAGACACACTATGGGGAAAACTAGCTCTGGAAAGAAAGAAATCTGGACTTAGTCTAATAGTCTGGGTTCCAACCTTGATTCTTCTTCTGCTGTTTAGTTTCTGTCACCATAAGCAAAATACTTCATTTTTCTGAGCCTTAGATTCATCTATCTGTTCAGTGGGAGACATACTAGTATTTTCCTCATGGGTTTGTTTTACCCAGGATAGTACCTGAAACACAACAGATGTCCATCATGTATGAGTTTCCTTAGTCCGGGTAGGGTTGAGGAACAACACGAGCTTTTAAATATCAGAATAAAATATTGGTGAGATGTAAATCTTTAAGATTTGTGGCCCTTTAAACAAAAAGACAAACATGTTGAGTTCCTTCCTCAGTTATAAGACAAGTAAAATGTGTTCAGTACTGGATCTGCCAATGATAGATCTTTGTTCTGTGAGCTGAAGCAAAGACGTGGGGAACTCAGTATTGGAAATAGTAGTGTCTGAACACTGTCATTGACCCTGGAAGAGCAGAAAAAGAATTTTAAGGAATTTTAGGTTGAAAGATTGCCTCCAGACAAAAACCAGTATGCATCTGGCTCTGATATAGGCTGTGTATGTTTCCCACTCTGAATTCACAGCTGCCTTATAAAGCATAAAGCAGACTATGTTGTCTCCTTTGCCCAGATGAAGATATTAAGGCTCCAGCAAAGCTGAGAATGGAACCTTGGTTTTTTAACTACTGCATTTATGGAAAAGAGGCTGGATAGAGGGAAGGATTAGCTACTAAGTACCTCCTTTATGTGCCAGGCATTAGGCTCAATGTTTTAGCTGTTATTTATATGTAGTCCTCACAATATCAGTATGATAGGTTAAAGTCGCCCCTCTTTATTCTTTAGTAAACTGAGGTTCAGAGAGGTGAAGAAACATGTCTATAATTACATAGACCAGGCAGAAACAGGATTTAGACCCAAGCTTGTCTAATCTGAACTGTGTCATTTTTTAAGCTTACTGAGAATGACGTCTGCCTTAAGGAAAATGAACTGAGAGTTAGGCTTGGAACCTTCAACCCTGCCGCAAGGACTTTATAGATTCTTAGTGTTAATTTATTTGGAAGCAGGTATATTATTTATATATGTATATATATTTACAGCAAAGCTTACTCGCACGTGATGCTGTTAACTTATATTCTGTTAACATTGCCTCCTACGAGCCAACCTCCACAGTGGCCATCATAAAGATTTTTAGAAAATGACGACCTAACCACATTCATCCCCTGCATTCCATCTTATCCTTGGCTTCCTC
Source organism: Suricata suricatta (assembly GCF_006229205.1). Taxonomy (NCBI): domain Eukaryota; kingdom Metazoa; phylum Chordata; class Mammalia; order Carnivora; family Herpestidae; genus Suricata; species Suricata suricatta. The sequence continues at coordinate 10,044,892 of NC_043712.1, forward strand.
TGCTAAAGTCCGTACTCCTGCCTTGACATTAAAGGCTATCCTGTGATCTGGGCCCTGGCCTCTCCAACCTCCGACTTCATCTCTCGCTACTCTGCACTCACATGCACACACACACACAAGGTTCAGCCAAGACAAACCACTTGGAAATTTCCAGAAAGAACACTCCATGCTTACTTTCAACCTGAAGCTTGTCTATGTACTGTTCACTCACCCTTTTACTGCTTGCATAAAAATGCTATTCATCCTTTAAGACTCAGTTCAGAAGTCCTCTTTTCCAGAAAGTTTTGCCAGATACCATAGACCTTACTGTAGGTCAGAAGTTTCTTCTCTGTGCCCCCATATTAAGTGCTCCATAAACAGTAATGGCAATAGTACTAGTAGCTCTTATTCTTGGCACTGTTTAAAGGATGCTTTTTATAGTTAGAAAATGCTAAATAACTTCTTCCTTTTGTTGAATCACCCGAGCAGGAAACAATTGCAAGGGAACTCTGCTGACTGCTTTTATAGGGAGAAACCATAATCAGATCAAAATTTTGATTAATTAAAAAAACAAACAAAAAACCTGTTCTTATCCTACAAGTTAGACTCAAACTTAGCCTGGAAATTAAAAAATATATATTTTATTTAAAAATGGAAATATCCCCAGGGTGCTTGAGTGGCTCTTGTTAAGCATCTGATTTCAGCTCAGATCGTGCTCTCATGGTTTGTGGGATTGAACCCTGCATTGGGCTCTGCACTGACAGAGCAGAGCTTACTTGAGATTCTTTCCCTCTTTTTATGCCCCCCACCTTCAGAATAAATATATTTTTTAATGGAAATATTTTTTCTATCCTTCTCTTTGAATTTGCTGAACCTTCAGATGCATCATCCTGGTGGGATATTTGTAACTGTGGGACTGTTAATAGTGCTCTCATCTTTGTTGAGCATATTAAATGTATGCATTGTGTACAGTGTGTGTCCATTACCCTGGGGGGACCAAAAGTAATGGCCTCTGAGGTAGCCTAGAATAATGAAAAGAGTACATATATTTTGGGTCTAGATAGGCCTGCTTTTTAATCTTGATTTCACAAATTATTACTTTGTGCTTTTGGCCAAATAAGTTCTGTTTTTAAAGTTCCTGGACTTCTGTGGGTATGCTTTTAACTGTCTTGACTTCTGTTTCATTCCAGCAATCAGAGAAGATGGCATGCCTGGAGGCCGGAATAAGAGCATTGGGCCCGTCCAGGTGAGTTCTAGGCCTCACTCCCTGTTATCCATCCTGGAAGCCCAGGGTCCCCAGATGTTCCTGTAGCTACTTAACCTTGATCCTCTCCTCTCCTGCTGGGGGGAGCCATTTTGTTTTTATTGCTGTAAAACTGCTTTTAGAGCTTGGTATGAAAGTACTTTGAAAATCTTAAATATGTAAGATAATTATTAAAGCTTTTCTTGTGATTTCCTCAACCCATCCCAAGGATTTCACAAGAAGTCAACTCAATTCTGGTTTTAAACCATCCAGAGAATTTTTTATGTCATTAAAACAGCCTGGCAGAAATCAGTAAGACTACTTTGCTGTTCAGTGTCTCTAAAGATACATCAGCAGAAAGTTTATTGCCTTATATTTGTAGAGTAGGAATGATAATACCCATTTAATTTCACAAATATTTACTAAGTACCTACTTTGTATAGGTCCTCTATACTGTGAACTCAGCCTAGTGGAAGAGACAGATGTGTAAACAGACGTTCAGAGTACAGTGGTGGTAACAGGAGATACCCAGGGAGTACAGAAAGGAGGGGCATCTTTTCTGTTTGGATTGGAGCCATGGTTGGGGACCAAAGACATTGAGGGAAGGCTTCCTAGAGAAGGGAAAGCTTGAACTGAGTCTTGAAGGAAAAGGGGGAATTAGTTACACTGGGAAGGGGTAGAGAGTCAAATATCTTTTAATACTGCTAAACAGAACAGAATATAAAAAGACCACAAGGTGTATCTTCAAGAAATCACAGGGATTTTTTTCAGTCAGGCTGGAGCACTGGACACATGTTAATGGAGTGGCAGGAGATAAGGCAGGTGCCTTGAGTTTGGAATCTGTTCTCTAGACAATGGCCTTGAACTCTCTTTGATTATAGCTCCTTAGGTAAAGCCTTTGTACAGCCCACCTACGCCACTTGTTCTTACTTGGCAGCAGAAGAACAACTTCATGAAGGAAGGAAATTGGATCAGTTTCTGACCCAACAAGTGAATCCCACAGGACACCAGTAGGCAGGACCATGCTTAGGGATTATTGGTGTGGACCAAGAGGCAACCCCTAAAAGCTTTTAAGTAGAGAGATGGAGACATGGTCAGATTTGAATTTTAGAAAGATCATTCTCCCAGTAGAAATGATTTGTGAGGAGCTGAGTAAGGGTCAGTGAAACTGGGGGCAGAGAAAAAGCAATTCAGAGGGTTTGACAGTCTAGCCAAGAGATATAGATAGTGGTTTTCAGTGGAGCAATGATAGTATAGGTTGAAGGGGAGAGAATAGATTCAAGAGATATTTAAAAGGTAAAATTGATATAGGATTTATCTAATTGAATGTGAGGAAATGAGAGAAAGACAGGAATTCACAGTCATTTTGAGAGATTTGCTGATGATATATGGGGCATTTCCTATCACATGAGCTTATGATTCGTTTGTGCACGCACTCAGATGGGGTTTGGGTATATGCTATATTCATTGTCTTTTTTTTAATCAGATATTTTTATTCAAATCATATCTATTTCTTGAAAGTTAATTTGATTTATTTTGGCCTATATGCAGGTATTCTGTGTGTGTGTGTGTGTGTGTGTGTGTGTGTGTTAAAAAACATAAAACATGAAATTTATCTCCTTAACAAATTAAGTATACCATACAGTGTTGTCTACTATAAGCACATTTACATCTGTATATAGAACCTTTCATCTTATGACTGAAACTTTATACTCACTGAGCAGCAACTCCTTATTTCCCCCTCTCCCCATTCCCTGGCAATCACCATTCTACTTTGTCTTTCTTAGAGTTTGGCTACTTTTGATACCTCATATAAGTGGAATCATACTGTATTTGTTCTACTAGGACCACCTTTTGTCACTTAACATAATATCCTCAAGGTTCATCCATATTGTAGCGTATGACAGGATTCCTAAGGCTGAATAATATTCCATTGTAGGTATATACCATATTCTGTTTCATCTATCAGTGGATATTTAAATTGTTTCCATCTCTTAGCCCTTTGTGAATATTGCAGTGAACATGGGAGTACAAATACCTCTTTGAGATCCTGATTTTAGTTCTTTTAGATAAATACCCAGAAGTGGGATTACTGGCACATATGGTGGTTTTATTTTTAATTTTTTGAAAAACCTTCATACTCTTTTCCATAATGGCCACAACCATTTTCCATACCCAGCAGTGAACAAAGGTTCCAATTTTCTGCATCTTCTCTGGTACTTATTATTTTCTCTTTTTTTCCTGGTTTTTTTTTTTTTTTCTGATAATGGCGTTCTGGATAGATGTGTGGTTTTGATTTGCATTTTTTTCTGAAGATTGGTGACACTAAGCATCTTTTCATGTATCTTTTGGCTATGCTGTTCACATGTCTTTGGAGATTTTTTGGGTCTATTTTTGTCTATTCAAATCTTTTGCCCTTTTTGAAAATTTATTTATTTATTTATTTATTTATTTATTTTTGAGAGAAGGAGAGAGAGAGGGCGGACATGTGAACATAAGGAGAGGAGGGGCAGAGGAAGAGGGTGAGAGAGGGAGAAAGAGAGAGGGGTTGGGGGAGAATCCTAAGGAGGCTCCATGCGCAGCACAGAGCCCAACATGGGGCTCAACACAGGGTTCACTCTCAGAACTGTGAGATCATGACCTGAACCAACATCAAGAGTCAGACGCTCAACCTAGTGAGCCACCCAGGTGCTCCTCTTTGGCCCATTGTTAAATCAGGTTATTTGGTTTTTTACTGTTGAGTTGTAGGAATTCTGTATATCTCTTGAATATTAATCCTTTATCAGATAAATGGTTTGCAAATATTTTCCCTTACTCTGTAGGTTCCCTGTTCACTTTGTAGATTGTTTCCGTTGCTTTGCAGAAGCTTTTTAGTTCCATGTAATTCCATTTGTCTATTTTTGCTTTTGTTGCTTGTTCTTTGGATGTCGTATTCAAGAAATCATTGCCAAGGCCAATGTCAAGAAGCTTTTTCTCTGTTTTCTTTTAACAGTTTTATAGTTTCAGGTCTTACATTTAAGTTTTTAATCCATTTTAAGTTGATTTTTGTATGTAGTATAAAAGATCAAAATCTAATTTCATTCTTTTGCATATGAATATCTAGTTTTTCCTGTACCACTTGTTGAAGAGACTATTCTTGTGTAGCCTTGGCAGCTTTATCAAGGATCTTTTGAGTATATATATATGTGGGTTTATTTGGAGGCTCTCTATTTTGTTCCATTGGTCTATAGTCCTGTCCTTATGCCAGCACCATACTGTTTTGATTACGGTAGCTTTGTAATATGTTTTGAAAACAGGAAGTGTAAGGCCTCTAGCTTTGTTGTTTTTTGTCAGATTGTTTTGGCAATTTGTGGTTCTTTGTGTTTCCATATGAATTTGGTGACTTTTTTTTTCTATTTCTGCAAAAAATAATGCCATTGGAATTTTGATAAGGATTGTACTGAATCTGTAGATCACCTTGGATAGTATGGACATTTTAACAATGTTGTTTTGCAATCTGCCAACACAGACTGTCTTTCCGTTTATTTATATCTTTAATGTCTTTCGGCAGTATACCAGTTTTTCATCCCTTTAATTATGGTTATTCCTAAATATCTTACTCTTTTTGATACTATTGTAACTGAGATTGTTTTCTTAATTGCCTTTTCAGATTCATTGTTAGTATATAAAAATGCAACTGATTTTTGTGTGTTGATGTTGTATCCTGAAACTTTGCTGAATTCTTTTTTTTTTTTTTCTTCTTAGTTTATTTATTTTCAGAGAGAGAAAGCACAAGTAGGGAAGGGACAGAGAAAGAGAATCCCAGGCAGGCTCTGCACTGTCAGTGCAAAGCCCAGTGCGGGGCTCAAACTCATAAACCGTGAGATCATGACCTGAGCAGAAGTCAAGCATTGGACTCTTAACCCACTGAGCCACCCAGGAGCATCAGGAAGAATTCTTGAACATTTCTTCAATGAAAAACCTTCCCCAGTATTACCCAGTGACTTTTGAGTACCCTTCTCCCACCATGCCAGGAATTTTCAGTTGCTTATGTCTCTAGACTCTATGTTCTCTCTAGAATTGAGGGAGCTGATGCTCAGAAAAAACATCCCTATTTCATTTATCATTGCATTTGACATTTTGCTATTAGGCATATAATTTTCTTTTGTCTTATACTTTTTTAGATGATCTGTGAGGAAGAGAAAGCTGTGATCTCCAAGTATTTAATTACAAGGGATAGAATTACCATTTATGGAGCACCTGTTGTGTACTTGCACCTCATAATTTTATCTTAGATTAACCTCCCAAGTCTGTCTGGCTCAGTTTTGCACCCTGTGAGGGAATCCTGAACTATGAAGGAGGTAGTATTATTTTCATTGTACAAGTGAGGAAACTAAGGGTCAGAAAATTTGAGTGACTTGCCCTGTTAGGAAAAGACAGATAAGATCTGAACCTAGATATAAGCACTCCTGATATGTTCCATCCCCTTAATATATCACTGATGGCCCAGTGTCCTGTGGGACACATAGGAAGAGACAGATGCAGCACAGCTTTGTCTCCAGCTCCCAGCTGGATTTACCAGGACTGGTTCTTTTCACCTAGTTCAAGTACCTCCTTGCCCTCTAAGCTCTGTCTTATTACCATCACTGAGCCTGTTTCAGTCAGGGTCTCACTAAATGTCTTACAGTTTGATAGTACCTTTTGTCTTCACGTGTCCTACAAAATGTGTGATTTCAGTGTTCTAAAGATCCCTAAGTGGAAAGATTTGTTTTGCTACATGTGCTTGAATAAAGACTACCCCTCCGATTCAGTATACAATCTAAGTTATTTATGACCAATCACTCAACTTGTGTACCAGTTAAATGTTTCTTGTTTTCCTTCCAACTCCTGTATGCTGGCTGGCTTCCAGTTCTAAATGCCTCCTGTATTTATGATCAGAGCAGCTCAAGGTTTCCTCATAGGCTGCTGGAACAAAGAGTTATGCAGGTTTCAGTCAGACAGACTTCAGAGAAAATGTCTTCCCAGGCTTTCTATAGAAACAAGAAATAAAAATTTATCTGGCCCTTCCTCCTTACTACTCGCTCTTGTTCTGTGCTAAGTTTTGCCAGTTAGGCTTCAACTCTGGGTTAAGCACTGTATAGAAATGTGTTTATTCGATCCCTTTATGGTATGGTGGCTAGAGTCATGAACTAAATACTTGGATACTTTGGCCTCTGCCTCAAACTCCTCCCCAGACATGGGCACACAGTGTGATCATTGGCAAGTCAATTCACTTGTCTGAGCTAGAGTTTCTTCCTATTTATTCAGTAGGCTTGGGAATGTCTTTCTTACTAAGAAAATCCATGTGGAGTTTCATGGACAGTACTTAATAAGTGAACATTTATTTATCTAACATGAATTTTTTTAGTACTTTTTTCTAGGTTCTATCATAGCCTTAGGTCTAATAGAGGGTATTCTTATGATACATTACTGTAAATGCTATGAAAATAACAATGATGAAGATGTCATTGTCAGCCTTCCATAAATATTGCTAATCCCTTTTCTAAACATGTGATAAATATTAACTCATTTAATCCTCACAACAACCCCATGAGACAGATACTATTCTGTCCACCACACAGATGAAAGAATTTTAGTTAAAATAAGTAAGTGACTTGCCTAAGATTGTACAACTTTTAGAAAGTAGCAGAACCTGTGTTGGAACAAAGGTGGCCTGACTCTGGAATTCATAGTTTTAATCACTTGTGTTATTCTGCCTATCTTAGAATCCACAGAATTCTAAGTGGGATAAAATTCTGTCTAGGTAGTGATAGAAGGGTTCACAAAGAAGGTAACATTTGAATTGGGTCTTAAAAGGCATGTAGGAGTTTATTATTGAAGAGTGGTGTTTCAGAGGTAGGAAAGAATAGACTGAAAGACAAAGAGGAATGTTGAAGAACGTAGACACTTTGTGCCTTGAGAGGAGGGTAAATGGACAAGAGGAAGGTTATGGTGAGCTGTGGTGCTAAGGCGCAAGCCACCGAGCTGTCCTGAGATTACTGAGACCCTGGAGTATGGAGGTAGAGGGGAGAGAATCTGGGTTTCTCTCTAGAGAGTACTAGGAATCCCTGTTGAGTTTTAAATACATTCTCAGTCCTAAAGAAGGAACGGAGGGTATCCTGGGCACTCAGTCTAACGTGTCAATCCCTTGTCAAAGATATCAGAGGAAGAGATCGAAAGGATCATGTCTGGGCAGGAATTTGAGGAAGAAGCCAATCACTGGAGCAACCACGGTGACAGCGACCACAGTTCCCCTGGGAACAGGGCTTCAGAGAGCAACCAGCCCTCCCCGGGCTCTACACTGTCCTCCAGGTGAGCTTCAAGGCAAACCCAGCATCATCTAGGGATCACCCAAAGAGTAGAGAGACCCACAAGGAACCTTGGGCTGTCTCAGCCATTGTACTCTTGTTCCCTCGGTCTTTTGGGGTGGGGACCAGGATGACACAAGCAGCACTTCACAGCCTACTTTTTGCTAAAAACCTTGAAAATGTCAGCAGTCTCTTTGCAGACTAATAAAGTGCCATAGCTGTTGTCTGTGCCCATACGTTCTTCACCAGCAAAATAACATTTTAAATGTAGCTCTTTTCTCTCATTTACTTTATCACTGAAATAAAACAAACCACATTGACAATATTGGACTAAGTTCTGATTTATTTGCCTCAGCAAGAGTGAAGCTTTTCACTTTATAAATCTTAAGAAACTGAAAATTTTTAGGTTAGTTATTTAAATTTGCTGCTGTTAAGTTAGTTGTTAGGTGTAAATGTAGCCATCAACTACCAGGGAAGATTTCCTTTTCATGAAAGTCTTTCTTATAGGATAAGGATTGATAAACTTTTTCTGTAAGGCCAGATAATAAATATTTTAGGTTCTGTAGGCCATACAGTTTGGGTCTCAACTACTCAACTCTACCATTATGCAAAAGCAGCCAGACACCACATGAATGAATGAATGTCGCTGCACCATTAAAACTTCACTTACTAAACAGGCCATCGCCAAAGCATGCCAATTCATGTTACAGGAAATGCATCTAGGTAAAGTTACAGGATTTTTGTTTTAGGTAACAGGGTGGTTAGATTTCTTCAATGGTTAGTGGTTAGATTTTTCCAGTGGTTAGTGGTTAGATTTCTCCAGGAAAATACCAAGAATCTGCCTCCAGATTCTTACCTGCCTTTTCTCTTGGTATTTTATTATAACTTTTATTCATTCAGTTGTTCCTTTTTGTTTCAGTTATTTCTTTTGTTCCTTTATTGTTCCTTCTTTTGAATGTTAGGGGAGTTGTTGCCACATGCCAGGTTCCTTGGTAGGTGCTGGATTTGTTTTGTGGCCTGGCAATGCCCTTAGACTGTCTGTGCCTTAGTTTTCCTAGTGGTAAAAAAAATATATTCCCTCACCTTTGTGGATCATAGTCTGAGGATCCATTAAAATCTCTTCAAATGTGGCACCTATACAGAGAATTTATTCAACCACTCTTGATTTGGTACCTATTTTGCCAGGTCCTGGGTGTCCAATGATGTCACACATACGCACACCTGTACAGAGTCCCTGTCTAGTAGGGGAGACATGGATGTAACCGTTAATTATGTCCCTGATGAAGACAGACTGCATGGCCAAAGAACACCTTAGCCACATTATCACTTACTTCCTTTGAGCAGGCAGGAGACCTGTCATGGTTCTGCTTGACATGAGACTTTTCTTTTCAGTAGGTCTGTGGAACTAAATGGATTCATGGCATTCAGGGAGCAGTACATGGGGATGTCTGTGCCTCCACACTATCAATATATACCGCACCTTTTTAGCTATTCTACCCACTCGCCACTTCTGCCCCCACAAGCTCGCAGCCTGGATCCCCAGTCATACAGTCTGATTCACCAGCTGGTATCAGCAGAGGACCTGGAGCCATTGGGCACGCCCATGTTGATTGAAGATGGGTGAGTGCCTCATTTAGCCCTTGCAACTTCAACATGATCTCCACCCCACATGCACCTTCATCCCTGGTTGCTAATACCGTAGGCTTCGGAATGAGTTGGGGATAATGAGTGATGACTCAAGCATCAGAGGGCAAATCTGTATATATTTTTGAAGTCAGTGGTCCCTTGTTTTTCTCTTGAGCATCTTTTTTCAGAGTTAGGGCTGTTTATCAATCCTTACAGAATTGGAATTAAAAGATACTTGTTTCTGCTTGGGCCTGCCTAGGTAAGCCAGGCTCTGGGATGGATCTGAGTGCTTCTCTGGCTCTGGGTCAGAGGTGAGATATAATTCTGGGGATAATCATACATGACGTTCATGCTCCTTAACAAGGCACTCAAGGCACTAACTGGTTGTGGACTATCTGCATCTTTAGCCAATGTACCCATTGGTAGCCTGGCGCCGCCCTGTGCTCTGTGTACACACCTGCATGGGTGGAAGGAATACTCTTTCAATCCTTTGTCACCTCTACCTGAGTAGATACTGTTTTAGCCTTTAGGCCCACCAGTTGCTGTACCCATTCCTTTGGCCTGGGGCACAGGCCGTTTGCTATCAAGCTTAGACACCCCCACTCCCAGGATGTATCCTGAGATTTCTCAAGCTAGTCTCCAATATCAGAAGAGGAAATTCAAAGATCTGCTCACAGGAAGGACGCACAAAATATTTGTAAATCTGAATGTGGGGGTGTGGGGAAGAGTCATGCCAAGGGGCCATGAGAGATAGAAAAGTGGGACCCTGTCTCATTCAGCCCAGAGATACACCCTGCTCCTTCCCTTCAGCAGTAACCTACAAAGACTAAGCAACTTTAGTTTCTGAACTCTCACCACCAGGGGGAGCAATGAGAGCAGGGAAAAGCTTCTGAACTTGTTCTTTCGTTCTCCCATCTGGCCTCAGGCTCATTTTTGTTGTCAGCCCCTTTATTGGGTGGGTGGGCAGCAGACCTGACCTAATGAAGCTCTCATTGCCAAAACTAGTGCAAGGGTGACAGAATTTTCTCTTAACACGTGGAACTAGTGGACACCAATGTTAAAAGACATACTCCCTAATAATTGCACAAATTTCCAAGCCTCCTTTCCTTTCTACAACCTTTTCTCACCATACCCACTTCTCCAGCCCTGAGCTTGCTCCTGGCTCCAGTCCTGCCCCTTTATCATTAGACTCAATTGAAAAGCTGGAGACCCATGATCAAGGGCAAGGAGCCTACTGCCAGGGACCCTTTCTACTTTTAGGAGTAGCCTCTACTTGTGCCCCAATCCTCACCCTCTGGCCACTGGAAGTAATTTTCTGTTGTCCCTACCCCCAGGTATGCTGTGACTCAGGCAGAGCTTTTTGCTCTGCTTTGCCGCCTAGCCGATGAGCTGCTCTTCAGGCAGATCGCTTGGATCAAGAAACTGCCTTTTTTCTGCGAGCTCTCAATCAAGGATTACACATGCCTCCTGAGCTCTACATGGCAGGAATTAATCCTGCTGTCCTCCCTCACCGTTTATAGCAAACAGATCTTTGGGGAACTGGCTGATGTCACTGCCAAGTATTCACCCTCTGATGAGGAGCTACACAGGTAAGGGCTGTTGGCTGGGGAGGAAGTCCCAAACAACCAAACCATTGTCATTCCTGCAAGGCAGAGATGGAGTGCCCCCACTGACACTCCAAAGGATAGGCATTAAAGCCACACACGAAGCTGGATTTGAATCCTCTCTCTAACACTGACCACCTTTGTGACCATGGTCTCTGATCCCCAGATTCTGAATTTATAAAATGGGATAATACCAATACTTCCCCCAACAAGGTAGTTGTGAAAAAGAAATAATATTGTGCAACACGCCTTAGCAGAGTGCTAAGCTATTTTTTTTTAATCACATCTGGATCATTGAGTTAAGAGAATATTTCTGGGAAAAACAAAAATCTAAACTCTAAACTTCATCTATAAGGTGCGGGGGCTCTGATCTATGGTTTACAATTCAAGAATAAGACCTAGAAGTTACTGTGGTATCTACGGTGTGCCAGACACTGGGCTTGGCATTTTTTTAAAGTTTATCTATTTTGAGAGAGAGAAAGAGAACATGAGCAAAGAGAGAGGGAGAAAAAGAATTCCAAGCAGGGTCCTCACTGCCAGATCAGAGCTCAGTGTGGGGCTCGATCTCACAAACCCTAAGATCATGACCTGAGCCAGTATACCAAGAGTTGGTCACTTAAGGAACCGAGTCACCCAGATGGCCCTGGGTTTGGTATTTTATATGATTGTCTTCTTTCTTTCTCACAGCCTCCAGCATTATAGGTGTGGTTACGCCTCTTGTATAGATGAAAAAACTGAAGTTCAAAGAGACGTGCCCTGAATATTTTTAGTTTGAACCCAGAGCCTAGATTTGAACCTATGCCTGCCTGGTGTCAAAGCTTAGGCTCTGTCACTGTATCTGAGATGCAGTGAGATGGTAACAGCATGGGACTAAGAGACTGAGCCATTCTTGTCAATGTTTTTTAGCATAATGTCTCATATCAGCTGGTCAGGATCCTAATCTCCCTCTCTAGCACAAATCTTTTACTCACTCACTTTGAAGATCTAGAGCACATAGTGACACCCCAAAATCAGAACGAATGATCTGTTAGTACAGCTTTTCTGACTTATTAATTTGTCTGTGTGAAAAATAAAGCTTAAATCTCATTGTAATAGACATTTCAGTAATTCACCTTTATTGAACAGTTTTAAAAAATGGAAGCCATGGGATTCCAGAGCACCAAGAAAGAGAGGAGAAAAGGTACCCCCATCAATGAAAGCTGAAGGAGATGGGGTACTAGCCCCCACACTTCTCTACACAGGACCAAAGTACATCCGCCTTTGCTATCCAGTTACCATGGCATAAAGACAGGGGGAGTGTTGGGCTGAGAGTAAAGCTCCAAGACCCTCAAGGACCCTTTGCACAGCTGAGGGAGGGAGGGATCAGGGTGCTGATACCCTCCCCTGGTTTTCTAATATTTCCTTTTTCAGTGATGCTTACTGGCTTCAGGGTAATCTGTAAATGACAGAGCTTTGAACCCAGCTGACACTTTGTCCTGTAAACAGAGCTATCTGATTTTGCAGATGACCTAACCCCTTGTCTTGAGCCTCTAATTCATTGTTCCTGTCAAATTCCTATCTCCTCCTTAACTCTGGGCCAACTAAATGTTTGACTTACGGTTAGCAATTCTAATATTGTCAGGGTTTATAGAACTGGCCCAATAAGCCTGACCTCCTTATTTGCCTGGAATCCACCAGTGCAGCCTGGGGCTGTCTATAAAGTCAGCCTGTGGGCTCCAGTCCTTATAGAATGATGGAATTTCCTAGACCTTCTACAGGTAGACAGGAATCATTGGCCATGCAGGGCCCTCTGTGGATTTGCACTTTGTAAGGCACCCATCCCACTGTATCCGATCCCTTGAGCCCCAAGAGCAAGGGCAGGGGCAAATAACAGCTAAATTAGCGAGGGAATGTTTATTTCCTAGGAAGGCTCCTTACTGAGGAGAATGTAGATCTGCTGTCCAATATAGTAACTGCTAGCCTCGGGTGACTTTTTAAGTATAAATTAATTAAAATTTAATAAAATGAAAAATTCAGTCCTCATTTGTACTAGCCACATTTCACGTGCTCACTAGCCACATGTGTTTAGTGGGTACTGTGTTGGACAGTGCAGATATAGAGCATCTCCATCAGCTCAGAAAGTTCTGTTGAACAGTGCTGATTCTAGAAGTTTTGTCAGTGCTGAGCTTCCTAATGGATTCTGAGGATAAGAAATAGATTTGTTGTCAGGACTCACTGCTCCTTGCAAGAAGCATATGGAATCCTTCCATGGAAAAACATGAGTTAAATTTTAACATGTTAGTTCTGATTCTATGTGCTAGGACCCTGTTGTGCACATCAGAGGATCAGTGTTGGGATTGTAGATGATGCGAACACATGTTCTGACTGAGGTGAGAGCCCTTTGGTTTAGGGGATTGGGAGACAAATAGAAACAGATAACAATCTATAATCCAGGGGGACACTAAGGGAGTATATGAGGGACTAGGAAGTAAGTACCTCTACTTCCATAATCAGGTAATGCTTGCCAGAGGATGACATTTGAGCTGCATCTTGAAGTGGGTTTTTCTAGGTAGATTATAGAGAACAGGAGGAAGGCAGGAGTTAAAACAAAGTCCTAGAAGTTAGAGATCCCAGATGGTTGGTTTGTGTAGGGAACCAAAAGCAATCCTGTGGATTAGGGTACAGAGAGAATGTATCTAAGAGAGAAATGAGGGGAGAAATGACTGGAGAGAAAGGTATAAAAAGACAGGTCATGAAGGGGTTCAAATGCCAATCTATAGAATGTGGATTATATTATGTAAATACTGTTAAGTCATAGGATGTTTTTAAGTGGAATAATTACATGGGCAGTTAGCACTTTAGAAAGATCCCTGAGGCTCTAAAGCTCAGGATTGATTGGCATGGACAATGCTAGAGGATGCTGTCTGGGTAGGAGGGTGTTCCATAATCCAGGTAAAAGAAAACAAGGCCTGGACAAGGCAGCAGTGACTGTGGGAATAGAGAGGGCAGCACAGAATTAAGAGATAACGAGGTAAAGTCAGTGGGACTTAAGTGAGTGGAAAGTTGGGGATGCTCACAGGCAGGTGGATGCCAATTCTCTTAGCCAAGATAACGGAGCCTGAGAAGAACAGGCTAGGAGATGAGCCACTCTGAGTTTGATCTGGAGTCTGTTGAACCTGAGATGCATGGGGAACTGCCCAGGAGTTCAGAGGAAAAGGAAGTGCGAAAACCTCTGGAATCAGGTACATTAGTGTAAAGCATTCCTTCCTCTGCTAGAAACCCAGGGTGTGGAGTCTGTAATTGGCCATAGCTCTTCTCTACCTTGCCTGCTCCTGCATTACTCCTACTCCCCCAAAATGCCTTTACTTTTTCACAACTCTTGAGTGCAAGTAAGTTCCTGCTGTCATGAAAGGGCTTTGCCCCGATGATACATGACCACCTCCTTTTCTCTTCTCAAATATTGAATCAAATTTATGGTACCCATTTTCCTTAATCAGGCTGTTATCAGACAGTGAGCTGGGTGAATTTGATTTAAAGCAGATTGTAGCACCAGCCAGTGACTGCTCCTGGCCCTAATCAAGACTCCTTCACTCTCAAGAGAAGATGCCTTGTACTAGATGGGCTTTAATGGGCACTTCTATCTCACAAGCACTAGCTCCATTTCTGCCAGATCTCTGAAAAGTTGCCTCCCAGCTTCCCTGCTCAGATCCTAGATGTAAGGTTCGAGAAACACAATCACTTTGCTGTTATAGCAGGAGCAGTGATGATGATGCCATTAATGACAATAATAGCTAACAATTATACACCATTTGTTATGCCCAATTCCATCTTCAGTGCTTTACAAACATTGTTTAGTCCTCACCACCACTCCAAGCAATTGCGTTAGTATTATCCTTGTTCCACAGAGGAGGAGCATGAGGGTCAGAGAGGTGAAAACTCAAAGCTACAAACCTAGGAAGAGATGAAGTTGACATTACTACCTAGATCTGTTGTGCTCCAAAGTCCAGAATCTTTACCATTTCCCTCTGCTCAATTTTTTAAGCCTTCTCAAAAGTTCGACTTTCTGGAGTGTGTCCTGGAGTTGCAGTCTTACTTTCCATCTTGGAGTGTTTATGTGGGTGCTGAGATGGCAGTTCCTCTAAGGTTGTGGCTGATGACTGCTCCTGGGGGTAGGTGCATTTAGCTGAATGAAAAGGAGACAACTGGGCCTCTCAGCCCCCTTAATGGGACATAACTTACACAGTGTCAGTTTCAATTGCTGACTGAATGGTCCAGTGGTTTGGGGGGTCCTGGCAGGAATGTTTTCTTTGTCCTAGCCTGCTTGTGGAATGGGAACCTCGAAGAAGAATGGATGTGTTTGTCCAACTCTCTGGCTTTAAATGCTGATAATGTGCAGACAGGGAATACAGGGGCGTTAGAACTGTGGAGTGGGCAGATGTGGAGGAGGCACGGCTGGAGGAGAAAGCAGGCCCATGGAACAGAGAACAATTTGTTTATCAAGGGGTGGGATGCGGGTGTGGAAGAAAGCTTTGCAGTCGGGCTGTGGAGACTGAGTGGGGGCCAAAGGGCTGGCTGCCAGCACCCCCACCACTGCTAGGGGTCTATGATCGTTGCCTGTCCTGGGAAATTTGGAAAAGAGAGTATGTGCTGTCCCCAAGAGAACGGGCAGATTTGGGACATGTGCTCGTGCCAGACACTTGGAAGCTCCTTTGTGTCCCTTGCAGTATGTTCACCACCGCAGGCTGGGGGATCCGGCTGATAACCACACACCTGCGGATTCTGCAGTGCCAGAGGGAGCACTTAGGGCAAGCGGTTGCTGATTAAGGGAGAGAACGTTATCTTTGTTTGCTATACTGCTCGGCCACAGACAGATGCTGGCATTGCCGCTCTGCTTACGTCCTCCTTTTTGATGCCCTACTGCTTTTCATCCCCACACCACCCCTCCAGGCAGATCCTAGAGGAAAAGGTAAAGACCTTTTTCTCTAAGAACAGAAGTAGCCAACAGAGGACTGTGATGAGGTATGATCTTCACTCCCAGGCCCACTGCCTCCTGCATGGCTCACCATCATGGAGCCACTGCAGCATACCCTACACGCAGCTGAGTTGAGCCCTGGGCTGAGTTGCTGTGGGAACGTGACAGTCAGGGAGTGCACAGTGTAGAGCTGAGAAAGCAACAGGCTTGGAATTAGAAAGCTTAGGTTCAAACTTCAGCCCCACCCACCACCACGTATCTATCATGTAACTTTTGAGGAAGGCAAGACACTCTTCTTTTGCTTCCTTATCCCTAAGGCGGAGGTGCTATCTCCTGGTTGTCAGGAGGGTAAAATATAACAATGCAGTAGGGGCACAGTAAATAACCTCTCTGAGCTTTGTTTTCACATGTGAACATAGAGAATTATAATACCAATTTTGTGGGCTGTTGGGAATATCCAGTGAAATAATGTGTTGAATATTTAACAAAGTACCTGGCAAGTAGCAAATGCTCAACAAAGGGTAGAATGGTAGATAAGGTTAGCATAGTAGCTATTCAGTATAAATTTGTCTGTCAGCCAGTTTGGGAAAGTATTAATAAAGTTGTAAAAGCCATTGGGCCGGGCACAGAGAGAAATGGGAGTCAGCCATCATTGTTGAGATCAGTGGATGGAAGGAAAGAAGCCCCAGCCCTGACAGAGGGGGAGCCAGACTTTGAGGCAAAAGGGTCAGGGCTCTTGATTGCAGGTAGCTGCTGCTGTAGCTCCCCCTGGTGCCTGAGAAGTGCAGATGCCTCTCGCTCCAACCAGAGCCTGGCTTTCCCCAGGGAAGGAAAAAGGTGCTCCTTGCCCATGAGGCCAAGCCCTTGCGAGGCCTTCAGAGTCAGCACAGAAGGCAGTGGAGCCCAGACAGCAGTAGTACATCCCCAGGTGTTGAGGATCCTACCCAGACAGGGCCTTCTTGCCTGGCATAGGGCTGTAGTACTCGGATCTGAACATGCCACCAGGAAGCAGTTCCAGGGATGAGCATCTTCTCTCCATGACTGAGCTGCATCGAAGGCCTGTCTGGAACTCTCCTTAGTCCACTCCTAGAAGGGCAGACCCCCACCCTCAGCTTTTATAAACACTTGCTTCCCCATTAAGCCTTTTTGCCTTCTTGCTTTGGTGGTGTCACCACCTCTGGTATAAGGTATTCCCCACTATGACACCAGAGTATTAGTCCTTTAACCTGGGCT
The DNA here is from genome assembly GCF_006229205.1 of Suricata suricatta. NCBI lineage: Eukaryota > Metazoa > Chordata > Mammalia > Carnivora > Herpestidae > Suricata > Suricata suricatta. The sequence goes on from NC_043712.1 coordinate 10,061,854, forward strand.
TCCTTTTTCTAAAACTTGGTCTTTCCCCAAGGAGCTTACTCCTAATCCAAAGAAAAGATCATAGACCGCACTGAGTCTTACCTGTTATGTAGATATTGGAAGAACCATGGCTTTGGAAAGTTAGCCCAGGTTCCAGGTTCTAGCTGTGCCACCAACTGTATGCTTGTGGATCAGTTTTCCTTTATTCTTTGAACTTCAGTTTCTTGTCTGTACAGTGGCTGTCATAATCTCACCTGCCCATAGGGCTGAGAAAATTATAAATGAGAAAGTACACATAAAGTACCCAGCATAGGGGCACCTGGGTGGCTTAGTTGATTGAGCATCCAACTTGAGTTTGTGGGTTCTAGCCTCGCATCAGGCTCTCTGCTGTCAGTGCAGAGCCTGCTTCAGATCCTCTGTCTCCCTCTCTCTCTGCCCCTGCCCCACTCACATGTGCTATCTCAAAAATAAATTAACATTTTTTAAAGTGCCCAGCACAGAGACTGGTATGACATGGAGGCTCAGGTAATGTTTCCCTCCCTCCCTAGCTGAAGTCAGGGATGCCAAAAAGTGTTTTTCACAATGTGTAACCTCAGGCCTGCTAGAAACAGTGAACCTAAGAAATAGAACCATCAGCTTTTTCTTCATCATGGCAGAGGCTCACATAGAGTCACCATGGTAGCTGCCATTGATGCTACAGGCTGCATTTCCACAGTAGTAGTATCTTAATAATGTCATATTTTTCCACATTTACATTTCAAACCTCCTTTGACCCTTGGTACCCTAAGCAGACAAACATTATTATTTTACAAAAGAGGACCTCAAAGCTTAGAGGTGTCATGATTTTCCCAAGGTCATAGCTTTTATGTATTGGAGCTGGATTTGAACTTAGATTTTATTGACCCCACCTGACCTTGGGAACAGCAGCTTGTATGAGATCTTTTGGCCTCTAGACAAACCATGAATCCACCTGTCCTTCACAGATGGTTCTGGATTCTATTGCCCCCAAGCTTAGGTTCTTTTCCATCTTAGATTCCCTAAGGAGCTATAGGAGACCTCTCTCTGTCTTCCCTTCCTTGACATCCACTGTCTGCTCCCCAGATTTAGTGATGAAGGGATGGAGGTGATAGAGCGACTCATCTACCTGTATCACAAGTTCCATCAACTAAAGGTCAGCAATGAGGAGTACGCTTGCATGAAAGCAATTAACTTCTTAAATCAAGGTAAGTAGCTGGGGATGAGTAAGGGGGACTTTGTTGTCATTGTTGCCCTCGTTTCACACACCACCTCCCACCCCTTTAACCTCAGGACTGTCACACAGAATCTGTCACACCATGTGGGTACCAATCTTAAATAAAGGCCTATGCTCCTCTCGTTTTGCCCCTCTATAGTGCAGGGCATGCTTTGGCTTTTTTTCTTCAAACCTAAATGCCACAGTCTCTATAACTCATAGAGGAAGGAAGAGGATTCGCTTTGTTTAGTCAGTTTTAATGCATTTAAGCACAGACACCAAGGACAGTACATGCGTCATTTAAAATATGTACCAAGCTTACCAGCGACTGAAGAAGAGCAGGGTGACTGATGAAACTATTGGAGATAAGACCTCTGTGACAGGCTGGCAGTGCTTCTGACGGGCCCCTTCAGGGCAGAATGGTGGTGCCCAAGAACTCACACAATGCGTATCAAGCATGGCTTTTATTTAGAGGAGTGCTGGATGTGGCTTACGTGGGGTATTACCTGCAAAGTGGCGCTTGGGAGCTGCTAGTAACCAGAGTGTGGAGGAGAATTCGTATTCTCTTTTCTCCAAAGTAGCATATGAGTGCTGTACTCTCACAGTGTAACAGGACACTTTTGCTGTCTTGTAACATTGAAAGTCCTCTCTTCCTGTGTTGTTTCCTAGTCCAGAGACTTCTGATCCCCTCCTCTTTGCCTGCTCCTCCTGCTGGTTCTCCACTATTCATTCATTTACCTTCTCCACTTATTTAGCTGCTGTTCTGTGTGCCTCCGTAGACCAGGCACTGTGTTGAGTATTAAAGACATTAAATAAAGTAGATCCCAGATCCCTGGCTTCAAGAAGTACACATTCTAAAATGGTACTTGACACATTACTTGAGCCTCAGATGGGAGGGAGATCAGCAGCAGCTTCTTGGAGAAATCTGAGTGTGGCCTCAAAGGCTGGGTAAGATATGTATAGAGAGAATATTTGTATTCTAAAATATATAACTTATACCTATACTCTGTATATAAAAGGGATGGTATGTATATGTGTGTGTATATGTATGTCCTTATACATTATATATACACACATACACATTTTTATATAAACAAAGGAGAGAGGGAAATCCATATAGAAAAAAACTGGAGTGACAGCCCAGGTAGACAGTGTGAGCAGAAGCACACAGGAGACCGTGTGTGAGTAGGTGCATAGCATAAATGTGTAGGTATCAGCATGCTTTCTGATCGGCTCCAGCAAAGGGTCAGTTTAAAGATATCCCCAAAGATATATTGTGAAAAGTAGATTATCCAGCCAGTTGTTCACCATCCACTCATGCCTGTTTTGTGTCAAGCGCTGAGCTATGTAGGAGTTGAGGAAGATAGAGCCTAGCGCTCCAGTGTTTCGGTCTAGTGACTGTCCTTTATAATTTTTTGCCTTTATCTGATTTCTCTTCCCTTGTCCAAAGTTTTGTTCCTCCATGTCAGAAAGAGAAAAGATCTCTTGTTGTGACAATGTTTAATAACTTTTTTAAATTTTTTTAATGTTTTATTTATTTTGGGTACAGAGAGAGATAGAGCATGGGAGGGGGAGGGGCAGAGAGAGGGAGACACAGAATCTGAAGCAGGCTCCAGGCTCTGAGCTTGCTGTCTGCACAGAGCCTGACGCGGGGCTCGAACCCACAAACATGAGATCTGACCTGAGCCGAAGCCGGCCGCTCAACCGACTGAGCCACCCAGGCGCCCCAATGTTTAATAACTTTTAATTGAAAACTACACATATTGAAGGAGCTGGTGTTCTTCACACAGTAGAAAGCCCCTCCATTTCCTGTGTGTTTTTTCCACAGATATCAGGGGTCTGACCAGTGCCTCACAGCTGGAACAACTGAACAAGCGATACTGGTACATTTGCCAGGATTTCACTGAATATAAATACACACATCAGCCGAACCGCTTTCCTGACCTCATGATGTGCTTGCCTGAGATTCGCTATATTGCAGGTAACATTCTCAGTGCTAGGCTTCCAGACCTTCCTTGGCTTGTGAAAGGAATGAGACGGGCAGTGTTTTCAAAATGCTTATTCCAGGCCCATCACCCGCTGCATAGAAAGAAGAGCTACTACCACTACCCTCAGAAAAGTTACATTATAATGAGAAGTTTGTGGGGGTTTTTGTAGAGAAAGAGAGTCTAACATTTCCTGTGTGCCTGTGATGTGCAGAGTGCTTTGTAGCCTCTTGTTATTTAATCTCAGAACAAACTGCAAGGCTAGTGACTGGTGATATTATGGTCATTCAATGAATCAGTTGATGGGGAAACTGGCTCAGAGTTTCTCAAATTATCTCACTTCCTGAATTATATACTTTAAAAAGGTGGATTTTATGGTATTTGAATCAATTATATCTCAATTTTTAAAATTAACTTCATTTTAGAGAATTTCGTACAGATTTTCTGGGATTATTCATTTAAAGTGACACCTTTAAAATAATTCTCAAAAATTATGCCTTTACAAAAGAATTCTTACCGTTATTGTTGCTTTACTTCATTGCTAAAGATTCTTATGTAGAGTAATCCAGCACATACTGAGGGAAAACTCAGAAATGTGACCTCTAGACTAGGATTGTTCCTGTCAGATTCACCAGTGCAATTTTGAAGGAAAACATTTTCAGTCTGACAAAGGAATTTTTATTTCTACTTTTTGGACCCAGGTCTAGCAGATCTGAAATTGACCTAAAATTTTGGAATTTTAGGAGTGCTTTGATAGTTTATGCCTCAGCATTTCCAAATCTGTGTTTTACTGAATAAGCTATTAATCAGATGCTCTCTGAAATAAAGGCGAGTCAGGAATTAATACTGAGCTGGATTCTCACCTCTGGCAGCGTTTTGAATCACCTGGGAAGCTTTTAAAAAATATCTGTGCTTGGATTGTACCTCCAGAAACCCTGATTTAATTGCTACAGAGCAGGACCTGGGTGTGACTCTAAGAGACAGTCAGGGAGAAGAACGACACCCTGAGATATTTACAGAGTGTATCAGCACACTGAGTGCTCTGTGAAGTCCTCCAGTAAAGAAGTCTGTATACCTTTGTTGACCCTAAAGTTCTCAAATTTACTTGCCCCTGTGATTCCCCCCCTCCTTTTCTTTCCAGTACTTTTATTAACCCATTATACTATTCTAAAGAACAGTGCTTTATAGAATGCTAGTTAGAGAATTTAACAGGAAATACAACAGGATATGTTTCTCATGGTATTTTAGCTCTAAGAGAACATCTAAGAATACCTTTCAGTTTCAGATTCCTCATCTATAAAATGGGGATAAAAAGTTCCACCTGTCATGTGGAAATATTGTGAGCATTAGATAATGCATTTAAACACCTAGCGCAGAGCAAGTAAATGGTAACAACGATTATAGCTTGCACCATTTCTAGACTCTCTAGGGCACCAAAATGGGTCTGGGTTTCAGGATGTTCACAGTTTGTCTGATACCCCTAGCACTTGCTCCAGTCACTCAAAATGACAACAAACATTCTCTCAGGGCACCTGGGTGGTTTAGTCAGTTAAGTGTCGGACTCTTGGTTTCAGCTCCAGTCATGATCTCACAGTCCGTGGGTTCAAGCCCTGCATCGGAGCCCTGTGTTGATGTCGAGGAGCCTGCTTGGGATTCTCTCTCCCTCTCTCTCTGCCCCTCCCCTGCTTGCTTGCGCGCGCTCTCTCTCTCGCTCTCTCTCTCTCTCAAAATAAATAAGTAAATTAAAAAAAAAAAAAAAGGCAACATCTCCCTTTACCAGCCTAAGAGGAAGGAGGCAGCTACACTTTCCCACTGCAGCCACTTGCTAACTCTTCTTTTCCCACCTCGTTACCAGGAAAGATGGTGAATGTGCCCCTGGAGCAGCTGCCCCTCCTCTTTAAGGTGGTACTGCATTCCTGCAAGACAAGTGTGGGCAAGGAATGACCTGTTCCCAGCGCCCATCCTCAGGCCAACCGCAATGCCTTGGGTGGGCAGGACAGGCTCCGGAAGAAAGAGCCAGAGAGACCAAGGTGGAGGCTGTGGAGCAGTGTTTCCAGTTGCCTCCATAGCAAGAAGAGTTTTTGTTTGTTTGTCTGTTTTTTTAACCTCATTTTTCTATATATTTATTTCACGACAGAGTTGAATGTATGGCCTTCAACATGATGCACATGCTTTTGTGTGAATGCAGCCGATGCATTTCCTTGCAGTTTACAGAATGTGAAGATGTTTAATGTTACAGTGTTGTCATTGTTTAGAGATAGTTCTTTTGTATTTTGAGGGAGAGGGTGGGATGGGGCTGAGATGAATATTTCCATAATGTTGACAAAGACGACTACCTCAGTGGAATGGGAGGGATGTGACCATCCTGACTTTTTCCACATGTTCTCAACAGACTCCTACACTAGTCTGTCGGAGAGCAGACTGCCTTTTTCTAGCCACAGAATTGCCAGGTAAAAGTAAAAGAGCACATCATAAAGGGGCAAAGTGGTGTTAGGAGGTTTATCAAGCAAAACGGGGAAGACATTGGGAACAGGACAGGAGATAAGGATTTAGCCATCTCTTTTCTTTGGAAAGTGTGACGGTTGAGGGGGTAGGGCACAGTGACCAAATCTAAGTTAGGTGTCCTCCCTCCATACAAGTCCTCAGGGAGAAGGGTTTCTCTTCTCACACCGTGCTGTGGGCTCCCGCCACCCCCACCGTCTAAACTGCCACTGTCAGCTTTTCATCCACACAAGGCCCTGGCAGTAAGTTAATTCATGGGACTTGTCTACCAGCTCCCTAGGAACTCACAGCTACTTAGTTTCTTTACTTGGATCTACCAAGGTATACTTTTCTCGGACTCCTGCCTCTCTCTTATAAATTTGACTTTCTATTGGCCCTTTGAAAAAAAACTAAACAAAATGTCATGCATGCTCTGAATCCTTGTGCCCGCTGCTGATTTCTTCTCCTTTCACCTTGCTTTCTTCAAAGGGTAGTGGGACAAAGGCCAGACTGCGAGAAGAATAGTCTTCCTTTCCCTGCTCATCCCCTTATCCCATCTTGTCGCACACTCAGGACTAGATCCAAAACCTGTGGTCTTTCATACAGGGGGAAGAACCATCCACCCATCTGCTGAACAGAATTTTTGTCTCTTCGTTCTACTCCCAAGTTCTTGTAATCTCCCCAGAGTGAGACCAGGTGTCCTTAGAAAGCCCAAGGATCAGAGTGGCCCAGCTGCCTGTTAGACTATCAGTGGCCTGGCTGACCCTGGCCTGGAGGGCTGGAGTCCAAAGCACCTGGAAGGGAGGTGGCAGAGCGGGTGTGGGTGGGGCTCAAAACTACCTTATGTTCCTAAGGGTCTGGCTACCCCCTCAGCAGATATGGCCTGTACCTCCTAGTCTTTCACTCCCTGCCCTGCCTAGTCCTGGGAAATGTTCCTTACCTCTTGGCCTTGGCCAGCGGCCATACCATGTCTGTACTAGAGCTCTTTCAGGTGCTTTTCCTTTCTCTGCCTTACTACAGCAGCTGTCCCTGCCTGTGCCCAGGTACCTCCCACAGCCAGTGCAGCAGACAGACCACTTAACTAGGTGCCTCCCTAGGTGGGCTTGAGGGGCCCACAGCATTTTGTTTTGCCTGTTTAGTCAAAGGGCATTTGTTCTCTTCCCAACCCGGCCTTGCAAACTTACCCAGTCGGCCACTGCGTGGTGTGCATACCAGGTAGTCTGTGTCAGATTGTAATATTTTCTTCCCAGTGAAATGTTACGGGTACCAGCAGAGTGATGACTTTGTCCCGTGATGGGTCTAAAACTCGGAGCATTCATTATTCTTTAATGCTATTTCCCCAGCTGCTCTGAGAAAGAAAAAAGAGAAGTTTTCCTCAGGAAAAGCTCCAACCAGAATATTTTTCACATGTCAATGGGAAGTTTTTTGTGTGTGTATCTGTTTATTTCTAAGTTCACAATATTTTTGTTTCCCTGATTTTTTTATTTAACCAACTAGATCATATTCTTTGGCTACAGGTCAGACTCCTAGCTGCTTTCCTCAAGATAGAGGAGGAGACGCATATCAGAGTCCCTTCTCCAAGACTGCTCCTGTGTGCAGTGTCTTTCTTTGCTTTAGACCTCCATCTGTCAAACTATTTTTTGAAATCGCCTTTCTTAATCTGAAATTAAACATTTTACCGGTTGTGTTGGATATCAAAGGAAATTGCTCTCTGACAAGACAAGAGCATGTCTCTCCAATAACGCAGCATTAAACAGAGCAAGTTGTTAATTTGTGGAGTCGGGGAAAGGTTCTGCAAGTTGCCATTGTACAAATCCGTTTTTACAAATGTTTGCAGCAGATTCCACAGAACAAAGAGCCCATTCATTGCCAAGAGCCCTGCAGAATTTCTAAGCCAAGTGGCCGTGTGTTCCAAGCCGGAGCCTGACCTGTGGACAGCCTTTAATGTCTTCTGCACCCAGTCCTTTTATGACGTGGGCTTTTTTTAAACAGGGTAAAGTGAATGTGTTGCGTTGCAAACTCAGGTATTATGAGGAGAAGGTAGGAGTGTAGCTAGCAGCGTGGAGACATTAGGTCAGCCACTAGATGTGTTTGTGAATTTGGTTTGAAGGACACAGAGAAAGGTTGGAGGGGGAGGTTTGGTGTGTTTGTATCTTGCCTTTCTTCCCATAATGTTTGGTTAACAGGTAGCCTTTTTGCTAGTGGAAGAAGAAAAAGGTTGTGCATGTTGTCTCTAATTCCCTTCTCTTCTATCCTCTCTCTGATCCCCTGCTACCAACAGCACTCACTTTGAGTGAGAGTTTTTACACCATAAAATTATAACCCTGCAAGCTGTGTGGTAAAGGAGAATCCCACCTCCTTGCACTGCATTGAAACACACAGGCTTTTCCTTTCCTTTCCCTTTAAATGATTTCCTGTCCCAAGACAAAAGTGTGGAATCTTGGAACTTCACCTACAACTCATGCTCTCTGGCTCCTTTGTAGAATTTTAGAATCTTTCACAAGATTCAGTGATCTCACCCTTAGTCTGGAGAAACTCCCCAGAACCTGTCTCAAAGCACTCCACCTGGCTCAGAGGACACCCAGCCCCATGTCTGCCCCATAAGTGAGGTGAGCGAGCCTCCAGGCAGAGAAGGCAGCACGCAGGAACCTCCCCGTCCTGTCCCCCAGACCCAGAGGATGCATTGAGGGAAACTAAGGGTCTCTATGGCATTGCTGACAGTCACCCACCCCACACCAACTGGCTTCTCACCTGCCACCCCGTTTCGGGGATGTGAGTACCTGCCATGGCCAATATCTCACCAGGTCCTTAAAAACTCTGGGCTCTCTGAGTTAGCTGCCTTGTTCTGCTCCCCATTTCCTAACTCTGTTTGTTCTTGATTTCCTGAGGAATGGGACAGATGGAGACAGATGAACAAACCCACCACAGGCAGCACCTAAGCCATGTCCAAGGTTGGCCGAAGTAAGGGGACCCTGGCCTCTCAGCAGGGCAGGAAGTTGAGCAGTTGTTCCAAGTCTTGAGCTCTGGACCCCTGGTTTATATGTCTTTTTCCTTGTTGCTTTTTAAATTTTTGCAATTATTTTAAGAAATCGAGTCTTTCAGACCAGCTCTTTTATTAAACTTTAAACTTTTCTTTATTGATTTTTTTTAAACAAAAAACAAAACTAAACAAAAAAACAAAAACAAAAAACCCCAAAAACACTATTCTTACTTTCCCAACTTGATCCATGAGAATCCCCTACACTCCCCTCTGCCTTTGCAGTTAATCATTCCTCCCTTTTTCCTCAGCTTGAAGCATCTATGTCCAGTGTCTGTGAAATGATGTTTTATCTGTGTCTCAGGATGAGAAACGGCAATCATTCCACCAGGTGCTGGAAACTGATTAGCCTCGAGGCAAGGGTTTCTAGGGCCGCAGCTCAGGGATGTGTATTTAATTACAGGGTCCCCAGAAACCCCTCTTGGCTGCCACAGCAGCGGCTTCTTTTTTGGGCTTAAGAACCGGGCCTGGACTGTTTCCTCAGGAGAAGGAGCCCTAGAGAACATGCAGAGTCTGGGAGCAAGCTGGGGTTTCCTTCTCAGCCAGACCTGGGCTGTCTTGAAATGTGAAGACTCTGGCTCTCCTGCAACACGAGCCATGGTGGCCCTGCCTCAGTATACCGGCTCGTGAAACACCCAGTCCCTCTGCCCACCCAGCCCCCATCTGGCCTCCCTCCTCTGGGCCTGCCGCCCTGCATGAAGAAGCACAGCCTGCTCAGGAATCATTTGCAGGCTCAAAGGGAAGCTGTACGTTAGGCCAGAGTTTGCTCCAAGCCCAACAAGAAAGTTGTGTTACTGGTGGAGGCTGGTCTTCTAAGTCCTGGAGCCAGCCCTGCCAGCCAAAGGATCATTTTTGCCCTTTGATGACCATTTTTTTTCTTTCTCTGAAATGTCTTATAATAGGTAAGAATGTTGTTGACTCAAATTTCCATGAAAAAGAAAAAAATAAAACTACCTCTTGAGTGACATCCTGACCGATTCCTCCCTGAGGAATCCTGTGGGAAAAGAATACTGCAGCTCCTGCTCCATTCACATGTTTCTGTCAGGAGAGAAGCCCTGCCTGCCCTGGGGTGTTGGTGGTTTTGTCAGTGTTGCCATCCCAGGATTGCAATAGGGGCTGGTGGCTGCATTGCAATGTCTGGGCCGTGGCTGGGGAGTCCCAGCCACCTGCCCGGCCATGGACTAGCCACCCCCCTGCAGAGGTCACCATTTCCTTCCTGTGATCCAGGGGACAGGGAGCGCCACCTCCCACAACCCCACCCTCAGGGACTGCGGTGGCACATGCATCAGCAAATGTGTCCCTGGGCTACCTACCATTGGCCCGCTTCTTCCCACAGTCCTGTGTAGGAATCGCATAAATGGGATGTCTCTGAGCCCTTGTCCTCAAGGGGCCGGCCAAGGGCTGCCCACCAGCCTGGCTCCATCAACCATGCATGACCAGATGATAGTTGGTGGGCTCTGCAGGCTACCCAGGCCCTCTGCTACCTCCCACCCTGCCAGCTGGCAAGGGATGGGCCCTTTTCTGTGAATTGACTACCTGTGGAAATGTGACCAATTAGTGTGAAATGCATGTTTAGCAAATGTTAGGTACTGTATTTGAACCAATAAATGTGAATCCTTCTGCACACGACATCAGTCTGTGAAGCCTGTCTGGGGTTCTGGGGTGGGACGGTGGGGTGTCCAGAGGAGCTGGCCGTGGCCTCAGACCCATTGCTCCTGCTTGTAGCTGACACTCTCCCCACTCAGGCCCTGTTGCTGAGGGTCTGGCAGAAGGCTGGCTCTCAGCCACTCGAATCGACGGACCCAGGACTCAGTAAGGTGTCTGCTCTGTGTGGCAGGCACTACACTGGGACTTTTCACAAACCTGAACCTTCTTGAGCCTCAAGGATTATTACCTCTATTTTATTGAAGTGAGGTGAAGGGACTCTTTCAAGGTCACCCAGTCAGAAAGTGGCACAACTGGAAGAACTAAGTCTGCTCGGGGAAGGGAACACAAACCTTTGCAGTACAATGGGATCGAATTGTAACAAAGGACATATATGAGGTTGTAAAGGATCCAGAGGAGGGAGTGGCTTGGTCTACTCAGGAGGCGCTTCACAGAGGAGTGTTGAAGGCAGGTCTTGAAGATAGGCACCAAACAGGAAGATAGACCACACAGCGGTGAGAGAGATCAACAACAGCTTCGAAGGCACACCCAGCTATGAATCAGAAACTTGCAGTATTTGGGTATAACAAGAGACTGCCATGGCAGGAACGGTGGCAAATGGAAGGCAAGAGTTGAGGCTGGAGAAGCACTTGGGAGTCTTGAATGCCACGTTCAGGACTTGAGGAAGGAAAGCCATCTGCCAAGTCTTCTAAAGACCCCTACATCTCAGTGCAGTGTGCTGGTGGTAGCTTGCCTATTATGACACGGCGGTCCAGCCTGTTAATACCTGTCTTTCCAGTAAATAGACATTTTCTAGGGCTGAGAAAGTGGAGGCTCTGGGGGGCCATGGGTTGTGCCCAAAGTCACACAGGAACTGTCAGGACTTGTACCCAGAGATGTCCAACTTGAGAGCCCAACTGTCCTGTAATCCTTCTGTTCATATGATCAGAGAAGTGTCAGAATTGGGGTTGGGGGGTATATGAAGACAGGAAAGATGAAGGCTCCTCAGTTTGAAACCACAGAGGCTGAGAATAGTGATCAAACTCTGTTAAATCCCCATGTGTGAACTGAGGGGAAGCCCAGCTCCCTTCCCATACCTCAGCCTCCGCTTGCACAAGGGACCAGAGAGCCCTTGAGGCTTGAAATAGGTGGTTTTAGAGCAAAGGAAACAGTGCTGCACTTCCTTGCTGCACAAGAGGGAACAGATAAGACACAGAGGTACAAGGAAGAGAAACACGTTTGCCGAGTGCCTAGTGAGGGCCAGGCACTGTGATGATGGGGGCTTCACATGCATGGTCTCCTGTAACCCTCAGAACAGCTTTATAAGGTCTAGGCCTCAGCCCCGTTTTACTCCTAAGCAAATTGAGGCCCAAAGAAATTAAGCTTTTTGCCTAAGATGACACATGAGTAAGTGGCAGAGTTGGCTCTCGAATCCAGGTCTATTTGATACCAAAGTTACAAAAGCCTTCCTCCCTGCTCAGCCTGAGCAGTCCAACAGTGCCGAATGTGAATGTCTGGAGTTTGTAACAAAACTCAGTAATGGCCTTTGGATGAACTTTTTGCTACTAACAAAACAAAACTCTATGCAACCAATACAGGATTAATTTCTGTAAGAGGTGAGTGAATAGACCCAACCACATTGATCTGAAAAGCAGTGTCATCCCCCAAATAGGTAGAGTGCTACAGACACTGAATCTGTGGTTTGTCAGAACACAGACAACCCAACAAGGTGGCTCCCTGGAAAAAGTAGGAGTTCCCTTGCCAAAAATGTGGGGAATACTGCACTCTGCTTTCCTCTTACTGATTCCCAGCCTTCATTGGCATATTTCAAGGCTCAGAAATTGTCCCGGAAGAAAGCTAATTCTGTTTAGCCCAGAGCCTACCAGAAAAAGTATATAAGCATGGAATATTTTTTTCTTCCTGTTAAAATTCTATTGGGACAGTGTTCCATGGAATAAAATGTAGACCACTGCTCTAAGTTTATAAATTGCTATGGAACTAATGTGGAGCTTTTTGGTTTCCTTGAGCATCAGGCAATAATCTGGAAGAATAATAAAGAAACGTATATAGAGCAAGGCAAAGCACGGCACTCAGCATTACATTACTAACTCCTCAAAGTCACCCTCTGAAGTTGAGGTTATGAAGATCCCACTTTACAGATAAGAAAACCAAGGCCCAGAAAGGGTAAGTAATTTGCCCAAGGTTACATAATTCATGTAACCTCAGGAGTTAGTATAAGCAAGCACTGAGTACCTCCTGTTAGGCAGGAATTGTGCCGACATCCCTTATCCTTACACAAACCGTCTGAGGTGAGTAAGATCATCTCTAGGGCCACAGCTCTGAGCCAGAGTCTGAGGCCAGAAGTTGCCAAGAAAATGATGGGTGTTGGGCAGGGGGAAAGTGGGGGTTGCGATCAGGTTGGATGTGGCTACACGAATCCCTCCCTTAGGGATCACTTCCCTCAGACAGCTTGTGTGACAGGCACATCAGGGGTCTCACCATCCGAGGTCTAATTCCAGCTCTTCCCCTTACCAGCTGTATGTGGCCTTGACCCAGATAGATCCCTCTCACTTTCCTGGCCAGATAAATGGAGATGACATGCCTGTGTCTTAGGAGTTCAGGAGGACTTGCTGTCCCTGGTCGGAAGCCGTTATGAGGGGAGCCGCAGCCCCTCACACCCCCATAACAGAAACCCAGCAGATCCAGAATCCACCTCTCTGGCTGTGCCTGCCCACCAGGGTTTTAGGTGCATGGTGGTAATCAGCCTCTCTGAGATCCTGTGGCAAAAGTGCCCAGCCATCAGACCCAGGGCTCTCGGAGTCTTGTTCCCTTGGCAACATGTCTCACCATGGAGACCACGGCCCCATCCTTGCCCTCCCTGCAAGCTCCCTCTCCACAGACCTTCCCTGTTCAATACCTGGTCCTAGGAGAATGGTGGGGACTGGGGAAAGCTCCAAGGAGGCCCTTCCTCAGGGTGGGGAGCTTGAGGCACAGCCAGCAAAAGAGGCAAGCGAACTCCCATTTTTGTGTCCACTCTGTGACCAGCAAGGTTCTGAAGAGTCTACATACAGTCTCCTTTAGGTTAAAAGCCCAGCACTTTTACAGAGTGGAGGCGGAGGCTCAAGGAGACAAAATGGACCAGCCCAAAGTCTCCCAGCTGGTCAGTGTTGAAGGTGACACTTGCATCCAGGGTGTCTGACTTGTTTTCTCTACAACTCCCTACCTGCACTGTGAGGCCATGCTGCTCCAAACTGGGGAGGGTCGGTGGTTGAGTGAATCCCCTCCACGCTTGCTTGTCCCACAAGCAGTAGCCAACAGCCCTTTGAGGCTTGGGCTGGGCCCTGCGGCAGCAGAGGAACTGCACTATTTTAAGCCAGGGCCAGCAGGCCCCATGTGGGCACAGGGAGGGTGGCCTCGGGCCCTTGGCTAGCTTCCCGGAAGTCACCATGGCCTCCCTCCTCTCCCCTGAACAGCTTTCTGAGGCAGTCACTTCCCAACAAACAGGAAGGAGGCCCTCAGGCTAGGAGACCTCCAGCCCCAGCTTCCTCCCCCTGCCCCACCCCCACCCCCATCTTCTCTCCATGGGGGAGCCCACCAGCTACATGACCTGATTGCTGTCCTTTATCTGGGCTGACTCTTAGCAGGTGGATGGCAGGGGGTCTGGACTTCTGCTTGGGCTGCCCCAGTTCACCTATTATGAGTCTAGGGCCTCCGCTTGTCCAGGCCCTTTACCCCTTGCCCACAGCCTTATTTCTCATATCCATTCCCACTGAAGCTGGCCACTCTGAGCCAGAGAGCAAAGCACAGGTATCCCCAGGCTGGTCCCACTCAGACTGAGAGACTGACTGAGAGACTGAAACAGAAACAAACTGGGATGTTCCCAGAGAGAGATTGAGGCAAAAACAGTGATAGACACACATTAATCATGGCAGAGACAAAATTAGAGAGATGCTAAGAGATAAAAGCCGAGAGAAACAAAGAGACAGCTGCAAAGGGCTGGGGCCAAGAGGCCAGTGGAATGGCTCTGAGCGGTTGCTCCCGACCACCCCCCAAGAATAGGCCCTGTCTCAGGGCTGTGGGGGGCCCACCGGCTGTGCAGCTGAAGAGGAATGTGGGGAGCAAGGCTGGGTCACCCCTTGAGGGCCAAGCGTGTGCACTGTGAGATAAACTACCCCAGGAAGGGGGCCCCAGCTGCGGCTGCACGCTCCAGAAGCATGGCAGAGAGGCTCGGGCCCAAGGCTGAAGCCCCAGCCCTGTCAGACACCCAGCTCCTGCCCCTCCTCCAGAGGATCTCTGCCTGGCCTCAGATTCTAGAAGGTCCCCGGTTCCTCGGCCCAGCCCTTAAGGGTATGCAGATTGGGTGAGCATCCCATTTGTAGACCTGGGACCCCTGCCAGCCACAGAGCCTCACCTCTCCAGCTCTGGCCACGGCCCCGGCTCAGGTGAGGGGGTGAGCCGGCAGAGCAGGGACTCCGGCAGCGGAGTGCAGCGGAGGGGGCCGCTGTGCACAGGCCGCTGACTTGTCCCCACGTAGCTTTGTGTGCTCGTGTGTGCCGGCGTGGGTCCGGGTGCATGTGTCCATGTGCTTGCAGGCACGTGGGCGTTTGCACAAATGTATGCATCCACGTGCTGCCAGGAGCCCCCCTCTGCCTCCACCAGCCCCTGCCCTCAGACTAGAGACGTGGCCCTTGGAGGCACCTGGTCTCTCCCACTCCCGCCAGGTGGCCCTGTCCAGAGAACCAGGAATAGAGCAAGCAGGTCTACTGCTGTCCCCCAGCTCCCCTCCCCACACCGCAGCTGAGGCTCCCGCCGGCCACGGCCTTGACCTGGCACTACGGACTTCTCTGACATTGGCATCGGATCTGAACATCTGGCAGCAGGCTGATAAGGGGTGCAGCGGAAACAGCCTCCGCTGCTGCCAGCAGCCCCGCCCCCTCCTGCCCTGCTAGGGGTCTCCACATTCACACTCCCCCTGCCTCCAGCTCCCGGCTTGCCCCCTCTCTCGTCTCATTCCCTGCCTCAGTCTCCCTCTCCCCCATTGCCACTTTCTCTCTCTCTCTTTTTCTCTCTCTCTCTGAATTGCTCTCATTCTTTCCACCTCTCTCCCCTTCCTCTGTCCTGTCCTCTCTTTCTCTCTCCCCCTCCCTCTCTCTTTTCCTCTCTCTCTTTCTCTATTTCTGAGTCAATTATGCTGTCAATAAATCTCTCTTTTCTCATCTTCTGCCTCATTTCTCTATGGGTTCTTTGTCTTTCTACACTGTGCCCCAACCCCAGCCTGATGATTCTCTCTCTCTCTCTCTCTCTCTCTCTCTCTCTCTCTCTCTCTCTCTCTCTCTCTCCTCTCCATTTCAGTTTCTGGGTCTCTAGTTTCTTTGTTCCTTGTTCCACCGCCAGGAAATAGGCCTGGCACTTTGGGAAAGTCCCCACTTAGAAGAAAGACCCTGGGCTTTGTTTGCTTGGGGAGAGAGGCGGTGGGGGGGGGCGGGGGCGCTTGGGTCAGGACTACACCCCTTCTCCTTCCCCTCTGGGTGGGTCTCATGGCCTGGGACCACCTGGGCTGGAGCTCGAAGGAAAGGACAAATAGGCCACCCAGGGGCTCTGGCAGAGCAGAGAGGTTTCTGACTCCACAAGCCCACTGTGTGGATTTAAATCCTAGTTCCATCACAGCCTTGCTTTGTGACTTTGGGAAGACACCTCATCTCCCTGAACCTGAGTTTCTTCATCTCTCAAATGCTGCCCATGGAAGGTGAGGAGAAAATACTACTTAGCTCCCAGGCTGACCACAGATGTGGAATAGCAGGGGACCCAGCACAGAGGCATTTCTGTGTTAGGGTCTTGCCATTCCCTGCCAGCCTCATCTAGTAAGGGCGGAAGAGGAGCAGCACAGAGGAAGGGAATGCCTATAAATATATCTCCAGGGCGCTCAGAGGAGAGGAGCTCCTAGCCTGAGTGGCAGAAGTTTCTGCTGACTGCCTAGGAACAGGAGCGGGAGGCAGCAGAACTCTCTCCCCGCAGGCAGCAGGTGGGGCCTATGGGGCCTTTGGTGCCCTGGCAAGTAGGCATTCAACAAACACTCACTGACGCTTGCTTGCTCTGTGCTGACGGCTGTGGCCCCAGAGATAAATCAGCCCTGAGCCTTTCCTTGAGGGTTCCCCAGGCGGCTGAGTCACCCTATCCCAGAAGGGCAAACAGTGTTCAGGACGATGGTGCAACCTCAGGCTCAACACATAAAGGGCCCCTGAGGACTGACCGGCCAGGCCTTCGGCTTACTGCTTTTTCATTTTTTGCTGACATTCACTGAGCACACAGGGCATGCCAGGCAGCACACTGGGCATGTTACATGCGTTGTCTCATTTTGTCCCCATTTTATGGTGAGAATGTGAGGCCCAGAGAGAGAAGTGACTAGTCCCAGGTCACACAGCTGGGAAATCTCCACCATGAATCTCTCAGCAATTCTTCTCAGGGCTCAGAGCCTCAGCAGGAGACTGACAAAGCCAGGCTAGTTCTTTCCATGACACCACGTTGTTGAAAGACCCTGTTTTATCCTGTTCTAAGAAAGCAGTGAAAGTGGACTTCATTTCACAGTCTCCCATCAAAAGACATGCAAAGGACCATGGTTGTTTGTTGTGACATATATATGACATGTTGGTGATGATAAGGTGGTTGCTGGGATATTTCTTAAATTCAGAGGATTAAATGGTATTAATCCAGAAACAAAATCATTGCATTAAAATGGGGAGACTATGGAGAGACTGGGTGGGTTAAGTGTCGGACTCTTGATTTCTGCTCAGGTCGTGATCTCACAGTTCGTGACTTCGAGCCCCATGTTGAGCTCTGTGCTGACAGTGCAGACCCTGCTTGGGATTCTCTCTTCCTCTCTCCCTGCCCCTCCCCTGCTCACTCTCTCCCTCAAAATAAATAAATAAACCTAAAAAATGGGGAGACTAGTTAGGTTAGGTCATATGCAAGAGAAATATATCTCATAAGAACTTCAGTGAATGAAAAAGGCATGATTATGGGGTTATGTATGTTGGGAAGTAAGTGGTATGTTATGGCATAGGTAGAAATCAGAATTCAGATATAGTAGAATTAGATTATAATAATCCCAGGGTGCCTGGGTGGCTTAGCTGGTTAAGCATCTGACTTGATCTCAGCTCAAGTCTTGTTCTCAGGGTCGTGAGTTCAAGCCCCACTCTGGGCTCTGCACGGGGCATGAAGACTACTTAAAAAAAAAAAAATAGTAGTCCCCCGTATCTCCAGAGGATACATTCCAAGACCCCCTCCAGATGCCTGAAACCATGGCTAGTACTGAACCCTATATACACTATACTTTTTCCTATACATACCTATGAGAGAGTTTAGTTTATAAATTTGGCATAGTAACAATAACTCATAATAAAATGGAACAATTATAATAATCCTGTAATAAAAGTTATGTGCATGTGGTCTCTCTCAAACTATCTTGCACTGTATTCCCCCTTCTTACGAGGTGAAAAAGTGCCTGCATGATGAGAAGTGGGGGGAATGATGGAGGCATTGCGACAAAGCGTTAAGCCACTATGTGTCGACCTTCTAACAACACGTCACAAAGAAGATCATCTACTCCCTAACCCCTGTTGACCACAGGTAACTGAAACAGTGGAAAGCAAAAAAAAACCAGGGATAAGTGGGGAGTACTGTATACTTAATCAGTACATCAGTTAGTTATGACTGCCAGGAAGATTTTTGTCTTGTGTGTACTTTCAAATTAAAAAGTGTGTTTAGTGGCACAATAAGGAAGGCGTGCTAGGTTTTAAATAGAGTTGACTTCAGTTATCCAGAAAATCCCTGCTCCTCCCGAGCCAGGTAAGTGAGGTGTTGTATGATTGGCCTACTTCCCTCAAATGAAGGGGTGTGGTGAGGATTCTCAATAGTGGTTGCCCCATGGCCCCGTGTGCCCTGCCCCAACCCCCAGGACCGATGTCTATGAGGTAAATCCTCCAAGGATTGAGATTTCTTTTTTCTTCTCTTTTCTCGAGAGCCTGGACCAGTGCCTGGCATCTAGTGTGCACTCAGGGAAAGTGAGATGAATGAAGGAATGTACAAAAGAAGGTGTCAGGCAGCAGAAGGGTGCAGAACAGAGTGCTTTGGACACTAGGGGACCAGGACAGTTCAGGACCTGTCTGGACCTGGAGGTTGGACAGGGACATCCCCGGCTGCATGCGGAGGCCTGGCCTGCTAGACAACCCCCTCCCCGACCCCTGCCCTCTGCCTTGCCCTATCCTGGCCTAAATACCCACTTGGCCCAATCCTGGCCCTGGAGGCAGTCTCAGCCCAGCCTCAGCTTCCCCAGCTAGCCACTGGGAGCACCAGCAGCCCACAGCAGATGGTGACATTCAGAGAAGCTGACACGGAACGCACCTGGAAGGTGTTCAGCCAGCTCACCTGCTTGTCTTCCATTCCCCTCTTCCTCTCTTCACTTTCTGGAAGAGTAAAAAGATCAAGCTATGACAGCACAGCCACCTGGTCAAGTCATCCATGCCCCTGCCTCTGCTCCAGGCCGACCTGACTCCACTCCCATGTCTGGGCCCGGCCGGACCCTGTCGGGCCAGGGCCTAGGGAGGTAGCCATTCAAGGGGAGAGAGGCCAGGCTGCAGGCCTGGTGGGGGAGCCGCCCATAAATCAGGCCCCACTCCCACCCAGTCGCTAACAAGCGGGGCTGCCTACCCGCCTACATGGGGTCCCTGCCTCTGGGCTCCCACAGCGGCCTGGAACAGCCAGCTGGCCAAGGCCTCCAGAGTGCCTTGGCCTCCACCCCCACCGCGGCCCCCAGATAGATAGGGGTATTTTTTTTTTCTTTTGGGAGAAGAAAAAAATAGACCTAAATGAAGAGAAACACCAACAAAGAAGGAGCGAGGCCTGCAGAGTCACGTGGGGGCAGAGACCAATTGGGCCTCCGGTGCCCCCCCCCCAGGGCGGGGAGGAGGAGGACGGACGGACAGGGCCAGCCTACTGTCCGCCTGCCGCCGGCCGTGGCGTGAAGGAGTTCCTGTGTGCCCACGGTCACCGCTGCCCCACCTGGGCTGCCGGAGTCTTCCCTTGGACCCCTGGTGCCCACTGTCCACTGTCATCCGGCGTGAGAGCTCGCCTTCGCTCCGTAAGTGAGGGCCTGGGCCCAGGCCTCTAATGGCCAGCCTCCCTCCTCAGTGCCTCCCTGCGGCCTGGGCCGGCCACTGCCTGCTCTACTGAGTGACTGGTGCCCGCAGCTCTGGGTAGGGAAGGGGCCAGAAATCGCCCCAGACCTGCCCTCCCATCATGCTACCCCCTCTTCTTCCCTGGGCAGCCGATGGGAGGAGCTAGGCCTGTGGGGACAGGCTCTATGGGGGTCTGCAGTGTCCCGCTGTCTACTGGTGGCCGAGTATTCACAGTGCTGTGTTGGCCCAACCCTGGCAGTCTGCAAATGTGTCCATGTTCCCTGGGCCTGTCTTTGGGTCTCTGGGTCTCCCTGTCTGTGTATCTGTGTTGTCTCGGTGAATTTGTGTGGATTTGTGTGTCTGTCTCCAACGCCCTTCTGTCAGTCCCTCTTCTGTGGCCCGTCCAGATCAATGTGTGCTTCCCTGGGTAAGTGGGTGAGGGGCTGTGAGTCCCCATATGTTGAGCTGGAACCTGGGGCCGTGAGGGGTGGGTGCAGTGCAGCCTGACTCAACCTCAGGGCTCCCAACCTGAGGTAGTGTAACCTCTGGGGAAGAAGAGGGTCGGGGTGGAGGGAGAAGGGGAGAACTGGCTCAGAGCCTGGGCCCCCCAGCCCAGGATTGTGCTTACACTGCCAGGATCTTCCTCAACAATGTCCAGGAGACCCCAGCCTTCCCCTTCAATCCCCTCCTCTGCCCGCTTCTGTTTTCCACGTTCTGAGAGCCCCCCCCCCACCATGGAGAGCTGTTCAGAGGCACTAGTTCCTCACCTCCAGCTCCTGCAGCCCCTAGTCTTTCTCAGGCATCGGATGTGGGGGTCTGCAGCTAAATTCCAGCAGCTCTCTTTCCTTCCTCAGCAAGATTCGTCCATGGCTCTCATGAAAACTGCAGAACCCCCTCTTTAGGGCCAAACTTTTCCATTTTACATGCAGAGAAACAGGCTCAGCAAAGCAAAGGGACCTGGCAGAGTTTGCACAGCAAGTCAGCTGCCTATTTCACCCTTCATTCCACGGGTTGAAGGACCTGAGGAATGGTCTGTGCAGGGTCTCTAGCCTCGGCTGAAAGGACCAAGGTGCCAGCTCCAACCCAAGGTGGGTGGCAGGGGCGACTCAGGTAGGGGCCCCAGACAAAGTTGGCCAAGGCCAAGGGCCAGAGCCTTCAGATCGGTTGCGTTGCGTAGCTGTGGGTGCATAATCTTGGTTTCCCGCCCCCCTCCCCCACTCGAAGACCGCAGCATATTGGGCTCGCTGATCTCAACCATCTTCTCCGCGGAGGGGGCAGGGGCAAGATGAGATGTGGTCCCTTTCCCTGGTAAAAGTAATGGAGTAGAGCCACCCAGAGGAAGTGCTCAGCCTGGCGCAGCCCAGGGACCCCTTTGTCCTGGGGATCCTGGACGCTCCCTTTCCCCTCCCCCAGCCCAGGTAAGGGCTCAGAACGGGATGGGGGAGGGGTTCCTCTGTTCTCCTAGCTCCCCGCGCTGAGGAGCCGCCGCGGGTGGCTTCCAGACCTCAGAAGATTCCCATTTCCGGCCAAGCAAACTGAGGCCCACGGAGGAGAGAGGGCTTGCCTCAGATCCCCCAGCTGGATAGTACTGAACGCTCCCACTGTACTAAGACATGCTTTTTTCCAACACCACTTCGGTTCATCCGCATGGAAGTCCAGTCATCATTACCACTTCTCAGATAAGGAAACTGAGGACGTGTGTGTGTGTGTGTGTGTGTGTGTGTGTGTGTGTGTGTGTGTGTGTGTAGATTTGCTTAAGCCTCCAGTGAGGAAATATGGCATGGCCAGGGCGAGACCTGGTTTCTAGCCTTGAACCCGTGCCTTGCCCACGGGCCCCCACGTTCGCCCTTAACCCACTTCCACGCTGCAAAACGACCAGCGCCCCCAGCGTGGTCCTTGCCACGACTGAGCTGGATTCACAGAGGCTCGACTCCTGGGTGGCTCGAGGCTCCTGACGCCCAGCACCTGCCCGGATTCCGAGGCGCCGGGTCTGGGAATGGGGGGCCGAGAGGGTGAGGGTAAAGGCGCTAGCCAGGCTAGGTGGCGGGGGAGGGCGCGGGCCGGGCCTCCGCCCCCGGATACCGCACGCGCTGATATAGAGGGGCCGGCTCCTGGCCCCTGCGAGGCGGGTTAGCGCAGAGCGCATTGGCGGCGGAGGGGCCCGGGTCCC
>NC_043712.1:10083653-10085113 GCF_006229205.1 Suricata suricatta
GCGGTCGACGTCGCGCCCCTTCTCGCTTCCTGGGCCCCGGCTCCGCGCGCTTCCCTCCTTGGGACTTCGACTCTCCGCCCGAGGTCGCTCCCCCCGCCTTGGGCTCGGTCCCCCCGGAGCCCGGGAGGTCTCCGCCCGAGGTCTCAGCGCCTCGCGCCCGGCCTGCGACTCCAAGCCCGGCGTCTCGGCTGCGCCCTCCCTCCGCCCGACGTCTCGGCCTCGGTGGCACGGGCTGCGCCTCCCGATGCCGTCGCTGCCGCGGGCTTTGTCTCTCCCAGCCCGGGGGCCCCGGCGGCTCGGCGCTTTCGGGCTTTCAGTCCCGGCGCCGTCGTTCTCCGCCTCTCGCAGCGCGAGCCCCTGGCGGGGTCCGACCCTGCGGGGCCACGCCTCGGGCTCCCGGCTCCCGCCACGTTCCGCGCGCCTTCCCGTGTCCGGCCCCCTTGCTGGGCGCCTCCGTCTCTCCAGGTTTTCTCTCGGTGTCTCTGTCGCCTCTCTCTGCCTTCTTCTCTCCCGGTTTCTCTTGCCTCTCGATGTCTCGGGCTGTCTCTCGTCTACCGCTGTTTCTCTGGCTCTGCGTCTGGCTTTCCCAGGTTTTCTCTTGGGCCTCTGTCTCCCGGTGTCTCTGCGCTCGCGCTCTCTCTCTCTCTCTCTCTCTCTCTCTCTCTCTCTCTCTCTCTCTCTCTCTCTTTCGTTCTCTCTCTGTCTCCCTATCTCTCTGTCTGCCTCGTCTTCCCCCGGTTTTCTTCGCTCGGCTTCAGTGTGTCTGTCAATCTCGGGTTTTCGTTGTCTCTGTCGCCCCAGGGTGCTCGCTCCGTTAGGCAGCGTCGGTCGGTATCTTTCGCTCTCGCTCTGCGCATCTGTCTTCCTCAGACCCTGTGCCTGCCTCCTTCGTTCGTCCCTGTCCGATTCCCCAGGACACTCAGGCCCCGCTCTGGCTGGGTTCATTGGTGTCTCCCTTGCGGCCGAGCCCATCTCGTTTTCTCAGAATCGGGGTTTTGTTCTCCGACCAACGAATCCGGATCCTAGCGCACCGAATCCGAGGGTCCCGGATCGGGCGCCACGCAGACCACGCCGGGGGAGCCCCTGGGCTGGGGCGGGGAGCGCGCGGGGCAGGAGCGCTGGGACAGGGTCGGCAAAGGCCGAGCCGGGGCCGCCCCGGCCACATCTCACTGCGGGCTGCTCAGGGCGTTCGAATGGGTGGCCTGCCACGGGCGGCCTTGACCCCGGCGCGCCAACGGGGGGCAGCGCCGTAGGGGCGCCGGAACCCTGGCCCCCAGGTCTGCCGCGCTGCCGGTCGCGTCCCTCCCGCGGTGACCCCCTCCTCCCTCCTCAGGCGGACGCCGCGGGCATGGACTATTCGTACGACGAAGACCTGGATGAGCTGTGCCCCGTGTGTGGGGACAAGGTGTCCGGCTACCACTACGGGCTGCTCACATGTGAGAGCTGCAAGGTGAGCGGGC
>NC_043712.1:10085213-10127206 GCF_006229205.1 Suricata suricatta
CGAGCGGGCCGGACGCGGGCGGCAGGTCCTGCCCGGTGGTGCGGAAGGAGTCGGGCCCGGGGAGGGGACGCGGGGCCTGCCCGCCTCCCGCGCTGACTCCGCTCTCCCCAAGGGCTTCTTCAAGCGCACGGTGCAGAACAACAAGCACTACACGTGCACCGAGAGCCAGAGCTGCAAGATCGACAAGACGCAGCGCAAGCGCTGTCCCTTCTGCCGCTTCCAGAAGTGCCTGACGGTGGGGATGCGCCTGGAAGGTGCGCGCGCCGCGCTGCGGGCCTCCGACCGCTGACCTGTCTGTCTGACGGCGGGGTAGGGGGTGCGGGTAGTAGGAGGGATGAGAGGAGGGCGCCAGTAGTCTTCTTAAAGTTTCTGAAGCTGGGCTGTTGGCCCCTTATTGTGACACTAGAACCGGATCTCTGCTGGGGAGGGGTGAGAAGTGATCGATTCTGTCTGGTGAGGGGATACGTGGAGGCTCAGGCCCTCTCTCCAGCCTCTAAAAGCTGATTGCAGCACAGGGCAGAGCCCGGCAGAGCTCCTCCTCTGCAAGGAGACCTACAGCACCCCCACTGACACCCCCCACCCCAGCAGCCTAAGCCAAGGTGGTCAACACCTTTACCAGAGTTCAAGTCCCAGTGCCACCATTCACAGGCTGAGTTGACACTGGGTAAGTTCCTTAACCTCTTTGAGTTGCAGATTCCCCATCTGAAAAGTAGACCTGATCGTAATATCTTCCTCCTAGAGTCAGCATGAGGGAATGGTAGGAAAAGCTAGCAGGTAGTAGTAAATGCTATTATTATTATCATCACTTAGGTTACTATCTGTGCATCATCACAGCCTTACCACATCCAGCCCACCCATCTGTCCACCCAAAAGGTTCACTCAGGCCATTCACTCAGTGGGTGAGAGCCCTTCCACTGTGTTCTTGGGCGGGCCCTGAGAGGTTGAGGGAACAGGAACAATTGGTCCCACAGGACCCAGGCCCATCCTTGCCTTCCCACTCCCATCCTCTCGGCATTCAGTCCAGAGAGGAGGAGAAACGTTTCTGCAGGAAAAACACACATTTTCTGAGGGTGGACACTCGTAGGCTTCTACCCTGCTGGCCCCAGCCGGGCTGTGCGCCGAGCAGGCAGCTGTTGGCTAAAGTTTTTAAACAACATGGAAGGCCCCTAATAGCCCTGAGAGCCGCTGACCACATGTCCTGCCACCTAGAGGAAGGGCTCCTAGATGAGAGGGGGATGTCTCAACATCCCCAACTCTAGGTCCTCACTGGCCAGGAGAGCTGGCTGTCACAACTAGCAAAAACACCCTGACGGAGCCTGAGAGACCAGAGCTCGGCTGTCCACTCCCGAGGCAGGAAGATTGGCCAAGCAGACCCCCAAGCACCTCCCTTGCTGGACACTGCCTTCTGCCTCCTACTCTCTCCCTTCTCCCAGGGCCCAGGGTGGGGTCCTGTCTGAGCAGGGGCTGGGGCCACACTCCAGCTGCAGAGATGCACCTGTTGGGTCTGGCTGGTGACACATTCTTGGCCAGGCGGAGGCACATCTGGTCAGCCAGGGAGGTCCCTTCTCCCAGCACGGAGCCCTGGCCAGGCCTAAACTCAGCTTCATATTTGAAGGCAGTGGGGGGAAGCCAGAGTCATTTTGCAGTAGGGGTTCGACAGTCAGGCAGTCAGTCCAGGAGCAGCTGGATACTGGGGACTGGACTGGGTGCTGTGAATAAAGCTGATTAGGGCCTCCTTCCTGTCACCATCTCTCTGCTCAGCCTTGTGCCAGGCCCCTGAACCCACCCCTGAGTCCCCAGCAACTCTCTCTTTGGGTCACGTGGCCCGATACCACTCAGCAGGATGAGGGTGGGCAAGAGGCAGGACATCTGGGGCAAGGACAGTGGATTCTGCCTGGGTGGATCCAGGAACACTTCTGGAGGTTGTGGCCCAGGGCCGGGTGTTTGGCAGGCATGAGAGAAGGAAGGGGTTTGAGGCAGAAGGACTATCAAAGGCAAGGTGGAGGAAGAAGGAGACGTGCCAGGCAGAGGAGTAGAGAGATGAGGTGGAGTGGAAAGAACATGGGGTCTTGTAAGGGATGGCCTGGGAAGGTAAACAGGGCCTTGAATGCTGTGCTAAAGGAGATTGATTTCACCTGCTGGTAGTGGGAGCCATGGACCGGTATTGAGCGGGAAAGTGACAGAGGTCTATTTGGGAAAGATGTGTGAGTGTGGCATTATGGCAGGAGGCTTGGAAGGGGGTGAGTCTGACCCTCTGCTTCTTCCCACAGCTGTGCGTGCTGACCGCATGCGGGGTGGCCGGAACAAGTTTGGGCCCATGTACAAACGGGACCGAGCCTTGAAGCAGCAGAAGAAGGCACAGATCCGCGCCAATGGCTTCAAGCTGGAGACAGGCCCTCCGATGGGGGTGCCCCCTCCACCCCCGCCCCCACCGGACTACATGCTGCCCCCTGGCCTGCATGCACCTGAGCCCAAGGGCTTGGCCTCTGGTCCGCCTGCTGGGCCATTGGGCGATTTTGGGGCCCCAGCACTGCCCATGGCCGTGCCCAATGCCCAAGGGCCACTGGCTGGCTACCTCTATCCCACCTTCCCTGGTCGTGCCATCAAGTCTGAGTACCCAGAGCCCTATGCCAGTCCCCCACAGCCTGGGCCACCTTATGGCTACCCAGAACCCTTCTCTGGAGGGCCTGGTGTGCCCGAGCTCATCCTGCAGCTGCTGCAGCTAGAGCCGGATGAGGACCAGGTTCGGGCACGCATTGTGGGCTGCCTGCAGGAGCCAACCAAGGGCCGCCCTGACCAGACTGCGGCCTTCAGCCTCCTGTGTAGGATGGCTGACCAGACCTTCATCTCCATCGTGGACTGGGCACGCAGGTGCATGGTCTTCAAGGAGCTGGAGGTGAGTCCCTCCTCCTGGCTGGCTGGCCGCTGGGGTGTCCTCTTGGCTTCCTGAGCCTCAGTCTGTTTCTCCTTGGATGGAGTGGTCCTGCCCACTGGCTTTGGGCAGTATCTGAGGACACTGAGGAATGTTTCTGGTCCATCAAAGCCTTCCTTACCCCTCCCTCCCACCCCTCCCATCTTCTTTCCTTCTCTGTTTCTTAAGTCTCTATCTTAAGACTCTGCTTCTTTTGTCTCTGCCTCTGTTTCTTTCTGTTGTCTTTCTCTTCCTGGTGTGCTAGCTCTCTGCGTCTGTTTCTCATTTGGTCAGGGTCTCTGTAGGCATTTATCTCTTTTCCTATGAGACCCTGAGCTTCCCCCAAAGACTAGCTGAGTCCTT
The DNA here is from genome assembly GCF_006229205.1 of Suricata suricatta. Classification (NCBI taxonomy): domain Eukaryota; kingdom Metazoa; phylum Chordata; class Mammalia; order Carnivora; family Herpestidae; genus Suricata; species Suricata suricatta. Next base: position 10,088,488 of record NC_043712.1, read on the forward strand.
TGGAAGTTGTCTCTGGCTGCCCCAGCCTGGTGTCCACAAGGGAAGCCAACTGATCCTGGCCTCCCATTTGGAGAGGCCCCTGATAACTGTGAGCCTCAAATGTCATAGATGAGGGTCTTCATATCTGAGTTTGGGGTGCTTGTGGACATTCTCCTTCCCAGCTAAGGTGATGGTTGGTCCCATGAGTGGGTGTCTGTGTGCAGGGGGAACTGGGGGGGTGCAGATTGCAGGGCCCTTCGCTGATCTTCCCAGAGAAGACCACCTTCCTTTTCTGCAAGGCTTTCCTTACCCTGGTTTGGAGTACCTTCAGCTACAGTAAGCAAGAAAGCAGCAGGAGAAACCGAGGCCAGAAAGGGGAGAGCTTTCTAGTCATCCTGCTTGGTGGTCTGAAGGGCCCAAGGCCTGGGAGCTGCCCCTCTAGCTCCCTGGCTCCCTGCCATCAGGGTGCTCTGGCAACGTCAGAGGCCTTCTGAGCCGAGCCAAGGCCCAGCCCTCAGTGGCCTGGGCACAGACAGTCTTTAGTTCAGGTCTATCGGTGTTTGCCTTTCCCAGGCCAGCCCCCCTGGCCGTTCCAGGGCTGGGTGTAAACAGCAGGGCCTGTTGCCCTCCCTGCTGGGGCCACTGCAGCCTTGAGCAGCATTGTCAGTGCTGACGCCTGGGCTTCCTCCAGGGGCATGTGGCCGGATGGGCCGGGGGCACTGCCTGCCTGGGCTGGGCACAGAGCAGGATAAGATAGGAGGTGGGCACCGTGAGCCCTTGAGGCATCATGGGACTGGGGGCCTGGGTCACTCCAGGAGTCAAGAGTTGGTGGTGATGATTTCTGCTTCCACTATGGAGGGTCTGAGGATGTGCCATGTATCTGTCACGGGGTGGGACTTCTCACCCTTGCCCCCTCTCTAGGCCAACCACATAGATGGGACAAGACGCAGGACCTTGAACAATCTCATCTGTCTTTCACTCATGGCTGGAGGCCCTGGTTGGGGATGAGGATCCCAGGACCCTTGGTTGCCAGCTTCCCTCAAGACTTCCCATGAGCCCCTTGTGCAGAAGGGAGGTGGAGCGGAGCATTCCCGGCTTTCCAGAGCCCTGGATCCAGGGCAGGGCACTTCCTCTGGCTGCCTTCCTAGTCTCTTGGGGTTTTTCACGCAGGATGGGAAGGGCTTTTGTCCCAGCTTTGCTGAGTGTTTTTTCCTGCTTCTGACTTCTCTGTGGTCCAAACTTTCCTGCTTCCCCTTCCCAGAATCTCTGAATTGTGCCCAGGAATATGAACCATGGTCACTATCCTCTGTAAAGGAGCCTTGCAGATAAGTACCAGCCCAGCCCTTAGAGGGCCTCTCATCAGCCATGTGGAATTTTTTTCCTACTGGTCCAGTGGGCCCAGGCTGGTGTCTGTTTGCAAAGCCAGAGATGGGGAAGCAGAAAAGTGGGAATGGTGCCAAGTGACTCCATACTCCCTTTTGGGTGACCATCCCCCTACCTCCTGGCAGTGTACATCTTAGGAGACAGAAGTAGGGAGCTCTCTAGTCTGAGAGTGGGGCACTTGGGCTGGGCACTAGGGATGTTGAAATGAACTGGACCCAGGAGGCCTCCAGCCTATTGGAGGAGACAGACATGCACACAGATGATGCCCATGCATGGGTCTGAGAATGATGCAGAGGAGTCATCAGGGCCCAGCAGGAGAGCAAATGGCTCTATCTAAGGAAATCAGAGGTTTCTTTGACCTCTGTCTTTCCAGAAAGTAGTCTGGGAAAGTTAAGGACAATCCAGGAAGGGGGAACAATGTAGAGTAAGATCTAGGAATGTGAAAAGGTGTCATGTGGTAGGGAGTTTCAGCTGGTCCTCTGTGTCCAGAGGGGTTGGCAGGGTCAACGTAGGTCTTGGACCAGAAGTGGGTTCTCTGGCAGTAGGTGATAGACAGCCTGCAGGAGCTGGCTGGGGCCCCACATCCTGGGGCTAGGAGGACTCCTACTACAGAGCCTGAGCTCTCCCTAGAGGCCACTCAGCCCTCTATGATGCTGATATTGTCTCGCCCCCCAGAGGAAGGCCTGGGGTCTTTGCCGAGTGGTCAGTGATGCTGCAGGCACAGATGCCCTCTTGGGGTTCTCCTCATCCCTCCTCTTTCCCAGCTTAGAACTGACAGTGGCACTGAAGCTAATTACAAAGACCAGAATCAGAGAAGCCTGTGTTCGAGTTCCAGCTCTGTCAGCCCTGCCCCTTACCACAGAAGTGACTTTGAGCAGGTGACTACTCCTCTGGGCCTCAGTTTCCTTATCTATAAAATAAGGGGAGTTGAAATATCATCTGCCGCATAGGGTGGTGGTTGTAAGGATTCAGTGAACCAGGACAGGTAAAGATTTTACACAGGGTGTGGCACACGGGAATTTTGGGTCAGCAGGAGCAGGAGCTCCTGGCCTCTCTGTCCCCTCCAGTGCTGTCCCGTGTAATCTATACTTGCAGGAGGCACACAGGCCTGGCCAGGAGGCGTGAGAAGGGATAGACTGTACCCACGCTCCTCTGAGCACTAGCGTTCCTCTTGGAGAAGACGGGGGCCTGCCTTGCCCTGGGCTTATGAGGACCTTAGTACGATGGAAGGTAGCAGAAACACCTGTACACGGAGCCGGGGGAGAGCAGTGTGCAGGCCGGGCACTCGGCCTCTTGGGACAGTTCCCGGGAAAGACAGGCTGGGAGAATGCAAGATAGGAATCAGGGAGGGGGAGGTGAGGGCCAAGAGTGCCTAATGACCCATCTTGACATCACTTCACCCCTCAACATCCAGCTCGGAGGCCCCCGATTGGCAACAGATTTAACTGCTCAGATATATGGTTTCATTTAAACAGCAGTAACTCTGTCAGTCCCGAGCTGACAAATGACGGCCTGCCGACCAGTCTGCCGGGAGAGCGCCATGGCTGGCCCGTGGCGTGTCAGCCATCGGAGAATTACAGAGCCCGCTGGCCTTCGGCTGCCAAACTGATCAGACCCCAGGGGGCTCCAAAGGGGGGCCTGCTGGGAGGGAGGTCAGCTCGGCACCCATAAATACCCCTTCTCCAGGGCAGGCTGCAAAGTGTCAAGGCTCTGGGAAGATTTATGACAGACCGGCAGGAAGGGTGGGTGGCTGGTAGGCTGAGCAGACAGGCCAGACTGACGAGGGTCCCCAGGGCTGGGACTGTAAATATCCTTGTCCCCAGGGTGACAGGGAGGTCTGAGGGCAGAGGAGGAACCTTTGCTTTGGGAGAAAGCTAAGGAAGGTGAAAACCACCCTCTTTGGTTAAGTGAGCCTCTTAGCCACCTGCTGTCCTGTGGAGAGGGGCTGGCAGCTACAGCTTTCTGATTTTCTTTTAAATAAAGAGAAGTGTGTGTGTGTGTGTGTGTGTGTGTGTGTGTGTGTGCATGCGCACACACACACACACACACACACACATCTGTGTCCATCATCTGTGTGGGCAGCAATTTGGAGTTTGGTGTCTTTATGTGTCCATCTGTCCATCTAGAGGGAGAGCAAGTGAAAAGTCCACGTCGTTAGGGGGTAGATGGGACCCCACCTAGGGCAGCATCCACAGGACTGCCAACCATGGGTCCACAGAGCCCTTCACCACTGACACCCCTCTGCTCATATGTTTTCTCTAACCAAAACAGGGAGGATTTTATTTTTCCAATTCCTCAGAACAGAAAATTAGGGCAGAGTTGGATATGTGGCTCAGTTGGGAATCAAACAGAGGGCACAGGGCACCAAAGTTTAGCCACCATATTGCATCTCTCTGCCCTACATCACCCCCCATCAGCCCCGTGGGCAGGACTGCCCCCACTCCCGGGGTCTGAGGTCTGGGTACAGAGTCTGCTCCCAGGGCTTGGCCAGCCAGGTCACTGTGACCCCTCTTGCTTTCTGCCCGAAGCTCAGCCTGCTTATCTCCTAATTCTCCCCCTTATCTCTCACTCTCCCACCCCCCACCCCTCCCTGTTCCTTCAAGCCAGGCAAAGGGGCCCCAATGGGGGGGGGCAAGCCCAGCCCTGCATGCTCTCCCTCCCACTCTGCCTCCAACTGGGTCGTCCAAGGTAGGCCAGTTGACCCCCAGCAGGCACCTTCTGCTTGGGCCTCGGGACCTCTTGGGGACCTCCAGAAGACCAGCCTGGTCAGGGGTGTCTGGACAGAGCCCAGGTCCCTATGGTTCCTTTAGGCAAGCCACTGTCTCCTTATCTGTAACATGGACAGAATGGTGATAGGACAGGGGTGAGGAGTCCGGGGTGTGCTGGGAACAGGCCTGGCCGCAGGTGCTCCCCGAGCCTTGCCTACCTCTTTGGAAACTGGTGGGGAACCAGTTCTGCCAGTGATTGGCCACTTCCTGAGGAGAGATAGGAGAGATGTCTCTGTGATTCACCCCTGCCTGGGTCTCAATCTTTCCTGCTCCCTCCAGTCCAGAGCCAGGGGTGGCTGAGATCTGGGGCCCCTGGCTGGGCTCCTCGCTCTGATGGTACTGGAGGGTCTAAGAAGCACTTCCTGCCCAGAGATGAAAGGAGAGCTGTGTGGGTTCCTGATACAGAGATAAGTGAGCAAGGGAAGATGGGGGGGCTGGTGATTCGGGGCGGGACAGAGACAGGCCCTGCCTCTCGTTCTCAGCACGTGGAATCAGGTAGGCGAGGCCGAAGGGAGCCTGACTGCACGTCCAGCTGCTCCTCCACCCTTCCTGCCCTTGTTCTTGCCCCAGGCTGCCCCCAGGAGGGGGCGGGGGCAGAGGGATGGAGAAAGGGCTTCTATCCCTCAGAAGAGAGAGCTATTCATTAGGTACTGCCAGTTCCCCTCAAGCCAGGGACCGTCTGGGTTTCTCTAGCCCCCAAGTTGGGGGCCATTCCTCTGTGCCCTGTCCCTGTCTTGGGAGCACATATCTGTGCATCAGCTGCTCACCGACCCCTCCTATGGGAGCCCGGAGATAAGCTGGACACCTGCCCTACCTTCCCAGACCCTACAGATATTGGGGGAAGACAGAGGCATGAATTGCTGCCATCAAATGTTGCAGGTGCGACGTCCAGAGCGTCCAGAGGACGGGATTGGGGGGAGCTTCATGGGGGAGATAGCAAGGGCGCCATGAGCTCCTAGGTGACCAGCATGGCTCTTCTTCCATGCCTGGTGATTTAGAGAACAGATCTGGAGCCAGTCAGAGCAGTGTGACCTTGGACCAGTGGCCTGACCTCTCTGACTGTCCTTTCTCCATAGATTGGGGGTAATAGCTGTATCAGCCTCCTAACTACGTGGGGCTGCAGAGCAATGACTAGTAGTGATCACAGTGTGCATTCGTCACCAGGCAGGGCCCAGGAAGTACCTACCAGGTAGCTCGTGGCGGGCTAATGAGCCACAGATGCTGAGGGGCACTGGAGTCTGTACAGCGACTTCCTAGGGTGACCTGCAGTGCCCTGTGCAGGTCTACACACCCAGGAGAGCTCAGTATTTTGTCACAGTAGAGGGTCGTGGACTGAGAAGGCCAGCCATGGCTCTCGCCCAGCTCTAGCTCTCTGTGATCCCAGGAGAGTCCCTCACCTTCTCCAAGGGGCAGATTTCCATCTGAAAAATACAGGTTTGGGCCTGGGGATCCCTGAGGGCCCGTCTGGCTCTGGCATCTGGTGGTTCTGAGTCCTGTTTGCCATTGTCACAAGTGTCCTTTCTTGCCATGCTAGAATGAAGTGACCCTCCAGGGTGGAAGGACACCCACATGGAAGCAGTCCCTGCCCTCACGCTGGGCACCCAACTGCAGCCAGGGTGCTCAGCATCTGCCTTGTTGCACTTCTGTTCCTGCTTCAGACCGACCATCGGCAGCCACCTGCTCATTCCAGGCCGGACCTTGGGCCAGAAGGGCTTTCCCTTCTTCTCACAAGCCTTAAAGCTGTGCATAAGGCCCAGGGGAAGCCCTCTGTTTCTTCTTCATGGCTGCTAGACATGAGACCACAGGCCACATGGGCACAAGGTTGAAATTAATCATCTCCCCTCGCATTTGAAGGACGTCTTCACAAACTACTTCCATGAACATTATTCACTAATACTTACTGAGTACTTAACATGTGCCGAACCACCTTCTAATACTGTGCCCACTTTACAGATGAGAAAACACAGGCTCAGAAGTCTGTAGAATTTGCTTAAGGTCATGCAAGTTGTAGGAGCACAGCCAGGGCCCGAAGCCTGGCCTGAGCTCTGAGCACCCTCATCGGACCTTGGTTTTGGTTTGTTTTGTTAGAACCCTGCCGCATTTTCATGAAGTAGGCAGCTAGGCAAAAAGGGCACAGACAGGTTAAGCGGCTTGCCCGGGTCATATACCCAAGTGAGCCCCTGAATTGTAATTGGGAAAGGGAGAAGAAAGGGGAAGGTCCCTGGCTGGACTGGCTGGACCCTGTCCTGGCACATGCCTCTTCCCTCCAGGTGGCCGACCAGATGACCCTGCTGCAGAACTGCTGGAGCGAGCTGCTGGTATTCGACCACATCTACCGCCAGATCCAACACGGCAAGGAGGGCAGCATCCTGCTGGTCACCGGGCAGGAGGTGACCAGACCCTACTGTGCCCTGTCCCAGGCCCTCATTTGCACTCCCAAATTCTGAGCCCGGAAGAGATCCTAGGCCTCTCCAGGGCTGGCCCTGGGCACCCAAAATGTCAGCCCTTTCCTCTAGTTCATGCCCAATCCCCCTCCCCCCTGGCCCTGGCCTTGACAGGAGGCAGCCCCTGGGAAGCGTCTCAGGGATGTGGGGAGATCAGGGAGGAGGTTATGGTGGCGCTGGGTCTTGGGAGAACAAATAGGGGTTGGTCAGGGAGCAAAAGGTTAGAGGGGGAGTCAGTCTCACCCACTCCACAGCAGAAGGGACAGCACGGGCAGAGGGGCGCAGGGGGACGTTTAGAACTGCTGAGCCACCAGGGGCTTCCAGTATGGGAGTTGGGGGGGGCAGGAGCCCTGTGGCAGGTGGGGTGAGGGGAGAGGTAAGGCAGGAGCAGGTGCTGGGGGCTGGGTTGGGCAAGACATTGCAGGCCCTAAATCCTGAATAAAGGAAGGAATGGGCAAATGCTCTGCCCAGAGCAAGAAATTAGGGGCACTAGGATGAGAGCTACGAACTCCTGAAGTTTTCAAGCGAGGAAGGGCTCAGGTTGTTTCTGAGTAAGGAGAGGGCAAGATGGCATGGCCTCAAGGCCACTGTGGAATGCTGGGGACCTGGGAGGGGACAGTGCAAGGAGCAGGACCCCGACTGGTGGGAGGAGGTATGGGAAAAGTGGAGGGAAGGAATGAGAAAAAGAAGAGAGGCTAATGCCAGGGCCTGGGCTGCTGGAGGGAGCATTGGTCCTGAAAGGACAAGAGTGGGCTGGCAGGCCCCCCCGGGAGTGGGGTGGAGGCCGAGGCCCCGCTCCCCATCCCCTATCTCTAACCGAGGCCCGTAGTCCTCTTGCTCAGTTCCTAGCCTGAGTGTCTCAGGACATCTGGGGCCAGGGAGTGTTGGTCCCAAAGGTGTGACTTGGAGGTCACCTGTGAACACACATAGGAGAGCCTGAGGTGTGACTGTGTTTGTATTGGCCCGTGTCAGCTTGTGGGCTGAAGTGTCTGAAGGCCACGAGGATGTCCAGTGTGTGTGTGTGTGTGTGTGTGTGTGTGTGTGTGTGTGTGTGTGTTTGCCTGTATTTTATTATACAAATATCTCCACACAGGTAAGCGTGTGGTTGTTGAGATCTGCCTGTCATCATGTCCCTGGAGACTCATACATGGGCACGTGTCGGCCGTGTTACCTTGTGAGGTGACCACACAAGGGCATGCGTGTGTGCGAGTTCCCTTCATGAAGTGGGTGGACCACCCTGGGAGTGTGTCCTTGCATGTGTGTGTGCACGCGTGAGCTGAGGTGTGACCCCATCCCCAGCCCGGGTGTCCACGTATGGCCGTGTGTGGGGTCCCGAGCAGTCATGTGGCCGAACCCATGTGCGTCCAGACAGACCCGCCCGGCCCCTGCCCCACACCCAGCCCCGCGTGGCCTTCACTTACCACACAATACACAGAAGCCCTTTGAAACACGGGCCTGGTGGCAGTTCTCTGTGTGCAAAGGACCGGGACTGTCAGCTCTGCCCCTGCACCCGCCAGCCCTGTGTTGGCTCTGCTGCCAGGGCCCTCAGCTCCGGGCCTGGCGGCGTGGGGAGAGCTGGGAGAGCTGGGCCCTGCCTGTGGGACATGGGGGGCTCCTGGGGCATGATAAGATGCTTCCCCCACCTGGCTCAGTGCCAAAGATGGGCACACCTGCCCCCCAACCCCCTGCAGTCTTCAAACCCACGACTCCATCCTGTCCCCACGCCCCCTGACGCTGCCATCTGCCCGCCCAGGTGGAGCTGACGGCGGTGGCCGCCCAGGCGGGCTCCCTGCTGCACAGCCTGGTGCTGCGGGCGCAGGAGCTGGTGCTGCAGTTGCACGCGCTGCAGCTGGACCGCCAGGAGTTTGTCTGCCTCAAGTTCCTCATCCTCTTCAGCCTCGGTGAGCAGGCCCGGCCTGGGGGGGGGCGCGGGGCACGGGGGTAGCCGCCAGAGGCCCCGGTGGGGCACGGACCCCTCATGTCCTGAACGAGGCTATGAAGGGACCTGGCCTGGGGCCTGGCTCTTAAAATGGGGGTTGTTTCTCTCCGGGTCTCAGTTTCTCTGTGTGGAAGTACAGAAGACCAAGAAAATGTCTAAGATTTGTTCGTTGTGGGACAGGGACTCCTTCTGAGAATCCAGGAAAGTCCTGCCTGGCTGCCCTAGGAAGGTGCCCATCCCTCCCCCAGAAAACATCTGTGTGGTTTCAGAAGCTTCTGGTCCCTGGCTGCCATCCCAGGGTCCCTGTTTCCCTGGGCTCCCTGCTTAGGGGGGGTCTACATTCTGGCTCTTTACCCTTTGCTCACTCACTCACTCACTCACTCACTCACTCATTTATTCATTCTATGAACATTTGCTGACCATCCGCACTCTGCAAGGCGCTGGGGACACGGGGTGAACAAAAAAGATCCCAAATCCATATTGTCATGGAGCTGACCTTTTCTTGGGGGAGAGACAATATGCATAATGTGAGTAGTGAGATACAGAAATGACTGAAATGATTAGTAAAACGTTATCACCTGGCAGACTGTGGTCAGTGCTAAGGAGGGAAATAAAGCAGGGAAGTGGAAGAGGGAGAGTCTAGCCCACCAGACCTACTCCCCAAGTCAGGTGCCTCCCTCTCACTGCCTTCTGGACCCGCCCAGCCTCCACCCTCCTCCGGGCTCCCCTCAGACTGGCTTCCCATCCTCCTTCTAGCAAGTCGTCTCCAGTGCCTTCCCTGTGTCCAGCAATGCTGTGAACACAGACATGTCCTTGCTATCAGGTGGCTCCCAGTCCAGGAGAGACCTTCAGCTAGCACTGTCACTGTCAAGATGGGGACAGATAGATGGGGAACCCAGGGCAGGGAGCAAAGGCTCTGCCTGGAAGGCTTCCTGGAAGAGGGACATCTGAGCAGGGTCTTGAAGGATGAGTAGGAGTTCTCTGTAGGGATAAATCTTTATCTTTCAGGAGATGTGCAGATGGGATGGAAGGTCAGAACAGAGGGCATGAGTGCCTTGTCACTTGTGAAGGGGGCAGGATTCAGATATCATTTTTGTGGCCGATGACATCAGCCTCAGTTGGTGAGGGAGGGCCTGCTCAAGAGTGGTGGTGGGGGCGATGGTGAAGCAAAGGGAAAGGGGCCAGCTGGGTGGGTGTGGTGACTAATGAAGTGTTGACTGCAGGAAGCCCGGCGCTTAGGCTGTGGCCATGTGGCTGGGTGCCTGGGCTGGGCTCCCGACTCCAGCACAGCAGGCTGGTAGCTGAAGGACTTACCTGGACGTCTGGGAGGTTAGTAGGGGCAGGGGATACCAAGCTGCGGGGTAGGGACAGAATCCTGGGCAGTCAGTTAGGAGCTGGGGCCTGGAGCTCTTGCAGGTCCTCAGGGCCCCGGGCCAGGCTGGCTTTAGCTGGGGGAAGCCCGTCCTCCCTCCACACAGTGGTCCCTGCTTCCCAATGTCGTCTTTGTGAGCTGCTTGCCTCTGGGAGCCGGCTCTGCCAAAGCTGAGGTTGCGTGTGACTGAGGGTGTGGAGACCCTAGGAAGGATATGCATGGTGGTGCCTTTGCTTCTGTATCTTTGTTTTCACGCATGTGCAGACTACGAACTTTCGCAGGCGTGCAGGTTTTTACTGGTCACGTTGTATAAAGAACTTGTAACTGGTGAGTGATGGGAGATTGGAGGCAAGAGGGATCTGGGGATCTGCGGTGGTCTTGGGCGGTTTGTGGGGTGACAGTTCTTGACCTGACCATCAAGAGGCCTCCTGGGAGGTCCAGAGGAGGGGTGGGTGGAAGGTGGGCTGCCAGCCACCAGTCTCCTCGGCCAGTCCTTCCCTGGGGCAGAGAAGGCACCAGGTCTCGGGCCTGAGGCACAACCCTGCAGCCCCAACAAAGCCCTGGGTGCTGAGGACTGCCGGGCCAGCACGGCTCTGGCCTCTACCAGGTGGTAAATGCAGGCCTCGTCTCGTACCGGGTGTGAGGACAGCAAAGCTGAGCCCAGCCCTCTTTTTCCGGGCCCAGGTGAGTGGCTGTGTTGAGAAGCGTGAGTGCTGGCCCTTCCTTCTTGCCAGCCTCCACCCTGCTTTCCCCGAGGAGGTCTTGGAGGCCTGGCAGACAGGGATGTCTGCAGAGCTTGGCTGGCCTAGGCTGGAGGGGCCGGCTGGAGGGGCCGGCCTCAGGGGGGAGAGCGTGTGCATGCATGTGTGCACGTGTGTGCATGTGCGAGGCGGGGATGGGGACTGGGGATCGAACACCCGGATTCTAAATCTGGACTCTCTGGCCATGTGCCCTTGAGCAAGTCACTCCCCTCTCTGAGACTCTATTTTTCCCATCTGTGAGATGACCATCATACTACTCCTTAATTTGCTAAGAGGATTTAATGAGGGGATTCCCTCCAAGCACTCAGTGCGTGGCCTGGCACCTTGGAATGTGTGGGTATTGTTTTCCTTCTAACTACGATTACCTTCAGTGAACAAATGAACAAAGGAATGAATGAAGTGTATGAGCCAGTCTCCATCTTTCTTATGCACTGTGTCCCAGACATGGCATGTCACTGGCATGAGGATGTGGCTGAGGTGGATGGGGCAGCGCCCAGCCCAGCAGGTCAGAAACTCGTGAAGCTTAGTGGCCCCCAGTGGCCCCTGGGCTGCCTGAGCTCCTGGGAGAGCAGTGGGAAAGGAGGCCGGGTAAACCACAGAGGCCTTTGGTTGACAGGTTCCAGGTTGTAGGAGGAGCCTGAGCAGTCCAGTGTGATCAGAGTTGGGCCAGAAAGAAGAAACCCCACCTAAGATATCAAGGAAGGCTTCTTGGAGGAGGGGCTTCTGAGCTGGGCCTTGCGGTGTGAGCAGGAGTGTTCTAGGTGAAACAAAGTAAGCAGCAGAAGCCAGAGCTTGTGCAAAGGGATGGGGAATCCTGAAAGTTTGGTGTGGCTGTGGGGCAGGGAGCGGGTGGAGAAGAGGCTGGGGGGTTGGGCAGGGACTGAGCTGTGCGTGGCCTCCAATGCCAGGCCAAGAACCTTGACCCTTACCTTGGGAAGGCTTTTCAGCTGAAGTAACATGATCACATTTGCATTTTAGCAAGGTCTTTCCAGCTACAGCCTGGGAGCGGGATGCCAGGTGGCAGTTCAGAGCTCTGCAAGAAGCTAGACCCAGGGCTGGAGTGAAGGGGACAAATTTGGGCAAGAGGAGGGGGAAGATTGGCCCAGAGTCTGGAAGGTGGGAGGGGGCTTCCCCCCCCCCCGTTCCACCCTCCCCCTCCCCCGCCCCCGCCCCCACCCCAGTCCATCAGGAGGAATAGGTCCCCAAGGGAACTGGAGCCCAGAGAGGGAAAGCCACTTCTCCGCAGACCTCCAGCTGGCGTGCTGGGCGTCACCCTTGGGGAGGTGGCTCCCTGGGCTGGGCAGCCCGAGACCCTGTGACGACCGTTCCCCCACTGCACCCCGCCTCCAGCCCACTCAGCGCCTCCTTCCCGCCTGCCTCCGCACAAGGGTGCCATTTGGCGTCTAAATAGCCGTCTCCCTGCAGGCGTGGAGGCAGGTAAGGAGGTTTAATTAAAATTAGTGCCTCTCTCCTGGCGATCGCGGTGTTTATGAAGATGGGCCCGGCTGGCATTGTTCCGCAGAGGACTTAATCGAAGCTTAATGGATTGACCTAACATTCGATTTCCTGACTTCCATTGAGGCGGCGGCAACAGCGTTCCCTCAAGCGTTTGCAATTTCCCCACTGCTCCCCGCCAACAAAAGGCGGCCTGAATAGCAGCCCCACTCGAGGGGCCATTGTGCGCGGGGGCGCCTGCCTGAGTCACCGCGATTGGGACAACATTCTTTATGCCTCGCAGGAATGAAAGGATTATTCAAATATTCAATTAAACCGTGAAAAGGGGGCTTTTCTGAGAACCCGGGGCCCCCAGCTCCGCAGAGCTATAGCAGGCTGCTCTCTGAGGCGAGGGGAGGGTGGGGCGGGCATCTCTCAGCCCCCTCCCCCTCCCCCCTCCCCGCCTCCGGGATCGCTGGAGGGGCAGGCTGGGGGGTAAACACCAGGCTTTTCTCCCACGTGCCAGTCTCCATCCTGTGGTGTCCCAGGGCCCAGAGCTGGCACATGGATGAGGTCTGGTTCTGGGGCGCCCTGTGAGGCAGAGATTGGTTTGGCCCCATTTTGCAGATGACAAGGAAACTGAGCTCAGGGAAAGGGCCTTGCCAAGGTCAGCGGGCTGGTGGTGGAGCTGGGATTAGAACCCTGACACGTTAAGGGGGCATCTCCAGGTTTGTGTGAACCCCCCTGCTCCTGTGTCCAGTGGAAGAAAGGCATGATGTTCAGTGGGGTGGTGGCTTTGTCACACCCATCATCCCACAGGGTTTGATCACAGCAGTCCCTTTAGATGGAGGCATGGGGAAGTGGGAGAAGGGACATGACTTGACAATGTTCCCCTCCAGGGTGAGGAGGAAGGTGAGTCTGGAGTCCAGAGTAAATGCTCTGGGGAAACCTAGGAACCCAGGGATGGAGGCCCCTGGCTGGGATCCCTGGATTGAATGAGATGTAAAGTTTTCACATCCAGTCTCTCAGGAACCCATGTCCAAGCTTGGCCCCGCCTGTGCTTACCCACTGGACTTTGGAGCCAGCAGAGCTGGATTTGAATCCAGACTCTGGCATCTACTGGGTGTCCCAGGCACAGCCTACTGTCCCTGTGCCTAGGGGATGCCCTTTCCTGCCTGCTTGGGTGTCTGTGAGGATTAACTGAGCTCGTGCACGGTGCCCGGCGGGTGCCTGGGAAACCAGATGTGCTCATACTGTAGTCATTGGGGTTCAACTAGTGACTGCTTCACTCCCCCAGCCCTGTAGCCCACCCCATGGGGGCTGTGGTGTCTCCAGTCTGCAGAGAGCTGGGAGACCCATAGAATTGTGAGGAATGGGGGCTGTCTCCAAGTGCTGTCCTTGCTCTGCACCCAGCCCCTGCACTCCACCTCATTGTCCCTGGTCCCGGGCTGTGGAGAACAGTAAATCCTGGTAAAGCCAAGGCTCTGGTCCTCCCAGCCCCCTCCCACTCCAGATTCTACTGCAGCATCCTAGCCCCTCCTCCTCCATCCCCAGCTGTGTCCTCTGGGCTCCCTTACTGCTGTGTGGCCTTGAGCTGGTCCCTACTCTTCTCTGGACCCTACTGTGAATTGTCAGAATACAATGTCAGGAGAATTGCCCACCTTGGGAGTGGTGGGAGGTGAAAGTAGACAGGACCCTGTGGGATGAAAAGAGGTTGGGATAGAGATGGGTCAGTAGTCACCTCTTGTGCCTAGGAGGTTAGCTTTGGAGAGAGTGGGGGCTTCCCATGACCTTTGAGTGTATCTGGAGTAGTCCAGGCTAAGGAGCAGGGCTGCAATGTACAGTTGAACAGACTGTTCACTGCACAAGGGCACCTAGGCAGGGCGTGAAGAGAGGCTGAAATCCAGCTTGTATGCTACTTGCCATACTGTCTCTGTGGACAAAGGGGAACTTCTTTCTAATTGGCACAGGGACGCCTTATGGGCTAATGGCGATCCTAGGGAGGCGAGGAAGAAGATGACTGTGGCTCACTTACTGAAGGGAGATGAGAGGGGCAGGGGTGGGGGTGGAAGATTGGGGCCAGATCCTGACATACGCCCTGGGCCCAGCTCGGGTTTCCCTAAATCCGACTTTGGACAACATAGGCCTCGGCGGGCACACTGGGGGCGGCTGGGGATCAGGGTTGCCAGGAGCACCAGGCCTACCTGGCGCAGCGGGTGTTAAGAAGGATTAGAAGGGCCAAGGGCTGCACATGCTGGGCTCCTGCCTCCCCCGCAGCGGTAGGGCTGCTAGTTGTGGGGCAGAGGGGAAGCGGATGGATGACCATTCTCTGAGCCAGGGGACGCCACATCCCAGGCCAAGCCCTGCTGGATTTGAGGAGGGGGGTCCAAGTCTGCAGATCCCTGCTGAACCTCACCCACTAGGCAGGTCACCAGCTGGAGGCGCTGCCCAGGAGCTAAAAGAGGCCTGCCAAGCAATGATGAGACTCCAGTGACAAGGAATTGATCCTGTCTGGGTGCCCCTGTGGGCCCAGGCACCTGTACAGGCCCTCCATGCCCAAGCTCCCGCCCCTGAAAGGTGGGCACACCCCTTTTGTAGAGAAAGAAGGCCTCGCAGACCAGGAGGGGACAGGGCATGAAGCCACTGCTCCTAAATAAGGTGGGGCTGGGATTTGAACCCCCATCGGCCTCACTCCAAAAACATTTTATTTTTTGTGTCTTCACTGGACTTCTGCTGGGTGTGGAGGAGGAATTGGTCACACCCCTCTATCCCCAGCACAAGTGATCATTAGGCCACACAGAGCTGACTGCCCTTCCATCCCTCCCACAGGCAACAATGCCTTCATGTTTAACGTGGAATCCTTGCTTTGTCCCCATTCTTACATAATGTGCACACGCTGTACAAGCATTTTTAATTTATTTAGATGGCTTTGCCTTGTAGATCTCGTTCTGAATCATCTCTGGTTTTTTTCCACTTAGCCCTATGCTTGTAAAGATCTGTCCATTTGTTCTGTTATGTCTGCTCCATTCCTTCTACTGCCTAGGACTCCCTGGGGTGCAGCCACACACAGCCATCGGGCCACCTCCATAAAGGCTGCTGCGATGAATGTCCATGGCCCCCCATAGCCCCATGAGAGAATGTCTTTGGGCTTCTGGAGCCTCTTGATTGCTCACAGGAGTGCCTGACACTCTCTAGAATAGGGCCCCCAGTGAATGTGCCTGGAGGATGGGAGATGGGACCCTTCCAATCACAGTGTGCCTCTCTGGTGATGGTGCTGATGGTGGCCACAATGGGGATGATGGCGACAGGATGGTTTTGACCTGGGGATGGCGATGTTGTTGATCAGGGTGGCGGGAGAGTAGAGAGAGCAATGGTAACAAATCAGCCTCATTACATGCCAGACACTTTCCAAGCACTTTTCCACCTGTTGAGTCCCCGAATTCTCCCAACAATGTTGCAAACTAGGTACTATTGTCACCATTCTGCAGGAAATTGAGAAGTTGAGTAACATGCCCAGGGAGATGGCTGGTGAGGTTGGTGTGGTTTTGGGAGACTATGGAGGTGTTCATCATGACCACTGTGATGATGAAAGTGGCAGTAATGATGGTGACGGGTGATTGTGATTGAGTGGGTGATGGTGGCAGTGGCTGTGTTTGTGATAATGACAGAGGTCAGGGTTGGTGACTTCCAATGATGGCAGTGTTTGCCGTGGTGATGATGGCAGTGACCAGAATGGCGTAGTTTGGTTGATGAAGGCCAGAGTGGCCGCATTTGGGAGAAAGCCAGGTCTGCCAATATCGGCGATTGACGAAGGTGGCAGTGTCCCTCAGCTGTGGCAATGGGAAGACTGTGTCGTTGACAGTGGCAGCGCCCCTGTCTTTGGTACTCATAGGGATGCTGGCGCTGGTGTTGCCGGTGACCGTTGCTGATGTGATGGGCTGGTGATCGTGACAGAGCTCCTCCCTTTGCAGATGTGAAGTTCCTCAACAACCACAGCCTGGTGAAGGATGCTCAGGAGAAGGCCAACGCCGCCTTGCTCGATTACACCCTGTGCCACTACCCGCACTGCGGGGACAAGTTCCAGCAGCTGCTGCTGTGCCTGGTGGAGGTGCGGGCGCTGAGCATGCAGGCCAAGGAATACCTGTACCACAAGCATCTGGGCAATGAGATGCCCCGCAACAACCTGCTCATCGAGATGCTGCAAGCCAAGCAGACTTGAGCCTGGGCTGGTGGGGCCGGGGCCGGGGCCAGGTGGGGGCCCAGAGACGCCCGGGGCCCTCCAGATGGTTTATTTTATTATGCCGAACCGGGAGCCCCCACCCTCTAAGCCCCCTGCCCCTGGGCTCTCTGAAGCCCTGTGTTTGGGAAGGTGGGTGAGGGTGGACGGCCCCACTGGCACTTGCCTGCCACTCCGAGTGTCCCAAGAAGGCGGCTGCTAACCATCCCTCACCCTCCCCTTGCTCCCAGCTGTCTGTCTGGAGTCCAGAGCACAGGTCCAGGGAGGAGGTTCAGGATTCCCTGGTGGAGCTCCATGTTCCTTCCCCCTCTCTGGGAAACAGAGGCAGAGAGAGGTTGATGGGGCATTGGCTGGGGGAGAAAAGAGGGTCTCCAGAATCCCCTCCCAGAGACCAGGAAGGAAGCCCTCTGTTCTATAAACTAGGGGTAACAGAGTTTGCAAAATTGGGCAGGCACTGTGGGGCCTAGAGGACGCCGGGGGGACGGATTAGGACAAAGACCTTCTCCCTAGCCCTTCTACCCCGTCTGACTTCTGCAGGGGAAACTCTGACATGCCATCTGAAAACAGTTTCACTACAATGGTCTCTCTGCCCCTCTTCCCCCAGAGGAGAAGTTTGGGACACTCCACGTTCTCCTCCGCCCCCCACAGTTGGCCAGCCTGGGCTTGTATGTATCTGCAAGGCTGTAGTCAAGAGGTTCGCGGGGTTGGGGGGTTTTGTTTTTTCATTCAATGCTCCTTGAAAGGTGTGTGTGTCTGAGTCAGGGGGACGGGGTTGAGGATTGAGGCTGGGATTTGGGGATTAGCACCAAGCACAGCCCATAGTTTCGCCCCAAACACCTGCATGCCAAGTACCCCATGGGCATTGCTGGACCACTGTTGCTGAGCCCCCATTTCGATCTGGAGAAGAGCTGTTGCTTGCCCCTCCTAGATGAACAGCAGGTGCCCTGTCGGGGGTGGTGGGCTCCAGAGTCTCTGTGTGATGTGGGAATGTGGGTGAACTTGAGGAGGGCGTATGGGTCTCCAGCTTGGGGATATTGCTGATAAGCCCCTCCTTTGTTGGTCCCACCCCCTTGGGTCCTTTGCTGCAAACCCTTGAAGCTGGGCCCCGGCTCCCTGTCTCCTGCCATGTCCTGAAAGACACAGTCCAGGGCCAGGCACTAGGGAGAGGCCTTGGCTGTCGTCTGTCCTGGGGCTGGGCGTCCACTGTCTTTCCTGCTTTCACGTTGCCACTGTAGCTTATGCTGAGCCTGCCCAGTGGGAGGTGACTGAACATCCGTGCTCCTCCGCTTTCCACTGCCCCGTCTTGGTCCCTACCCCTGCCCACTGTGATGTGTGCCCCTGCCAAGGCCAGAGACCCACAGCCCCCCAAACAAGAAGTGCCCTTAAGAATCTCCTCAGCCTCTGCAGCCCTGGAATAAATTTTGCAATTAGTTTCCAGCTCCCTTTGTCTATTTACACTTGGGGGCCAAAGCAGAACCTCCCTGGTGGGTGTGGTTGGTCGAGGGTGGTACAGTGCTTATTAGGGGAGGCGACAGATACCCTTTGGTTCAAAACCTGGGGCCAGAGTTGGGGCACACCCTGCCTCCCCTCATCTGTGTCTGGAGTGCCTCGGCTGTGCCACATTCTCCGGCCCCAGTAACACCCGAGCCAGGCCGAGGTCCGCAGGGCAGTGTTAGCAGCCCCTGGGTCCCTCCTGCACCTGGCTTCCACCTCGGGACCCACACTGGTGCTGAGCCCTAACACATCATCACTGCTGCTCCCCTTGGCCCTGAGACCAGCTCTACCTAAGAAGGGACTGTGGTCCATCCGTGGTGGGAGGATCTGCTCCCACAGCCAGACTCCAAGTTTTCCTTCAGGATGGCCCATCATACCTGGTGCCGGTCCTGCCTGTCCTGGTGCCTTCTCTGAGCGGTCTGGGTCTGGGAATCACTGAGTGACTCCCACTCACAGTGACTGCCCCCTGCCTCGTGACCCTCATGTAACCCAGCCGGGAGAACTTCTCTGGCCTCAGTTTCCTCTTCTGCACAGTAGGAGTGATGGTGGTCATGGGGCTGAGGTGAGGACTCATAGCTCTAAGGTGGTCAAGGGCTCAGGACCAGCCAGGTACACAGTAGGTGCTAATAAGTGTTGGCCGCGCTTACCCTGATGAGGAGGCTGGGGCCTTCTTGAGACCAAAACACAAAGTGGCAGCTTCCCTTGTGCCGCCACCTCCTTCCAGGGAGCCTGGCATCCTGTCCCTTCTCCAGGCCAGGGTGACCCCCAGAGAGGAAAAGGCCACAACAGTATCCTTTATTACTAGAGATACCACAGGGCTGTCAGAACTTCGCGGCAGGTGGGGAGGGTCCGAGGGGGTAACAGTCGGCAGGAAAGTTAGGGGGACTGAGCTTCAGGACCGCAGGGTTAGCACAGCACAGGTGGGGGAGCCGGGCGGCGGGGTCCTATTGCAAGAAAGGAGCTGCTGAGGCAGAGGCAGTAGGTGGTGGTGGAGGTTGCCTTCTGTCCCGCTGGTTGTGGGGGGCCCAGATGGGCCTTTCAGAGGCTTGGACTCAAGTCTGCAGGCGCTCTTTCTAGAAACCTGGGAGGGAAATATTGGGCTGAGTTGGCAGAGAATCACGGTGGAGACCCCTGGAGGGGACTGGGAACTGAGGCTGGAGGAAGACCTGGGGATTCTGGCCTGGGGAGACCCTGGGAAGTCTCCCACAACCCCTCTCTGAGCCTCAGTTTCCCTCGAAGAACACCTGATGCCCAGAGGGCCCCCTGTTTTCAGGAGGGGCGGTGGCCGGCAGGTATTGTGAGGGACACAGAGCTGTTAGCCTTCACTCCCCCGCACCTCGTGTTCAGGCCACCTGAGAAGGTCGCGGGGTGCGGGGTGGGGGTGGCGAGGGCGTCCGAAGGGCGAGGCAGATTGGGGTCCGGAGGAGGGTGGGGCTGGCCTCAGGGCCGAGCTGGAAGCGGCTCGTTGCTACGAGCGGCCTTAGCAACGCACCCATTCAGCAGAGACAAAGGCTCTGTCACTTGAGCGCAGAGGCACCGCTGCCGCTCTTGTTCCCACCCGCGCCGCGCCGGCGGGGGTTGGGGGAGGGGCGGGGCGGGGGCGCGGGCGGGAGTGAGGGCGCCGTTGGGCCCCGCGGAAGGCCTCCCGTGCTGGCCTGCAGGGGGCGCCTCCTGCGCACTTTGCAGAAGAGGGAGCTGAGACTCCAGGGGACCCGGACAGGGACACGAACTAGGAGTGGAGGCCCGCTTGGAGCCTGGGGGCCGACTTGGCGTTTCAAGTGTGCCTAAGCTGACACTTGTGTGACTTGTGTGACACCGCTCAGCTTCCTCATCTGTACAATGGGAGGACGGTTTCTCCATGTCTCCGGATTAAAGGAGTCAGCAGATGCCGGGCTTTATAAAGCCCAGAACCCAGCCCGGGTTAGGGCTGCACGAACATGCCTCTTGCCCATGCTGGAAGGAATCCCTTGGTTGGTTTGAGGCTGGGCTGTGCCTGGCGGCCCCTCCAACAATCACCTATACTTGAAGACTCAGGAAACTCTGGCTCAGAGAGGCTGACAGTGACCCAGGCCCCTTGGTTCACCTAGAGCCAGGCTGAGCCCTCCTTGAGGCTCAATCCTCTCCTTGAGCTGGGCCTGTGGCAGCCCCAGCCTTCCCCCACTGCCCCCAGGCCCCCATCATCTGTCCAGCTGAGGAAACAGCCTAGGAGGAAAGCACTTGCTTCTTACTGCGTTTGGAAGTCCTTTCAGGCCACAAGGCATCAAGACAGGGGCTCTGAGTGGGGAGCAGCCAGGAGGCTGGGTGGGGTGTGCGGGGCAGACAGAGTGGGTGCACAGAGGAAGGCGGGGTCTTTGCACACTGCCCCTCCTGTAGCACCAGCTCTGGGAAGGGGTCCCAAACCCATTCGCTAAGTATGGTTCTTCCAAAGAGCACTGCACTTCCCGGCCAGGCCCGCAGTGTGCTAATGGAGGACTTCCGGGCATCAATAAGGACTCAGGTGTGGCTGCTTCTCAGATCACTTCCATCCTGGTGCAGTGGGGCTGAAGGGGTGTCTGGGTGCCAAGGGGAGAAGGGGGACCCCCCTGAGATGAGAGCTGTACCCGATGCCTTGAATGCTGTCAGCTCCACAGCCTGAGGATAGAGGAGTTGTCAGAGGAACGAGCCCCTACTCCTTCTGCTCCCCCTTGCCCTGGCTCCCACCCGTGGCCTTGGCATTCAGGTTCTGCCAGTGTGCAGTGAGCACCTCCCAGCGGCTCCCAGTGCCCTAGCACCTGCTGAGGAATGGGGCCCCTTGGATCCCCAGAGGAAGCCTCCCCACCCCACCCCTGCCCTGATCCCTGTGGCTTCCCCAACCCTGTAGGACACACTTGCTAGCCCCTTGGCAAAACCCTGCCACCCCTGTCCCAGCCTCACCGGTCTCTCGGGTTCTGCGATGGAGGAGAAGGTTGTGGGGATCCTGGGGCTGTGGGTCTCTAGCAGGGGGAAAACACTGGAGTAGGTGAACTTTCAGGAGGCTGAGGCAGGAAGCTCTTTCTCTGCTCCCCTTCCCTGGACAGGACCTCATTATCAAAGGTTCCACTCAGAGGCTTATTCCAAAGATTAATGATGGAGAAACTAAGGCCCAGAGAGGGAAACTAACATGACCAAGTGCACACAGCAGGTGAACTAGGAGCTGGTATTGAAACTCCTGGCCTGACTTACCCCAGGCCCTGTCACAGGGCCCCATACCTCATCCACCCACCTGACTTTAGGAACCCCCAAACCCCCTCTGCATGGAGACCCAAGGAAGATGACCCTGGGCAAACCTGCCTCTGGGCTAGGAAGCAGAGGCCCCTGTTCCCTGGTGGTGTGGGAAAACACAAGCCATAAGCTACCTTCCAGGCCCCATGCTTGCAGAATTCCCTGGTCCCCAGTCTCCTTGTCTTTAAGATGGGTTGACAAGATCTGCCATTGCCTTCCCAGCTTTACCTGAGCACTGGGGAAACTGAGGCACTGGGTAGTACTCAGACTAGAGGGTGATGTGGCCTTACCTCTAATAGCCAAGTGTCTTCGGGCTGGAGCCAAGGCTACAGGGTTGCCCTGAGGTGCTTCCCAAGGACCCAGGGACCTAGGGTGGGACCCTGGGCCTATGGGGCTGGAGCAAGCCTGAAAGGAAGGGGTGTAAGCACTGGAATCCTGGCTGTGAGTGGGACCTCCTGGCCTCCAGGACCCTACCTGCCCATACCCACCATGAATGCCTCTGTCACCTTTTTCTCAGTCATCCTCTGCAGGGCGCTCCGGACCTGGGAAGATGTGCATCGGGGTCAGTCCTAGGACCCTCCCTCTGACCCCAGGCCACAGTCCCCTGCAAGTAAGCCCTACCCACCTCACCCCCAGCAGCTGGTGTCCCTGACTCACCTCCCCGTTGTAGGCAGCATAGACCAGGAAGATGTATGGCCCCTGGGAACAAACCCAGCATGTGGGTGGGTGTCACTCCCTGGGAGCGCCCCCCCCACCACTTGGCTTGGGGCCACAACAGAAACACGCCCAGAGAGACCCGGAGACATTCAGAGATGCAGGCTGATGATCACAAACCCTGTCCTGCCCTGCTGTGCCCTCCTGCACTTGGTATGGGGCATCTGTGACATTCTATGGCAGAGAGAACCGGAAGGGGCTTCGCCCTACTCTGCCCATGCCTTCAGCCTCTGCCCACCAGTCAGCCTCTCTGTCCTCTACTCCTCTGTGTCCCCCACCACCTGCCCCATCCTCATGGCTGCAGAAGTGGGTGGTGGGAGGGGGGACACCTTCCTGAAATCAAGGGCAAACCAAGTCCTGGGACAGCAGATCTGTGAATGCATTCTGACTTGGGCCTCTAGCTGAGTGTCTCTCTGAGCCTCTGTCTCAGGGGCCTTGCCTCCTGCTGTGTGTGAAGGACTCAGCACAGTGGCCGAGTCACAGCTGGTTCTTACTCCCCAGCGTGTGAGGACCAAGATGTCTTGGCAAGTCACAAAGTAACTTGGGTTTACCCCAGGCAGGGAGGGGTGGGGGTGGATTAATTCTTCCTATTTGATGGACAGGGATCCTGGGGCCTGGAGCAGGAGACAGAGCAGTGAGTTCCAGGCCCTGGAGTGTGGCCCAGCAGGTGCAATTTGGAGTTTGGGTCTTCCTGATGCTACCTGGACAGGCAACAGCCCTTGACCTGAGGTCAGACTAGAGGATATGGGTTGGGGGTTCAAGGGGGCTCCTTGAGGCCTAAGACAGACCCTGGTACCCCACAGCCCCCACAGTGGCTTGTCCTCTCTGCAACTTCTGCACTGCATTCCCTGTCCTGTCTCCTTTTACTGGCTCCTCACACCCAAACAAAGGGATCTTTCCAGACTCCAGCCCAACCACACCAGCCCTGCCTAACACCCTCCCAGCCTCTCTGGTACCCCTGGGATCACGTGTGTGAGCCCCTTGCCATGGATCGGGGGACCCTGCACCGTCTGGCCCCTATGTCTCCTCCTGTCCTAGGTCTCACCAGCTCACGTGACCCCCGCTCGTGTCTCATTGGATCTCACCACTCCCCTGACTTCAAACATTCGTTTCCCTCACCACGCTTGGGTGTTAGCTGAGAATCACTCTCCCCAGGGAGCACCCTCTCCACTTCCCCATGAGTGGCTCTGCTGTCCCCACACTGCCCCCACGTTCCCTCCGTCTCTCAGCCTCAATCAGACCAGGCTGGGGGAGTGTGGTTTTGGTGTTTGTCTCTCCCTCAAGCTGAGACCTCCAAGGATGGAATCTGATTCCGTGCACGACTGTCCTCTCCAATGAAGAATGGCATGGGCACCGAGTGGCTGAATGAAACCGACCCGCTCCCGGTTCACGGTGCTCCTGGTGAGTGCCTGATGTTTGGCTCTGCCCTTTGCAATCATCATCTCTGTTGAACCCCACAATGATCCCATGAGGTGGAGAACATGATCCCCTTTATAGAGATGTGGAAACTGAGGCCTGTTTCAGCATGTAGGGTCGCCTAACAAGACTTGGCCTGGGTGAATGTGAGCCGTAGCTGGTTAACAGTACAAAACCCAACACAGGAGCCGTGCAGAAACAAATCAGCCCCGAAGAGTGCAAGAGGCCGGGCTGAGCTCACTCCCTCTACCCCAGGCCTGCTCCTTGCTCACCTCAGGGCATGAGGGGGGTCCTGAGGGCAGGTGCCACCTGGCTTATGCCCCAGACAGAGTGAGAGAGGGATGGCTGGAGGGGGGCAGGGAGAGGGAGACACGGAGGGACAGCAGGTAGACAGAGGAGAGAGTAGAGAGGAGAGGAAAGGCCAAGCCTGGGGACGGAAGCTGGGGAAGGGACCGAGAGCCTGACTGGGGGACCTGCCTGAAGATGGTCACAGGACTGTCATAGGCCCAGATCTCATGCCATCTGACCCACAAGGCAGCCTGTCCCCTCCTTCACCGGGAGACCTTGGGAAGGAAGGTCTGAGGCTGACTGGGAGGGGAAGAGAGGTCATGCTCAGAGACAAAAGCTATGGGGGTCAGGGGTCAATAGAAAGGGAGACAGCAAGAGGCCCACGGAGGGCCGGGTGGGATCCAGGCCAGAGGGGGACGGGGCTGTGATGGAGAAGCCTGAGACAGAGAAGGAACCTCAGAGAGAATTCAGAGACAGAGACATGGCTCCATCTCTGCCCACCTGAGGGCCACTGCACACGCAGTGGTCGCCATGGCGATGGGCTGCTGCTGCCTGGGCCACCACTGGGGGGCAGGGTGGGGCAACCCAGGCAGGGAGGAGGACTAGCCGGGTAGGGCCAAATGTGAGCCCAGGGAGCTCCGGGGGCTTGTGTGTCAAGGAAGGGAGCAGCACCGCCCCTGCCCCCACTGCTCAGGCCCATGCAGGTCTCTGGGGGCCGTGCTTCTTTAGGAATAGTGGAAACCTGGTTTTTCTTCATTTTCTGGGTCCCTATCTGGGCATGGGCTCCATTTTCCCCCCAGCAGCGGCCCCGTCTTTCCTCTCTCCACTCCCACACCTGGCCCAGAGTGGTGAGTCCCTACAGCCCTGGGGGACACGGCACCATGGACCGGGACCCTGCTAATCACCGCCCTCCACACCCTTCCTCACTCCCTGCCCTATCCCTCCCTTCACACTTCCCTCCTTGGCCTTGGCCATGGTCAGCTCCACAAGAGCATGGCATTTTGCCGCTGCCTTTTCTGCCTGTCCCCAGTGCCTAGAACGGTGCCTGGCACCTGGTAGGCATTTGACAAATGTCACATGGACGGAAGAATAGCTGGGCCAGGGCCCTTCCTGACCCAGCCCCACCCCCTGCCCAAACTGTGCAGCTCTTCCGAGAACAAACAAGGTCCACGTGCAGATGGCTGGGAACACAGACTCTGGACTCGGGCCCCAGCACTGCTCCTCCCTCCTGCGAGGCCCTGGGAAATGACACCATGGGTCTCAGTTTCCCCATTTGTAAGGCTTGTTCAGAGATACAAGTATGACCTAGGCATCCCAAGGGGCTGCTACCAGCCTCAGGCCCCTTCTCTCCAGGAGAGGATGGGAGGTCCCAGGATGAGCTCTGGGATCCATGGACGCTATAGACATCGCACCGATTTCCTGAGCTCATGCTGTCTATCCCTGGGCCACCCTGCTTCTCAGCCCCGACAGGAGCTGGGAGGAGTGGGTGTATACAACAGGAGGGCTGCTAGGGGTGCAAGGGAGGCGGAGGGGAAGGGCAGGGTGGGTGAGAGCCCTGCTTGGACCCACCTCCCTCCCAGCACTCAGCCCTTGGGCTGTGCCTGTCTGTGCCTGGGCTGCCCACAGTGCTGCAACCACCCGAGGACAGAGACCCAGTCTAATGGCTCTCCGTGGTGGCTCCTAGACATGGGACCTGACAGGCACCCGGAGGGTGCCTGCAGCCCCACTGTTACCACCTCACTTGGGCAGGCTGGGCATGGTCCTCCTAACCCAACCATTTTCTAAAGTGTCATTGTCACCAATACAGCAGCCACTACTGCCCCACAGCAGGCCACCCACTGAACCCTGAGGGGAGAGGTCACTGGTGTCCTGCATCCCATCCTTGGCTTCTTGCTGAGGCCAGAAGTGGCTCTAGTACTTGTGCCGCATCCCTGAGGGTCTGGACCTCAGCTCCTCAGCTGTGAAATGGGCTCAAAATCCTTCCTGATGTGCTGCCTCTTTGATGTGAGGCTTTGTTCCCACTCTTGCCCTCAGCCTCCGGCCTCTTGGCAATGTCCCTGATTGCTGTTGGTGACTCCCATGATGGAGAGGACACTCCTTCCCCTGTCTCCTGACAAACCCTCTGAGCTCCACTGCAGGTCACAGCCCTGGTCCCAGATGGATGGCCTAGGGCCTGGAGGTACCTGGAAGGAATTGAGGCCCACGGCGGCATAGGCCCAGGCTGGGCTGAGGTGCACCAGCATGCCGACCAGCCAGGTCAGGCCCAGGACGGGCAGCAGGACCAGCACCGGCTTCACGGTGGCCCTGTGGGAGAGCAGTGGGGGCTGCAGGAGGCTAGGGAGGCGCGGGAGCCCCGGCAGGGTTCTGGGGAGGGCGGCAGCTGGGGTGCCTGGGGAGGAGCTGGAGCCACAGACCGGGAACCACTGCTCATGACTTAGGTGCAGCTGGAATCTTCGCTGGACTTGGCTGCCCCTTCTCAGACCCACAAGTCATATGAAGTAGGGTAGTGACACTTGGGGGATGGGGTCTTGGTCCCCAACCTGGCTCAGAGGAAGGGCATGGCAGCTGTCTGGAGGGCAGGCTGAGGACTGGGCAGTAGATCCAGGGGGCGTGGAGTCTGAAGAAGTCTTCCCTCCTCAGGCCCCCTGGGGCCCCCTGGCTTTTTGGGGACCTGCTGACTTGGGCTGCACTGCCCTTGGCAGAGGATCGGGGAGGGGGGAAGAGGAAGGTCAGGGGTGTCCTCCTTCTGGCAGGTTATGGCCCTGGAGAGTGGATATGGCGTTCTTGGCAGGGGTAGGGACCTAAATTATCATGCTGAACCTGAACTTCTGGGGACTGCCTGATTCTGGGGTTTCCCCTACCTTGTTCCTACTAGGTCATCAGTGCCATCAGTAGCAGGTGAGCCCACAGGACATTTGCTTGTGCCTACATCCCCTCCCACTCACATACACTCAGGACTGATTACCATTCCCCCAGGGGATGTGTATGGGCACGTGCTCACAGATGTCCACACGCATGAGTGTGCGTGTACACACAAGCAGGGGCACGTGCACACAGTGCTCATATATGGCCTTGCACCCACGAGCACAGATGGCCACATGACCACGTACTGCCACCCTGGACTCACACACACTCACGGCCGACGGTCCACCCACGTCTGGCCCTCACCATATCTGGGTCCTGATCTGCTGCCGCAGGCAGGGCTGGGGACTCAGCATGCGGGCACGGCGGCGGGCACTGGCCACAGTGACCATCACCACACGGACCAGGATGCAGGTGTTGGCCTGGAGACCTGGTGTCAGTGGGTGAAAGGGCCTCCCCATTCCCCACTAGAACCCTCCCCTCCAGGCCCCCCAGGCCTCCCTGCTCACAGTCAGCACGAAGAGCACGGGCCCCACAAAGGCCCAGATGGTGTCCGTGTGCACATTGAGCCAGCAGTGCCCAGGGGCCATGTAGTCGTGGGGGGACCTGGCCACGGTGATGGCCACGATGGCCACAGGCACACCTAGGGGAAGAATTAGTGCCCTCAGGACCACTCCACACATTCTGTCCTCTCCAGGACCCGGCGTCCACCCCAGAGCTGTCCTGTGGTAGCAGGTGCACTGGCGGGCATGGGGAGCTCTAGGAAGGGGGCTGGATGAGCCCCATCCTTCTGGAATGGCCTTGGAGCCCTGAGTAGCTGGGGGGCAGGAGAGCAGAAACTGAGCTGAGGGCTCAGGTGTGGGAATCAGTGGGGTTGGAGGGTAGTGACTGGCACAGGGGCCAGTGGGCCACGGATCGGGGAGATGGTGCTAGCAGTGGGGGGTTGAAGTGGTGGGAGTGGAAGACAGTTAAGAAGGGCTGGGGTTGGGTAAAGCTGGAGGGTGACGGAGCTGAGGAAACTGAGCTTGTGTCAGGGATGGGTGCTGGGTGCCTGGTGGTGCTGGGTATGGGTGGTGTTGGACAACAACAAAGGCCATGCCAGGCAGAGCAGGCCCAGGGAGCCGAGGTGCCGCACCCCAGCCCGTGGCGTAGTAGAGCGTCATCCTGGGGCCTGGGCGCATGCGCACGGCCACCACCTTGCTCCACAGCAGCAGGCCCTCCACCAACATCCAGGAGAACGCCACCAGAAAGAGGAGATGCATTCCAGCCGTGATGGCCACACACGCCCCCTGTGGGTAGGAGGGCGGCAGATCCCTACCAAGGCCAGCTGTGGGCACAGCCCTGCCCTGGGTACCATACCCATGCCTGGCATCTCCAACCCAAAGAGGAACCAGTGGGGAAGGTCTCCGGGAAGTGCCCTGGGGCCCAACTCCTCCATTCTGGCTGTGCTCCCCACCCCAAGGAATGGAGCCAAGTGACAATGTGGGGGGCAACTCAGAAAAGATTGGAGCTTCCACGCACGCCTGCTGGGTGCCCACCTTGTTGGCCTTTGCCCACTCGCTGGCCATGAGGAAGCCCTCGGCAGAGGCCAGGGAGAAGGTCAGGTTCTTGTGGACTGTGGCTCGCTCTGACCTGGGGACCCTGGACAGGCAGGAGTTGGTTACAAGGGCACTGCCACCAGCTGCACCCCCTACCAGCCCCTGCCTGCTTGGGTCCCTGGGGGCAGGCTACTGAAGAGCAGAGGTGGGAGCTCTGTGGGAGGCCCTGGACAAAGCTCTTCTGGGGCCCGGGAGAGACATGCCCAGAGGAGGGACACGAGCCCCACGGGGTGGGCTGGGCCCCGGGGTGCCAGGCTGCGGTGGTGAGCTCATCTCACCCGGCTGCCAGGAAGAGCAAGAAAGTGGTGGCAAGGGCACAGAAGGACACACCGCAGCCCACGAACGACAGCGTCCTCAGCAGCGACTCCTCCTCGGGGCTTCTCTGTGGGAGGGCCAGACACCCCAAGTGCAGTGAGCTCATCACCACCCTGACCTGACCAGACCAAGCCTTGCCTTGCCCTGGTCCAGGGAGGCCCAAGGCTCCCCGCCTGCAGTGAAGCAGGGTTGGTAACCCGCCAGCAAGGCCAAGCCTGCACACAGCAGGCACTTAATAAGAGAGCCTTTGGACGCCATCTCCTGCTGGCTCTCCCTAAACTGGCCCTGACGGGTCCGGCTTTCACTGTTTCCACAGCCGCCAAGAGTGTGTATTGGAAGTGACAGATACACCCACAGGGAGCAGATGCGTGCCACCCCCACCCCCACCCCCACCCCCTGCTGAGGAAGGGGCTTGGAGCTGACAGGCAAATGTGGCCATGCTCTGTTTTTACAGGGACAATGTGTTGGATAGCATGTTTCTCAAGCATGCTCCCCAACACGCCAAGTGACCCTGGCATTCCTGAGGCTCTGACTGTGTCATCCAACCTGAGTCCCACTTCCCTCCTGAAATTTGGTGCGTTTATAAATGCTGGGCCCTTCCAGCGGCCTCCCCTGGTTCAGTCTCCTTTTACCCCTGAGGTCTGAGCTCATCTCAGCCGTAGCTTTACATCCAGCTGAGACCCATTCGGCCCAACACCCACAGGCCCAGGACCCTCAGCCCTGCTCCTTGCTCAGACCTGTTACCCACCTGTGCCTTCTCCAAGATGACTCCCTCATCCCCAGCTGCCCAGGCCCTTGTGCTGGACCACCTCGTCCTCCCCAAGTCCCATCTCCTCCATCTGCCCTCTGCTCTCCAGTGCAGGGCCCCTGCCCTCTGCCTAGGGGACTGGCCCGCAGACCCCTCTTTGTTCTTTGCCCTGCCAGCCCACTCCTGGCACCAGCGGGGCCCCCTCAGGGCAATTCCAGCACCTGCTGAACTCATCCACGTTCGTCCTCTGCCCACCGAGTCGCCACCTGAATGCGTGAGCATTCTAGGCTCTGTGCCATCTGACCCAGGCCACCTTGCTCCTCCACCTTCTTCCACTCCTGAGCCTTGCACTGGATGATCCAGGTAATCAGAGTTCTAGAATGTGTCTAGGCTGCCTGCCATTTCTAGCTTCCTTGCCTTTGCTCAGACTGGCCCTCTGCTTGGCCTTTCTGTTCAGCTCTTGGTCATCCTTTAGGACTTGGTTCTGACATCACCTTCCCCCACTCCACCAGCCCAGCCCTACCCCCCAGGACTCACCCGGACGTCATACACCTGCAACAGGACAGCAAAGTTGGTGCTGTGGTTGCAGAAACAGGCGGTGGAGTCCTGGTACAGGGTGGCCACAGAGCAGCCAGTAGTGGCCCAGGAGCCTCCGGTGTCTGGGCTGGGGGAGGGGAGGGAACAGAAGGGCTCCTGAAACGGGGTGGACATGGAGGTGGGGGTAGGTGCCAAGCTGGGGAAAGCCTCTCTCCAAAACGTGGGGCTCATCACTGCTCTGCCTTTAACTAGCTTTGTGACCTTGGGCATGCCTCTGCCCCTCCCTGGGCCTCAGTTTCCCATCTGTAAAATGTACTTAACACTCTCCCGGATCGTAGGGGGATGGGGCTAATACCATTGATTACCACTGATTAATTGCATTAATTATGAAGCAAGAGTGATTATGTTCAGCTAAAGATCCAGAGCAGGGAGCTGGGGCTAATTTCTAAAACCTCTTCTGCTCCTTCAAATGCCCACGGGCACTGGCCTTGGATATATCATCAAGTTTAACACCTATTTGACAGATGAATCTCTTCCCAGGCATCCCACAGAGTGAGCTTGCATATCTCCTATGATGGGCTGCTCATTACCTCCCAGGAAACAGATTCTCTTGCTCCAGCTTGTCCTGGAGCTGGGTAAGGGCTTGAAGTCACCCCTGTAAGACAGGTGGTGAACAGAGACCAAAAACACACCTCATCCTCAAGCAGAATGGATGTCTTAAAAAAAAACAAAACAACAAACATCCCAGGGGTGCCTGGGTGGCTCAGTCGGTTAGGGTGACTCTGGCTCAGGTCATGATCTCGAAGTTCGTGAGTTTGAGCCCTGCGTCAGGTTTCTGCCTCAGATTCTGTGTCTCCCTCTCTCTCTGTCCCTCCCCCACTCACTCTCTCTCTCAAAAATAACATTTAAAAAATTGCCTTATTTAAAGAACTTGGAAATGGTAACTCACCTGATGCTATAGTTCCAGAAGGCACAGACAGGTTCCACCAGTCTCTGTGGGAAGGCCTAAGGGCAGGAAAACAGGTGTGTGTGTACAGAAGGGAGAGAGAGACCAAGAGGATGCAGGGGGACATTGAGGCCTCTTTTGAGTTTGAGGGTCCAGGGAGCTGCCCAGCATGGGTCATGGGTGAAGAGGTGGGAGGAAATGCCAGCAGAGAGGCAGAGGGGAGGAGGGGTGAGTAGGCTTTCATACTAATATCATGTATGATATTGAAATGCTGGGAATGAGCTGAATATCATCCTTTGGGGAGTGGTTAAACCACAGTGACTCCTCCCTCTCGGGATGCCTGCACCCGATAAGGGGAGCAAGCAGGTCTCTATCTACTGGCAGGGAAAGAGCTCTGTTATATGTTGCTCAATAAAGAAAAAAGTTTCGTGTCATTATACATAGGATGGGCTCATTTGCATAAAATACATATATCTGGTCTATATAATTGTGAAAACACCCACACAAGGTCTGGGATTAAATGCACAGCTGATTTAACAATGGCTAGGTCTCAGTTTTAAAGTGTTATAATGAACATGTCATAAACAATGACAACAATATAGATTTTATAAGATGTCATTAAGCAGTGAGGAGACATCAGGCAGTGGTGGAACCAGCCCCAGTCCAGGTAGCTCAGGACTTGGGCTATTTGTCCCGACTGGAAAGAGCAACAGCAATGTCACCTTACTAGAATATGACACTGTGTCACGTTCTTCCTGGTTTTTTTAAAACTTTTTTAAACATTTTATTAATTTCTGAAAGAGAGACAGTGTGATCAGGGGAGGGGCAGAGCAAGAAGGAGACACAGAATCCGAAGCAGGCTCCAGGCTCTGGGCTGTCAGCACAGAGCCCGATGCAGGGTTTGAACCCATGAACCGTGAGATCATGACCTGAACCAAAGTCAGACACCCATCTGACTGAGCCATCCAGGCGCCCCTTCATGGTTTTTTTTTTTTATTGTGGTTGATCTTCCTAGCAACCTAGGACACAGGCATAAATTATGTGATTTCAAATGAGGAAACAGCCTCAGAGAGGGAAATTAATCCGCTCAAGATCACAGAGCACAGGCCTGAGGCTGAGTCCTGACTTGGTCATGCCCTTTCCCATAGTTCGTGATGATGCCTCCGGAGAACATATTATTTCTTGGGTTGGCTGATTTATCACCCCATGTATTCTTCCATCCATAATAATGTTCCTGCGTCTCTGATACTACACTGGGTGCTGGGAACACAAAGAAAACCTACTGTTTGCTTTGGAAACGGATGATCATTACACTGCTTGCTGGCAGCATTTTCAAGTGGTATAAACTGAAATACTGGTGTGGTTGTACAATCAAAAGTCACAAAACTATGTATTTGTGTCCAGGAGAGCTATACCTGGCCATATATGCCCAGGAAACAGTCACCGGAATCAAAATATATTATGAGTTGGAGTGCCTGGGTGGCTCAGTTGGTTAGGCATCCAACTCTTGGTCTCGGCTCAGGTAGTGACCTCATGGTTCATGAGTTTGAGCTCTGCCTTGGGCTCTTTGCTGACAGCACAGAGCCTGCTTGGTATTTCTCTCCCCCATTCCCCCTCCCCAATTCATGGTGTCCCTGTCTCTTTCAAAATAAATAAATAAACTTAAAAAAATTTTTTTTAAGAAACGTATTATGAGTGAGGATTTCCACAGGGTTAGGCAGGGTTACTTGTAATGGAAAAAAAAACCCTGCAGATACATACTCTGGATGCATGACCAGGAGATGGTCATGTTCATTCTGGACCATCCCTGGGGAAGGCAGTGGATCTGGACTTGACCTCAGTCAAGGCTTATATATGCTAGGACTAAGCAGCAATGAGGAAAGATGTCTGTGAGTGAAACAGCAGGGAAAACAAGAGACATAAATATTTACATGGCTCAGCTGAAAGAGCAAGGACTTTGATTTTGCAAAAGCAAAAGCAAAAAAAAATATTACAGTTTTAGGAAAATTTTAAGAAAAATTACAGACATTAGAACAAAGTATGGTTTGTCCCTGTAGTGGAATCTTACTCAGCGGTAACGAGGAGCAAATTATTGAAACAGGCGATGATATCGATGATTCTCAAAAACACCAGATGATAAATGAAGCCAGAGCACAGCATGCACTATATGATTCCATTTATGCGAAACTTTGGACAAGAGAGACATAATCTACAGTCATGAGAAGCAGGTCCCTGATGCCCTGGGGCGAAAGGGGAGAAGGCTGCGTGGGGAGGGGCCCAACAAGCCCTTTGGGAATGTGGAGACGTTCTTTATCTTGACTGGGGCAGTGGTACCTAAGTGTGTACACTGGTCAAAACCCATCAAGTTGTCTACTTAAAGTGGATGTGTGTAGATTTATCTACTTCAATCAAATCTATTTTTAAAGTCTTGGGATGACATACAAAAGACTGATAAATTGTGTGTGTTTATGTGTGTGTGTGTGTGTGTGTGTGTGTGTCCAGGATTAGTAGTTGTGGGCAAAGCTGACTTTAGCTTTCTCTGAAACTACTGTTTCTTTTCTTCTTCTTTTTTTAATTTTTAAAAAATGTTTTATTTATTTGTGAGACAGAGAGAGACAGAGCATGAGTGGGGAAGGGGCAGAGAGAGAAGGAGACACAGAATCCAAAGCAGGCTCCAAGCTCTGAGCTGTCAGCACAGAGCCTGACATGGGGCTCAAAACCACAAACCATGAGATCATGACCTGAGCCGAAGTTGGATGCTTAATTAACCAACTGAGCCACCCAGGCACCCCTGAAACTATTGTTTCAAAAGCTGGAAGGAATTTGTGTATTTCATGTAATGAAGTTAAACATTGTTTGGCCATCTTCCCATGTCAGTTTATAGAAAAATACTTTATTCCTTATATTACTCCTGCTGACTGTTCTACCGTGTAGCTCCACATGGCTTTTTGAGCCATCCCCTCTTGGTGGACATTTAAACAATTTCCACTCTTACAAGCATGTTGCAGAGTCCTGGAGGAGAATGGGATGGCTTGTATTTTTCTTGAACATTTTTAGACCTTAGTTTAAATGAACAGATATTGGGGTAGGGGGAGACCAAAGTGGGATAAGTGTATTGGGGTGGCAGTTCCCAGAAGCACCCCCCACCCAGTACCTGGGCCTCATGTTGCAGGTGAAAGGTCACAGCTGTGCTGACCTCTCCGGTTTCGTCCCATACCTCAGAGGAGATGATGGCTGACCCCACGTGGGTGCTTAGAAACCTGTGGGGAGAAGGGGAGCTTTTAAGGGCACCACACCAGCTGGCTCTGTGGGGGAGGTCATGGATGGCTGAAGTCATCTCATCCAGGCCCCTGCGTGGGAAATGACACCCTCTGTGTCTAAAGAAACATCAGGATATGTCCTGTGCTTGGAATTAGGGCATCTGGGTTCCAGTCTTGCCTTGGGGACTTGCTGGTAAATTCAGTAAACCCTGTCTTCTCTCTGAGTCTCAGCACTGAAGCCAGGATCCTAGACAGTAGTTGAGCCAGGTTCTAGCAGCATACCTTTGGCAGGCCCAGAGATGTGTATGTTGGAGATGGGGAGGATTTGGTTCTGGCTGCTAATGGCAGAATTGTCTATCAGAATGAGAGCTCTGGGATGGGATGGAGGCCTGGCCTTCCCTGGGGAGGGGATCCGGATTCTCAGCAGGCTACTGGGTAGGTCCCACTCACCTCTGCAATTTGTTTGTCTCTTCTGAGCTGTCAGGGGCCTGGGGCTCTAGGCCAGACTCCCCTAGGGTGTGCTGGAAGACACGTGAGCTGAACCAGCTGTGGATCACGGTGACTCCAGAGAGGCCTGGCTGAGTGGGAGGGGGCCCAAGACCCCACCCTGTGACTGAGCAAGTGCCACGGGTTGGCCCCGAAGGAGATGCTCTGCCCACCTTACAATCAGGGAAACTGAGGCTCAGAGAGATTACTTGACTTCCCAAAGATCACACAGTTAATAAGCGGAGAAACTAGCATTCCAACCAGCCAGTGCATGTGCTTAACCTGGCAGCGCTAAAGCCCTTTGCCCCGTGTCCTGATCCCCCAGCCCCGGGTGGCAGCAAGGGTGGCTGCTCCCTCCACCACCCACCTCCAAGAGGAAATGTGTGGGGTTCAGTGGAGGAGACCAAGTGAACACTTACTATGTGATAAGAGCACCTACTCTGTGATAAGCACTTTTAACCCCATAGCAGCCCACAAGGCAAATACTAGCATGACAGGCTTCCAGATAAGGAGACAGGCTGTGAACAGTGAGGTGACTTACTCAAAGTAGCAGAGTTAGCCACCATGTGGGCTAACCCAGACTGCAGCAGGGCCCCACCACCCCCTTGCCCTCACCCACCTTTCCTGAGGAGCTGCTCCATTTCACCTGCGGGGATGCGGATGTGGCCGGGCCCCTCTGGATGCCCACCGGGCACCGTGAACACATCGCCCTCTATGCTGGCCTCCATCAAGCGTAGGCTCTGCACCTCCAGGCCTGGGATCAAATGGGGTTGGGTGGCCGGACTTTCTGAGGGAGGTCTTTCTGCAGGGCTGGCCTACCTTGCAGAGGCTGCTTCTCCTTTCCCCACCACAGGCCTGGGCCACCATTCCAGCTCAGAGAGGTTTGGCAACTTGCCCAAGGGAGATCGGCCTTCTTCAGGTCTGGGGGAAAGGATCACTAGAAGCAGGTCCCTAGCAGGCAGGACTTGACTATCAGTGAGCCATCAGGACTCACTGGGCGCCTGAAGGACACAAGTTTTGCCAAAGTTCCCCATAAATGCTCCCCCATCCAATCTACAAACACTCACTGAGTGTGTAGTTGGGTCTGGCCTGAGATGCAGGAATGACTCAGAAATAGCCCTGGCTTTCGGGGACCTTTGGGAGGAATTAAGTTATTACTACAAATGTTCAAGACACTGGGGTAAGGAGAGAGCTAAAACCAGGCAAGGCATCCTAGAGGAGTTGATGCCCCAGCAAGGTTCTGAAGGATATACAGGAGTCTGCTAGGAGGTCAAGGAAGAAAGGGCATTCTGGATGGAGAGCACAGCACAGGCAAAGGCAGGAGACAGAGTGGAATATCTGCAGTAGTGCAGACAGCTCCCAATGACCAAAGCTGAGAAGAGATGTCTGAGCCTGGGTGCCACCAGGGCCCAGATGTATGGGATGGGTACATGGCAGGCTCACCAGCATGGCGACGCTGGATGTGCATTTGAGGCCGCTCGGAGGTCAGCGTGGTGCTCAGCAGGGGCGCCAGGCGCTGTACACTTGCCACCAGGGCCATGGGTCCGCCGACCACCTGGGAGGAGCCACATCTCAGCCCCTCCCACTTTGCACCTGCGGCTGCCAGCTGTGACTGCTG
The DNA here is from genome assembly GCF_006229205.1 of Suricata suricatta. Classification (NCBI taxonomy): domain Eukaryota; kingdom Metazoa; phylum Chordata; class Mammalia; order Carnivora; family Herpestidae; genus Suricata; species Suricata suricatta. The sequence continues at coordinate 10,124,327 of NC_043712.1, forward strand.
GGGTTAACACATACTCAGAGATCTGTGAGGTGGTCTGCCCACTCCAGACCCTCAGTGGCCCCGTAGGTCCTCCAGGATCAAGTCCTAGGTCCTCAGGCTGGTGTTTGAGGCCCTGCCCGATTGGTCCCCTCTGACCCCTCCAAACTTTCCTAGGCCATGTCATCCTCCAGCTCAGGCGAAGGCCTGATAGTCCTCTGTGCCTGCTGGCTGGTTGTTTGCCAGCTGGGCACATTCAGAAGGTGGGGCCGTGCCTCCCTCTCCTTTGTTCTGACTCTGTGCTAGATCTATAGAAGGTACTCAACCTTTAGATTCCAAAAAGGAAGCCGTGTAGGGGGTGAGACGGGGTGGGGGCGGGGGAGGATGTGCAGTAATGGAATGACTACTCTGGGCAGGGCAGGTACAGTCACCCCCGTTCTCCAGGGAGGGAAACCAGTGTTCAGAGTCCAGCTTTTCCTAGCCTACCACAGTGCCTCAGTCCCTCAGTCAAAAGTGGGTTTACGCCCTTCTCAGGATGGGCGCTCACTGTCTGAACAGGGGAATCATTCTGGGGAGCCAGCCTCCGACACTGTGTCACCTCCACCCCGTCCCCAAGCCTAGGTCTGGGTTCTGTCCTCCAAGGCCACAGAGGCACCATCTCTGCTCCTTCTGCCCCCAAAGGCTTTCAGGTGGTGTCTCTGATCCCTCGTTCTCCCCTTTCTCTAGGCGGATCACTCCTGAGCCTACAGCCACTACAGCCAGGATGACATTTCCAGCACCCACGCCATCTGGACAGCATTTCTCATGTTCTCCTGAGCATCTGGGCTGTTTTGGAAGACAAGATGGCTTGAAAACTCAGCACAGGGTAGGTGGTCAGCAGACTCTTGGATATGGGGGAGATCCTCCTGGATTAGTGGCTCTTATTTTCAACTGCAGAAGCTATTATTCAAGAGCAGTTGTATGTAGATATTCAAACTTGCATAATAGGTAAAAGAGGAGCTTCTCTCAGCGATGGGTGCTGAGTCGCCCATGGCTACACAACAGGTTGGTGGCAAGGATGGAACCAGAGCCCAAGCCCCCCTGCCCCACCCAGCCCTGCCAGCCTCACCTCGCTGATTGAGAGCCATGCGCCAGCCAGCTGCTCCTCCAGGATCAAGCTGGCCACAGACATGACACGCTGGCCTAGCTGCTCCCAGGGCCCTGTTAAGGGCTCTGGCTCCCTGGCCCCGAAGGCTGCCACTCTCCTTAGGAAGTGCACGACAGCCAGCAGTGCAGCCGGCCCCAGTGGAGCTGCCTCCTTTGCCAGGACCTTCTCCAGGATACCCAGGAAGCTGGAGGCCTCAGCCAGCGACAGGTCTCCAGGGGCTTCAGAGAGAGGGTCAGGGAGCAGCTGTGGGCAGAGGCGCCACTTACTGCTGGTCTGGCTGTTAGGAAGGGATCTCCCCGGGCTCATACTCACGCCCCACTAGGGTCTTCTTAGCGGCCACGTGTCCAACCCAGCCCTCCACAGGTCCAAAGTAGGAATTATGAACAACCTTAATTCCTGAAGACACATTAGGTGGGTGTCCCCTTTATAGGTGAGGAAACTGGGGTGCAGGGAGGTGACCCACAGTGTCCCCAGACTCTTTAGGCCCCTGGAAGGGGGCTCACCACTATGGTGTTGGCCAAGGCATTGACTCGGCTGATAACATCCTGTCCAGGCCATGACTGAGCATCCTGCAGCCGCTGATAAGTCTCTGCAAAGGAGTGGATGCCAGGCTGGGTCCCCAGCAACACTACCCAGAGGTGCCCCACCTGCCATTTGCTGCTGAGGGAGGAAGAACATATTGATAGCTGTGCGTCCGGAGCCTTACATGGTGTTCTAGATGGGGAAACTGAGTCATACAATGGCAAAATCATTTGCCCAAGGACACACAGCTGGGATTCATTCCCAGGTCTGTCTGGCTCCGCTGTCCTGTGGTCTGGACTCTGCGGAGGCCCTGAGATTTCTAGAAGATTCTAAATTCCCAGTTTGTACCAAGCGGTCACTCCCTCTCAGCCTACACTGGTCCATACCCAGCTTCCCCTTCAGTGGAGCCCTGGGGACTGCCAGGGCGCACCTGTCCGGTAGCAGCAAAGGAAGGGCCGTGGTTGAAGGCAGAGCAAAGAGCCCTCGGTGCGGGATCCTGGGTTCCACGTAGGGCACTCTTCTGAGGGCACTGGCAGAGATGAGAGAAGTGTCAGGGCTTTATCCTGGCTCTCCAGCAGTGCCTGTGACCCACCCGCCTGTTCAGGCCTTGAAGGCGCCTGTATACCTTCGGGGGCCAGGACATCTGGCCCTGGAGTTAGGGGGAGAGGTGGTAACCCGGGTGAAAGGCGCTGCAGTCAACACAAGGGCAAGGCGGACAAGGGTTGAGCCTACTCAGGCGACTGGCTGTCCATCAGGCTTTTGCCCCATGTTTGGGTGACTTGGAGGGGGGCGTGACCAGAGCTGGCCAAGGCCAGGTTCCCAAGTGGTGGGCTAGGTCCTGAGCTCGCAAGGAAGCCTCTAGGAGCCGGGGGGCGGGGCGTTGAGCCGAAAGGTGGGGCGGGGTCTACAGGCGAGAGGGCGGGGCAGGCCGTACCGGGACAGAGTAGGCGCACCAGCAAGGGCGGCAACAGCGAGGGCGTGACGTCCAGGGCGCCCAGGTCCCAGCGGAAGAGCAGGCCTCCGGGTGGTGGCGCGCAGGCCCGTGCCCGACGCAGCTGCGCAGGGCTCAGAGCCCGCGCCCACAGGTGGAAGTCGGTGAGGTTGCCGCTGAAGGCATCGCGCGCCGAGAAGCCACCGCCCAGAGAGTCCTGATCCTGGCCCAGCACGAGGATGCCGCCCGCTGGCACCGGGTGGCCCGCGCCCAGTCCCCGCGCTCCGGCGCGCCGCCGCCCGTC
>NC_043712.1:10127306-10181602 GCF_006229205.1 Suricata suricatta
GCCGTCCGCTCGCCGAACACCAGCGCGGCGGTGCTGAGCGCGCCTGCGGGGACACGCGGCCCGGGGCCTCAGCGTCCTCGGCCGCGCCCTGCCTCTGACCACCCACTGGCGGAGCTGCGGGGCCCCGCCAGGGCTTTGGGGTCTCTCCCAATCTCGGGAAGGAAGAAACGGGGGCTCCAGGGCCTGTACCCAGGTGGTCAACCCTCTACTTCAGTCCTGGACGAGGAAACCTGAAGGTAAGGTGGGGACTTCTGGGCTCCATTCAGTAGGACTGTCACTGTGAGCTCCCGTCTCTGGAGACCGTCAAAGCCTCTGCCCCCCTGCCCCTCCTCCTCCCCACTTCCCAGGCCCTGGGCCCACACTCACGCCTTTGCGGGGGTCTCCGCAGAAGGGCCTCTCTTTGGCCCACCCAGATGGGGTTGGGCAGCCGTGGAGCAAGGACCTCAGCCGAGGGCGCCAGTGCCAGGTGGCCAAAATGCTGCTCACAGGACTCTTGAGCCTGCCACCAGCCTAGCCGCCGCCCTGGGAACCTGCACACCCTGTCTGCTGTCTCTACCTCCTCTCCGGGGGCCACTGGTGCTGCAGGGTCACAGGAGGGACAGTGTGGGAGAGCAGCGTGTGGGCATGTGACCCTTGGGATGGGATGGGGTGGCCTGGGATGGTTGGCAATGAGCTACGAGTCATTCGAGGCTGAATGCTCTATGACCTGGCAGGTCTGGTCCCTTTGCTGAGCCTGTTTTGTTATCTGTATAATAGCAATAATAAGATAGACACCAGTGAAACCTTCAGCCCAGGGCCGGGGATGGTGGGGCTGAACTAAACAGCATCGCCTCCTTTCCTTTGCCTTAGGGGCCAGTGCACCAGGTGGACCACAGGCTAGCTGAGCTGGGGGAAGGGGGAGCCCTCTCTGGAAGGGGGATCCCTCATACCAACCTGTGAGCCAAGAGCTCCTTGCTTCACCTGGGGAGTTGGAGGGTGTCCCAGAGACACTCTTTATCTGAGAGAGAAGGAGACAGGTCAGGGCCGGGTCGGGTCCCCACCCCAGTGGGTGTAGTAATTGGGTGCTTTGGCAGGGCACATTGGAAGCTGCAAGCTCTGCAGTCAGACCTGGGTTCAAGTCCCACTCGGACTGTGATCTTGGGCAGGGCACTTCCCTGCCTTGAGCCTGTTTCTCCCGCATGAGGAACAAACAAGCTGATGAGCGAATGTAAAAGGTGTAGCAGCCAGTGGATGCTTTTAATCTCTTATTATGCCAGGGGCTTGTCTTGTGTGACCTTTGCAGTGACCTCAGAGGTGGTCACTTGGAACCCAGCAGCTTTGAGTCCCCCTTGGCCGCCTCCCCCACATCCCCACACCAAGTTCAGATACCAGGAGGTAGAGGAGGCAGTAGCACCAGGAAGCCATTCTAGATCCAGCAGGGGCCAGTGAGTGACAGCAAGGGTCACAGGGGTGGCCAGTGTGGACTGAAAAGGAAAAATGCAGAGGAAGGTAGTTTAACATCCTGCCTTAGTAACTGCTCTGTCTGCTACTGGATCATATTCCCCCATGTTTGGCTCCCAGACCTCACTGGGCTGGGAGCCCAGGATGGGCTGGGCACATCTATGTGACATTTACTTGCACAAAAGGATGGTCTCCAGGAGCCTCTTCTAGGACCACAGCTGGAACACACTGTAACCCTGGTCAGCTGGGAACGGCTGGGGGCCAGGGGGAGGGAAGGCCAGAGAATGGTGGGAACGGAGTGCAGGACCCCTATAGGCCTCCTTGTGTTCTTTTGGGCTCACAGCTTGGCATTCAAGATGCTGCTTAATGAAGCCTCTGCCCAGCTTTCTGGCCTCACCAGTCTCACTATCCACCCCTGCAACCACCTCTTCCCCTGCCCCCCAAAAGCTGCTCCCATTTCCCCATTTCTCCAGGCAGCAGCTCTTCTCCAGATCTTTGACGTTGCTGTCCCTCTGGCCTGGACTGGCCTTGCTCCCTCAGCAGCACCTCTCACAAGATCAGCCTGTGGTCACTTCATCCACCCAGCACCCTGGCCAGGGGTGAGCTGAGGGTACCCTAATTGTGGGTGGTTTGGTGGTTACTCTTAACAGTCTGGGGGGCTTCAGGCCACCTGGTTCTCTGCTCCAGCAGTGGCCAAGCACACATGGGTCTCAGAAAACACTGGAGATGAAATAATGCTCCACTGTGTCCCGCCAGCTGGCCTCATGCCATCTGGAAGTCTGAAGCCGTTACCAGTGATAATTCATACCCTTTTCCCCTTTCCAGATAAAGTGTGTAACTGTGAAAATCAAACATATCCCAGCATGGGAAAACGTGGGGGTTCACACTTTGGACTCTGAAAAGCACCAGTGAATTGTTGCTTTTCCCCTTTTTAAACAGTACCTATGTCCACCACTCCCCCCTTAGTGGGTGGTAAATAGTAGGAGTTTTGTCCAAGACTGAGGCTTGGTGCCTAGCCTGTGCTGGGCACATAGTGTGGGCTCAATAAATGCTGACCACCTCTCTCCTCTGTTCACTTTGCCCCCATGTACTCCTTGCCCCACCTTCCTTGCTCACCAAATTCTTGTTGGCACCCAAAAGGGAGAGGCGAGGTCTGGCCTCCACTGCGTGTCCCTCCTCCCAAAGGGGCCAGTGGGGAATCCCTCCAAGGCTGATGGGCCAGGACTAGGGCCTCCCCTTCACCCGCGCTGATCCTTCCCCTATTCAAAGCCCGGGTCCTCACCTGCCTCGTCCGGCCTGGCGCCTACGGTCGGTCGGCTCACTCTTTGCGAACTGCTTCTGGGACGGAAATCCAGCAGCGGCATCTACCTGCCAGCTCTCTGCGGCGCACTGGAAACCGCGGGTGCAGGGCGGTGTCGAGGCGGGGCGGGGGGCGGTACTAGCAGGCCCCGCCCCTCGGCCCCAGCAGCGCGGAGTCAGGGACCCCCGCCCTCTTACATGGTGGGCTGGGCTGGGCAGGCGCCCCGGGGCACGTGGGGCGACCGCCGGGAGGACCTCAGTTTCTGGACAGGACCTGCTCTGCATCTCCCCACAAATCATCGGTAAAGTCACCTGATTAGAAGGGGCCACCTTGTGAGGCTTGGATCCCAGATAAGTTTACGGATCCTTTGTCCCAGTCCCATCTCAGGCTGGACTGTGGGAAAGGAAGGAGCGTCTGTACCCTGAGCTGGCTCCCCACAGGCCTCATTTCCTTTACCTTCAACCCCCCATGAGGAAGGGTCATCATGCCCATTTTCCTGATAAGGACTGAGGGCTCTCCCCCAGGTTAGAGAGCTGACCAGTCCTAGAGCCCAGCCTTGAACCTGGGTCTTCAGTCTTCATCCAGGCCGTTCAAAAGGTAAGGGTGAGGTGGACAGGAGAGGCCCTGTGTGTGTGAGGTGGGGGGAATCGAAGAGTTTTGGCCTCTGAGGGCAGAGCCTGGGACAGGGGGTGGGGCCAGGAGCAGGGAGAGAAGCTAAGGGGACAGACAGGGGAAGGATGCAGAGGTGGAGCTCCCAGTAGGAGTGATGTGACTCTGGGGCACTCTCCTGCCTCCTAGCTGGGATTCCGGCTTGAAGCCGGGGGGGGGGGGGGGGGTGTCAGACAGATCCGAGTTCATCTCAGCTGACCTGAGGCAGGTCGTCTAATTTCTCTGAGCCTCAGTTTCTCCGTCTGTAACATGTTGATAATAGTACACAGGTCACGGGGCCGCTGTGTGATTTAAGTGAATGACAAAGCCTGTGGCTTGCACCTGGTACAAGGCATACCGTCCGTTTAGCATTCTTGTCAAAACTTAGCTTCCGGGGACACCCGGGTGACTCGGTTGAGCCTCTAACTTCAGCTCAGGTCATGATCTCCCGCTTCATGAGTTCGAGCCCCGAGTTTGGCTCTGTGCCGACAGCTTGGAGCCTGCTTGGAATTCTCTCTCTCCCTGTCTCTCTGCCTCTACCCCTCTCACTTGCATGCTCTCTCTCTTTCTCTCTCAATAAATAAATAGACTTAAAAAAGTAGTCTGCTAGCAACACAATGGTTTATATTTTTTCCAATTTTTTAAATTGTGGTAAAATACATATAACAAAATTTACCACCTGATGATGGGTCCTTTTTATTTTTTATTTGTTTTTTTAATTTTATTTTTCTAAGTAATCTCTACACCCAGTGTGGGGCTTGAATTTACAGCCCTAAGATCAAGTGTTGCATGCGCTACTGATTGAGCCACCCAGGCACCCCTGATGGTTTATTTTTAAAAGAAAAGGGAAGGGAATCCAAGTAGATGATATATTGGTGTTCAGTGTGCTCTTCTTGAGCTTTCCCTAGGCTTGAGAATTTTCAAAATAAAGATCGGAAGACAGGAGATCCCCATTGGGGCAGAGTTCTGAGCACTTCGCAGGTTCCTGGGCCTGCAGACTTGACTGTCTTGTGTCTTTGTGGCCCCCGCCCCCACCCCAGGAGGAGCAGAGATGGGGAGGCCTCCCACATTTGCGCTCTCTCTCATTCAAGACAGACTCTTGGGGTCCCATTTTACATATGTGCAAACTGAGCCCAGAGAGAACACAGGGCTTCACAGAACAAGGAAGAAGTGAATCCAAGGTCCGCCTCATAAGTCCACCCTCATTCTCTCGGTGGGTGCAGAGGGCTTTGTACCGACCCCAATTCTCCCAGCCTCCTTTGTATGCCTTCTGCCTGTCCTAACATTCACGTCACATCCCAAATCTCTCCCCATTGCCTAAGTTACCACCTTCCCAGCATCGGTAACGCCCCTGCCCCCGGGACTCTGAGCCAACTCCCTTCCTTCAGTGGGGTCCCATTTCCTAGGAGTCACTCCAGGAGATGGCCAAGTACTAGGGGGGGCGAGAGTGGGCCTCCATTGGGCCTGGGCTGTTGAGACCAGTTTGGGCCACATTCTAACCTAATCTCTCCTCCCCAGAGCCTGGGTATTGTCCGACTGGCAGCCTGGGGCCATTCATCGCCTTTGCTGGCGGGTGGCTCTGACAGGCCTCTTGTCTGGGTAGACAGGGCCTGGAGGCTGTGAGTGAGTGATAGCCACCCGTCTGTGCTCATTGTCTGTGTAGGTGGGGTGAGGGGCCATGGGAGCTGCTAGATGTGCTCATCCTGGGGCCTGGCCCTGCTTTGGCCCCTCAGCCAAACTGTCCCTAGTTGAAGCCGAGGAATTTTGGAGGGAGGAGCCAGCAGCTGGGACATTTTCACTTCTGGGTTGCCACAGACCCAACAGAGTTGGAGCTTGGCCATTAACCAACTTTTCTGTGACCAGGGCAAGTCTCCGTACCCTGTATTTTCTCACACAGAATGTAGGGAATCGCCCCCTTCTCAGGGACAAAGAAGGGCGGCTATGAGAAGTGTGAGTATCAGGGCTGGGGGAGCCCCACAATCTGGCCCAATTGGCATTTTTCTCCAAGGGTGACTGGCTCTATGGTAAAAGTGAATCCCTTCCCCTGCCCCTATCCCCCTGCTAGCCTGGGTCCTGAGAAACCGAATGTGCCCAGGACCAGCCCTGCCTCTCCTCTCGCTCAGTCCAGCCCCTTCCCCACTCAGCAGTCAGAGCAAGCTCTGCACAATCTCCATCTGCTCCTGACCCTCCCTTGCTCAAAACCTTTCTGTGGGTCCCTGAGGCTCCAGGAGAAAATCCAACCACCACATGTGGCTAACACTATCCATTTCTGGCCTCTGGCCTCCCTCACTGTCCCCTTCCCTGTTCCACCCCACAGCCCAGCCTACAGCCAGAGTGAACATCCTTCTGCTCATACCACCAGACCTTCACCCAGCCTTTCCCGTAGCCCAGGAATGGGGAGGAGGCCCCTCCTCCAAGTCCTTGGTAGCTCATTGCTACTCACCCTTCAGGTCTCTGCTTGGACCTTCTAGGATGCTTTCCCTGCCCCCGACATTACACTGTTTCAGAACCCCCAGATCCCTATAAATGCTGGGGAACTAAGCATCTGCCTGTCTGCTCCTCCATGGCCCCCTCCCCAGCCCCCACCCCAGCACCGGGGCCAGAGCGTGACAGAGTGAGTATTTGGTGTTTGTTGAAGGACTGCAGTAGTGATCTAATAGATCTATACACAACCAGATGCATGCCTTGTGGCTGGTGTGGGGGGAAGTGGGGAGAGAATTCTGCTTAGTGGACCCCCATGCCGACACCCACACCACTGATTATGGCCACCAGAGGGTGAAACAACTATTTCTTGGCCAGCCTGTTTCCATCCCTTCTCAGGCAGTGTGAAAAGATAAGCTCTTCCTAATCCTGTCCCCCCCCCCCCCCCCCGTCCCCACCTGTCACTGGGGTAGCTCCATAAACCAGAGGCAGCTGATGAAATGGACTCGAGCGGGGGGTCGGGACCCCTCCTTGCCCCAACCTCCGTTCCAGGCCCCTCTCTGCCACTGACAAGCATAGGGACCCAAGTGACCCTGTCTCTGCACTTGGTCTTGGTTTCCCTCTCTTGTAAAGTTGGGCTTCTTACCCCAGTTGAGAGAGAATGCTCATGCATATCTGTGACATGCCTGGCTTGGAGCCTGGTACACAGTAGGTGCTCAATAAATACCTGTATGTATTAGGGGAAACCAAGAACCAGAGAGGGAAGGTGAGCTGTGGTCGTGAAGCAAATCCATGGCACAGCCTAACCTGCTACTTCCCACACACAGCCCACCCCACCCATCTCTTTTCTCCGAGCTTAAGCATAGTTTAGTCTCTATGGGACACGACCGCTAGCAGGCGATGATGAAGGATTCTAAAATTGTGTGAATGAACTAAAAACAAATTGTGTACTTTAAATGAGTGAATTGTCTGGAAAGTGAATTATATCTTGATAAAATGTTATTTTAGAAAATAACTATAATGTGCAAGAAAAAGTGCCAGGCTAGGGGTCAGAACACCTGCCTCCTAGTAGCTGCATAGACTTCTTGAGCCCAGTTCTTCTTTCCTGTGACTTGGATCCTACTCCCCACTCTGGCTTCCTCCCAGGAGTTTGTAGGATAAATTAGAAAGTTGAGTTGTAGTATGAACGGAGTTGATACCAGCATCAACAGTATGGCCATTTCTATAAAAGCGAATCTCTAGGAGCACCTGGGGGACTCGGTTAAGTGTCCGACTTCAGCTCAGGTCATGATCTCACAGTCCGTGGGTTGGAGCGCGTTGGGCTCTGGGCTGACAGCTCAGAGCCTGGAGCCTGTCTTCGGATCCTGTGTCTCCCTCTCTCTCTGTCTGTCCTCTGCTCATGCTGTCTCTCTCAAAAATAAATAAAACATGGAAAAAAATTTTAAATGAATCTTTTACACTCAAAGATGACTGGCTAAAGAAATGAACAAATACTCTACCAAAAAGGGAAAAAAAGTGAAAAATACATGGGGGAAAATTTTCCTCCTCTGTTTTAATCAAAAGAGTAAAAACAAAAGCAACTTCAAGGTATTGTTTTAAAATGGTGAAACTGGAGGTGCCTGTGTGGCTCAGTCGGATGAGCATCTGACTCTTGATTTTGGCTCAGGTCATGATCCCAGTGTTGTGGGAACAAGCCCCACGTTGGGCTCCATGCAGAGTGTGGAGCCTGCTTCGGATTCTCTCTCTCTCTCTCTCTCTCTCTCCCTCTCTCTCTCTCTCTCTCTCTCTCCCTCTCCCTCTCCCTCTCTCCCTTCCTCCCTCCCTCCCTCCCTCTCTCTCCCTCTCTCCCTCTTGCCCACGCACATGGATGCTCTCTCTCTAAACAAACAAACAAACAAAAAGCAAAACTAAAAAAAATGGTGAAACTCTGTGCTGGCACAGTTGTGAAATCAATATATCCAGATACTGTTACATCATGTAAAATAGCACAATCCTCTTGGAAATCGATAGAAAAATATATTAAGAGCACCAAAAATGTTGAAATCTTTGACCCAAGCAATTCTACTCTGTGGGAGAGATAGCCAACTAAATGAAAATGCTTTGTGCATGAATACATTCATCATTGTATTATGTACAATATTAGAAACGTTGGCAGCTCTCCATGTCCAACAAATACACTATGGCTTATCCACTTGAGGAAATACATATTATCAAACCATTAAAAAGGAGAATAACAAAAAACAATGTACAGATAAGAAGGTGGTCAATGACAATAACACTAAAAGAGAAAAAGTATTAACTTATGATAAAGGAGCCAAGAGCATTCAGTGGGGAAAGGATAGTCTCTTCAATAAGTGGTGCTGGGAAGACTGGACAGCCACATGCCAAAGAATGAAATGGGACCACTGTCTTCTACCACCCACAAAAATTAACTCAAATTGAATTAAAGACTTAAACACAAGACCTGAAACCATAAAACTCATGGAAGAAAACATAGGCAGTAAGCTGCTTGACATCAGTCTTCATGATGATTTTTTGGATTTTACACTAAAACTGTAGGCAGCAAAGGCAATAATGAACAAGCAGAACCAAGTGTCTACCCAGCAAGGGAAGCCATCAACACGGAAAGGCAATCTCCTGAATGGTAGAAAATATTTGCAAATTGTGTATCTGATAGTTAATGTCCAAATATATATAAAGGACTCTTACAACTCAATTGCAAAACAAACAAGCAACAAGCAACCCAATTAAAAATAGGCAGAAGATCTGAATAGACACGTTTCCAAAGTCAGACCAACAGATACAACAGACACATGAAAAGACACTCAAATTCACTCCTCATCAGGGAAAGGCAAATCAAAACCACAATGAGCTATCACCTCACACCTGCTGCTGGAATGGCTGTTACTAAAAAGACCAGAAATAAAGGTTGGCAAGGATGTGGAGCAAAGATGACTGGCTAAAGAAATGAACAAATACTCACCCAAAAAGGGGAAAAAAAGTGAAAAATACACGGGGCAAAATTTTTCCCCTGTGCACTGCCGGTGGGAATGCCAACTGGTGCAGCTGCTATGGAAAACAGCATGGGAGTTCCTAAAAATAATTAAAACTAGAACTACCATATGAACCAGCAATTCTAGTTCTGGGTGTTTCACTGAAGAAAACACTAACTTCACAAGGTACCCTCATTCCCATGTTCACTGCAGTGTTATTTACAGTATTACAAATCACGGAAACAACCTAAGGGTCCATTGGCAGATATATGGACAATGAAGATGTGGTGTGTGTGTATGTGTATATATATGAAATATATAATAATATGTATTATTATATATTCTTTCTTATTCAGCCATAAGAAAGAATGAAATCTTGCCATTTGGAACCTTGAGAACATCATGCTAAGTGGAATAAGTCAGATAGAGAAAGACAAACATTTACTTTCCCTTCCATGTGGAATCTAAAAACAAAATAAAATAAAACCACTGAGCTCACAGACACAGAAAGCAGACTGATTGTTGCCAGAGTTGGTGGGTGGAGGGTTGGCAAAATGGGTGAAGGGAATCAAAAAGTACAGACTTCCAGTTAAAAAATAGTTCATGGGGATGTAATGTACAGTACGGTGACTCTAATTAATAATGTTATAGTGCATATTTGAAAGTTACTAAGAGATTAGATCTTAGAAGTCCTTATAAGAAAAAAAATTCTGCCTGTATGGAAACAAATGTTAACTAGATTTATTGTGGTGATCATTTTTCGATCTAGACAAATATTTTGAATCGCTGTTGTGCAACTGAAACTAATACAACATTGTATGTCAATTACATCAATTTTTAAAAAAAGGAAAGAAAGCCAAAATTATGTGTTGTATAATTATTAACAAAATAATTGTAAACAAGTTATAAACAAAAATTATGTGTTATATAATTAAGTACAACTCTAAGTAAACTGGTAGATATTGTTGGTGACCAACATAGTGTTTGTATCCTCCGTTGTTTTTAAGATGCTCTCAGCCTCCCTTGCAGCTATGGATGATCATGTTACCACTAATGTCAACCAAAGTCTCCAGGAGGAATTCAGAGAAATAGTTTGCTTTTCTGATAAAAGGGATTATCACTGTTTTCACCATCCTCTCCTATTTTCTTCTGCCTTGAATGCAGGTGAGGTGCCTGGAGCTGTAGCAGCCATGTTGTGACCATGAGGCCCCAAGCAGTTGAAAGGCAACCTATCAAGGATGATAGGAACAGCAAGACTGGAAAATCCTGGGTCGATGGCATCATTGTACTGCCTCCCAACCTAGAGGTCACCTACTGCCAGTCTTTTGTTATACAAGGAAAATAAGCCCCCATTTCTTTAAAGCACCGTTGTTGTTAGTTGCAACTGAGAGCATTCTTAACTGATACATGGACAAAGACGTGAAAACGCACTGGATGGTGGACGAGATTTGCAGGTAGGTAAACAGATTCAAACCCCATCTCTCCCACTCTGTTACTGTATCTGTGAGTTCAGGCAAGCCACTTTGCCTCTGAGCCTCAGTTTCCTCAGCAATGAAATGGAGCCAATGACACCCCACTTGTTGAGTTTTTCAAGGCTGGAATGACATGGCAGATTTGGAAGTGATTAGTGAACAATTAAGTGATATTCAGGGTTCGTCTTATCAAACTAAGTCTGAACTAATACAAAAACAACAAATGAGCTCATTGCAGTAGGAAGGGGAATTTGTGATGAATTTCCTTCCTTCCTTCCTTCCTTCCTTCCTTCCTTCCTTCCTTCCTTCCTTCCTCCCTCCCTCCCTCCCTCCCTCCCTCCCTCCCTCCCTTCCTCCCTTCCTCCCTTCCTCCCTTCCTCCCTTCCTCCCTTCCTCCCTTCCTCCCAAATATTCTTTAAGGCTGCTCTGGCTCTCTGTCTTCCGGGGCAGTGACCCCACCTTGGAGTGGAGGGTCTGGACCGGAGACAGAGGCTGTGTTTTGGTCCCGTGTGAAGGTGGCGGCAGGTGGAGCTCGAGGCCTGTGGCAGAGCTGGGCTGGGGCCTGGGCTCTTCACCTGGTCCTGGTGGGCGGGTGGGCACTGGGGAGGCTGAGCATCACGGCTGTGACTCGAGGTAAAAATAATCAGGGAAGGACAGCTGCCTCCTTGTCAGCAACCAAGAGGGAAATAAAGCTCATGTCCCCTCCAGCGAAAACCTGCTCTCCGGGTCCCCTGGCTCCTGCCACCAACTGCTCGGAGTCTGTGTGCCAATCCAATTTGAACGCCTGCGGTTCACCCCAGAGAGGGCTGATTTTAACTTCATCAAGCGCAGAGAACAACATCCAGACTGGAGTGCGTGGGAGGGAGGAGCAGCTGCGTGGGGGCCCAGGCTGGGGAGGAGGCCCGGGGCTTCTGCCCCTCCAGTGGGTGGACTTGGGGTCCCCCCCCCCAATCTGGTTCAACAATTGCCCGTGTGGTTAATTCAGCCGAGGCTCAGTGTGCACGACGTGGCGTTCCCTGAAATCAAGGGGCTCAGTTAACAGCCCGGCCCAGCTCAGAACCTCCTCTCTGATGTCCGCAACCTCGTGTCCTGTTCCCGCCCTCGTCCGGTGCCCTCTCTGGGGCTGTAGCCGAAGGCCCAGATGGACCGTGTTCTCTCACGGCTCCGTGCCTTTGCACGGCCACCATGCCTTCTGCCTGAACTGCCTTTCTGATTTCTCGGCCTGCGGGATGTCCACAAGTTCTAGAGAGTTCCCAGTCAGTCCTTAAGCCTCCACTGGCTCCGTGTCACTGGCTGCTTCCACAGGATTGTTTGTTCTTCCGTTTTAACAAGGAAGTGGGGTGTCTCCCGGCCTTCCTCCCATACCTTTTTGTCCCTCTCTCTTCCCCTTGTTTCGGGCAAACTCACGCAGCCTCTCCTCTCCACCTGGCCCTGTGTTAGGTGCTTGGACAGATGCAAATCCCAGCCAGTCCTTGCGCTCAGGTGGGGTCTCTGTGGACCATTGTCAGTGTGCGGAGAAGTGATCTGGGGGCTGTGGGGACAGGGCAGCCATAGAGCGACCTCCAAATGACGAAGTGGAGAATCACATTTGCGTTTCTCATTTCTTGGTTTCCTCCTTTATTATTTTTATTATTTTTAATCAAGGGATGAGCACGAGTGACATTTCCGACTGCTACTCTGAGTACTGGGGACTCACATTTTAGTTTAGTCATTTCTTTCTTGTTTTTATGAGCATGTAGTACCTTATTAAAGAAAATGATAACAAAACAAATTTTTAAATAACAATACATATCAGAAAACCCAGTAGATTAAATAAAAAATAAAAATTGAGATAATAATAAAAGAACTGTAATTTAAAATTATAAAAATCTTTAATGTTTATTTATTTTGAGAGAGAGGGAGAAACAAGTGTGAGCAGGGGAGGGGCAGAGAGAGTGAGAGACACAGAATCCGAAGCAACTCTAGGCTCTGAGCTGTCAGCACAGAGCCGGAAGCTGGGCTTGAACCCAGAAACTGTGAGATCATGAGTTGAAGTTGGATGCTCCACTGATTGAGCCACCCAGGCGCCCCCAAGATTTTTTTAATGTTTATTCATTTTTGAGAGAAAGAGGGAGAATGTGATGGGGGTGGGGCAGAGAGAGAGAGAGAGAGAGAGAGAGAGAGAGAGAGAGAGAAAGGATCCAGAGCAGGCTCAGCACTGATAGCAGAGAGCGCAATGTGGAGCTTGAACGCACAGAATGTGAGATCATGACCTGAGCCCAAGTTGGACACTTAACCGACTGAGCCATCCAGGTGCTCCTAAAAATAATTTTAAAATTAAGGTTTACTTTTTTGTCTGGCTTAGTCTCTAAGCCCTGCCTCCCCAGGGGGGGCATTTAGTCAGCATGCATGGTTAAGTTAAGTTAGGTTGGGTTGGGTTAGGTTGGGTTAGGTTAAGTTGGGTTGGATTAGGTTAGGTTAGGTCAGGTCAGGTTGGGTTAGGTTACATTAGGTAAGGTTGGGTTGGGTGAGGTTAAGTTAGATTGGGTTGGGTTGGGTTGGGTTGGGTTAGATTAGGTTGGGTTGGGTTGGGTTGGGTTAGATTAGGTTGGGTTGGGTTAGGTTAGGTTGGGTTGGGCTGGGCTGGGTTGGGTTGGGTTGGGTTGGGTTAGGTTAGGCTGGGTTGGGTTGGGTTGGGTTGGGTTCGGAAAGAACAGAGTGTCCTGGGCTCCAATGGGATGAAGAACTTGCCTTCAGCCACCTCCCTGCTCTGGGGTAGAAATCCGGGGCTTGTTGATCTGTGACCCCCACTGCCAGCCTGAGGGGTCAGTCATGCAGGGACAAGACTCTGGGCTGGATAGAAGTTGTCTATTTTACATGTTTGGTAATTTGGAATTTCTGAAAGTTTAATTGTTTCTTAGGCCTCACTGGAATGTGCTGGTGTCCAGGAGAGTGTGTTAGCACAACCCAGGCTCAGGCGGTGTGAGGGGTGGGAGATAAGGGGATGGGGAGGGGTGGGTGCTGCCGAGGCAGGCCTTTTGGGAGATGGGTAGATGGGGTGAGAGGCAGAAGATGGGATCCTAGGTGTGTCAGGGGCTGGCAGGGAGGGAGCAACAACAGATCAGGAGATAGAAATGAGGGAATTGGTGTGGGGGCTCAGAGAAGTAAAGCAACTCACCCAAGGCCACACAGCTGGAGTGGCTGAGGTGGGCTTTGACCTCAGCTCTAACTCTGACACTCACACTCATCTCCTGTCAGTAATGGGTAGGGTTAGCTTGAGACATGATCCCTGGGGTTGACTTTGGAGTCTTCCACACCTTTGTCCTCCTGACTCCACACACCGTGGCCTCCAGATGGACCTCCTTGCAAGAGGTCAGACTGACCCCAGTGGGTTCCCTCAATGGTCTCCATGCCTGAAAGGTTGGACAGGAAAGCTATTTCGTTAAGACAACCACTGCAGAGTAGGGTGGAGAGAGTCCAGCCCGGGAGTCAGGCAGCATGCTAGCTGTAGCGGGCACCCATCCCTTCCTGTGTGCCAGCACAGCCCCTTCCCTGGGGAAGTCTCCCACCGTTCACGTGATCCCACCTGGCTGCCTCTTCTCAAAAACAAGAAACAAGTAACACAAAACACACTACCCATAGGCTTGGGCCATGGTTTAGCCATTTCTCTGGTTGTGTGTGTATGTGATACCCGCTCTGCCCCAAATGTCTTGTGGAGCGAAGACAGCAGGGGTCCTGTTTCTGGAGTTTCTGAATAGGAACACTGTGAAATCAGAACGGCTTGTGGCCAGGTATCATGGGGTTAAGTTTAGCTGCACCTAACAAAAATTCCAAATAAAAGTAGTTTAAACATGCACAGGGGTTCTGTTTGTCATGTAAAAGAAGTCATGTGGCCTGTCCAGGGCTCTTATTACTGGCATGGACATCCAGCCTCATGTCATGGTCCAAAATGGTTACCAGAGCTCCAGCCATTACACCCATGTTTTAGGCAACAAGAAAGAGAAAAGTGGGCAAGGGCAAAAGAAGTGCTTCTTCCATCGGAGTCACGTGCCTTCTCTTAGGCCACCTTCCTGGAAGTACCATACAATACCTCCATTTATGTATCACTGGTCAAGATAGAGAAATGTTATTTATCCTCTGGGCATTTTACTGTCCGAATAAAACCAGGCTTTCATCTCTGTGAGGGGCTACATTTCTTGTCATATCTGTATGCAATGGGAGGGAATAAAGCAAGCCAAGAGGAGGGCGCTCATGAGAAAGCAGACAGAAAGGAACAACTGCACAGAGAGGGAGGGAGGGTGGAAGGGAGAAGAAGGTAGAGAGACAGGCAGAGAGAGGGGGGTGGGATGTGGACCTCACTGAGTCCCTGAAGGGAGCCCCATCCTTGGTCTTCCTGGTCTCCTGCATCAACACAGGCTCCTTTTTCTCAGGTTAGGCTGTAGGAGTTTCTAGCTCTTGTAACTGGAAGAGTATGGTGATCTCAGCAAGATTTACCTTTTGTGAGCCTTGATTTTTTTATTCTGAGAAATGGGGATCCTGTTGCCCAGCAGATGGAGCTGTGACAAAGACTAATGGTGGCAGTGCCCACCGAGCACGCAGCACAGGGAGCCCTGCCCCAACATCCTGGTGACCTGGAGAACCTGCTGTTTCTCCTGTTCCTTCCTCCTGTCCAACTCCAGTGATTCTGCACCACGAGGCTTTCCATGGAAACCGCATCATGTCTGACCCAGGGAGCTGGCCAGGCTCGAGTGAGTTTTCTGGACACCTGAGTAGTGGGGTGAAAAACGGAAGAAGCCCAAAAAATGGAGAGAAGGGCGAGGCAGAGCTGGAGAAGTGCCAGGAGCAGAGAAAGCCACTGCCACCTTGCTGTAGGGGAATTGTCAGAGCCTGGCGCCGGCAGTGCCAGGGTGCCAGGCAGTGGGGAATCCATTTTGAGCTTGGTCATTATGGTAGACCCTGTCCAGGCCCCTTTCCTGCTCCTGAGAACAGCACCTGATTTGGGGGAGTCCCTCTTTTCTTTAACTTTTTACATTTATTTATTTTTTGACAAACAGACCATGAACAGGGGAAGGGAAGAGAGAGAAAGAGGCACAGAATCTGAAGCAGGCTCCAGGCGCTGAGCTAGCAGTCAGAACAGAGCCCGACATGGAGCTCTAGCCCACGGATCATGAGATCATGATCTGAGCTGAAGTCGGATGCTCAGCCGACTGAGCCACCCAGGCACCCCGGGGGAGCCCCTCTTAAAGGTAAGCTCCCGTGGTGTTGGGAAGGGCTGACCTCACTCCATGCTCCGTGGGTGGTTTATTTGTTTTCTAACTATGGCCGTAGTGAATTACACAAATTTAGCTGCTCCGTACAACTCAGACCAATGACCTCACAGTTCTGAAGCTCAGACGTCTGGCTCAACGGGCTCCTCTCTCCTCTGGGTCTCACAAGGCCAAAATCAAGGTACTGACTGGGCCGCATGTGTTTCTAGCGGTTCTGTGGGTAAATCTCTTGCAAGCCCATCTGGGGTGTCAGCCGGATTCTGTTCCTGTCATTGTGGGACTGAGGTCCCCACTTCCTTGGAGGCTGCTTTGTCCCAGAGGACGGCCATGGCCCTTAGGCTTCTCACGTGGCCTCTCCAGCGAGGCAGGGCCAGAGCCCTTCTCCTGCTTTATGTCTCACCAACTTCCCTTTCTTTGTCTTCCTCTTCTGTCCCATCTCCTTTCTGCTGCTTCTGCTTTTCCCTTCTGCTTTTAAGGGTTCCTGTGGTTACCTTGGGCCGCCTGGGTAATCCAGTGGGATCTAATATTTTAAGGTCAGCTAATGACCTTAATTACATTTGTAAAGTCTACATGTCAGGGTAACAGAGCCAACTAGAGATATATACATATATAAATATGATATGGAGAGAGAGACAGAGACTGAAGAACAGATTTATTTTAAGGAATTGCCTTGTAGAGGATTATAGAGCCTTGGGAAATCCAAAATCTGCAGGGCAGGCTGGAAGGCTGGAGTCTGCTGGCAGAATTCCTTCTTGCTCTGAGGAGGTCAATCTTTAGTGCCATTAAGGCCTTCAACTGATTGGATGAGGCCCACCCACATACAGAGGCTCCACTTCTTTACATGTGAACCTCATCCAAAAACACCTTTACAAAAACAACCCGAATAATGTTTTGCCCGCCATCTAGGTAAAATTTGACACATAAAATGAATCCCTCATATAGCAGTACCTAGGTTAGTGCTTAGATGAATAACCAATGATGGAAATCAGGATGGGGAGGGCATCTTTAGAATTCTGCCTCCCACAGGTGGGCATATAACCCAGGCTTACCCAGTCAGGGTTTTAGTCTATGTCACTGGCCCAGGAGATTGATTGCAGGATGGACACATGACCCAGGTGGATCCCTGGGTCCCCTATGAGAATTGCAGGAGGAGTCATTGCCCCGGTCTGGGGCAGCCAGACTGGGAGAATGGTGCTCGTCTCTGCCACGCTTTAGGGGAAAGTTGAGTGAAAGCCAAGCCAAGCAAGAAGAAGAGCAGGAAAAAGTTCTTGGTGCCCTTATCTGCATGCTGAACCCGGCCATCTCTGAAGTTGGCACTGATCAGTTTTGGCGAAAACCGATTCTCCCCGAAGACTGTTCACCGCCCATCAATTAACAAATGATCACATCACTAAAGAAACAGGCAATTTGCCAAATGAACCAAAGGTATCTGTTAAACGAAAATTATTTCTTTCAACTAGGGCTCATTTTTCCAGGGCCCCAAATATTAGTTCTAGCTCAGTTCCCTCGGAGTTCAGCAGGAGTCGGCTGGTGGCTCTTGGGAACAAGACGTGAGGTTTCCTGTGCTGAGGGCCCCCTGCCACTTGGCCCCCAAATGGCTGTCACCTTTTAATAGATTTCTCAGGGAATGAGTAATTTGTTGCTGGTGCCGGCGTGGCATTCTGCAGGAAGTCCCTGCAGGCCTGGAAGGTCAGTATGGAGCCACTCAAAGGCAACCGCTGGAGGAAGATAGTGGGTCAGTGCCGGCCGCTCAGCGCAGCTGTGCCGCCAATTACTGCCCGGCCTGCTTCCTGCCGCGGACGTGCCCAGGGCCAGGGCTTTGAACCCTCGCAGGGAGGCCAGCTTCCAGTAAACAACCCAGGGCAGCGGGCAGATTGACAGCAGAAATGCGGGCGGCCGGCCGGCCACTGGTGCTGCTCACTGCAGATGGACAAGACCATGGTCCCCTGGGGGTCCCCCCGGTCGGGGGCTCGGGGGGCCGTCAGAGCACCTGAGCCTCACCACTGGGTAGATAGTTTCCTGCCATGTCGAAAGAGATTTCTAGGCCATAGTTTCTGGGTCACCACAGGGATTTTTTTTTTCTGGGTCAGGAAACGAGCTTGGTCTGGGACCCCTTCCCAGCCACCAGCCTGGGAGCAGGGATTTGGAGGAAGGACCTGTGGCGGGACAGCAGTGCCCTGCTTCTCTCTCTCTCTCCCCAGGAAAGCTCCAGAAATATTTGGGGTGCAACGGTGACACTGCCAGGCTCTCCATCACTATTTTATGCAGCAATTCAAAGAAAGGAGGTGCGCTCACCGCACGAGTCTGTTTATGTGAAGTTCTAGAATGTTTGGATAGTAGAAAGTGATGGCCTCTAGGAGGGACTGAATGGAAGTAGCAGGAGGGGACTTCCTGGGGGAGGAAGTGTTCATCCCCATCTTTGTACTGCAGTTAACATCCTTCCGTGCACGAGCAGCAGACAGATGGCTGTGAAGTGAGGTACGCGGGCTGGCGCTCTGTTCATAAGCGGCCAGCTCAAGGCAACGGGGCCTGTGTCATGGTGGCGGGGGCATTAGTTAAAGCACCGGCTGTTGATGCTTCTGAGAGAGAACTTGGGGTGCCCACCAGCCCCTGATGCTTCACACACTGTCTGCTGTGCTCCTTCAGGGCTCCCAGGGGTCAGAGGTGAGCGGCTGTTTCTATGCCTGCGACGCTGGATGGACCTAGCAGGTGCCCCCTGAAACATCCCACTGCGCCAGAGCGCAAACGGAGACTAACGCTGGCGCGAGCCATGTTGAAAGGGCTCCGGTGGCCAAATGTGGGACAACGGAAGGTCAGGGTGATGAAGAACATGAATGGGTGATGACATACGGAATTTTAAAAATCCTTGAATTTGAAAAACAGAATTAAAATAAACCCAAGGAATTCCTTACAAAAGAGTGTCAATTAAGGAGTGATGGTAACAGAAAATGGCATCATACAGTGAACGTCATAATAACTGATTTGGGCAGAAGTCATCCGTGGATGTTACCACCACTGGGTGTAAGACTACTGAGAATAGGCTCTGCACTCAGTCTCAAAGAATTACCCACAAAGTAACATTCTAATTATGCAGAGGGAAAAAAAAATCGTCTTACAAATGGAGAAATCTGACAGACACTACTTTACCCAAATGGTTAAATTTAA
Organism: Suricata suricatta; assembly: GCF_006229205.1. Taxonomy (NCBI): domain Eukaryota; kingdom Metazoa; phylum Chordata; class Mammalia; order Carnivora; family Herpestidae; genus Suricata; species Suricata suricatta. The sequence continues at coordinate 10,145,992 of NC_043712.1, forward strand.
GACCACTAATATCAGGGGGCACCTGGGTGGCTCAGTTGGTTAAGCGTCTGGCCCTTGATTTTGGCTCAGGTCATGATCTCATGGTTCATGGGATCAAGCCTCACGTTGGGCTCCATGCTGAGCGTGGAGTCTGCTTGGATTCTGTCTCTTTCCTCTCCCACTGCTCCTCCCCACCATCCCTCAAAATAAATAAATAAACATTAAAAAAAACCCAGTAATATTGGGATAAGCCGATATCTCCTGCACCTAAGAAAGGACACATCACTTATAAGGAACTGCTTCCAAAAATGCTTACCTGCCAAAATCATCAAGGCAAGTCTATGCTGAAGACCATCCTTCAGAACGGCCACTGACCTGGCCTCTTCAAGAGAGACAGACAAAAAGCCTGGAGACTGTTCCAGATTGTAGGAGGCTAAAAGGTCACAATGACCAATTCAGTGGGGATCTCTGATTGGATCCAGATCACAAAAGCCATAAAGGTGACATTGGGGAAATTTGAGTAGGCGGACTAAATATTAGATAATTATATTGAAACCTTATTAAATTGCCTGAATGTGACAATGGTAATATGGGGTTTTTTGGTCTTGTTTTTTTTTCTTTTTCTCCCCAAACCTTATTAGGGACTAAGTGACAAATATAATTATATATATCTAGAACGTACAAGATGATGATTTCATTATATTTGACAAAATGATTACCAGTATAAAGGAGATTAACACATCCATTATCTCCCATAGTTAACTTGTGTTGGGGGTGGGGTGGGGTGGGGGTCCAGAATGCTTACCATTTCCTCTCAGCAACTTTCAAGTATGTAAAAAATGTCTACATATGTATCCTTCCCCAAGGAATAATTAGAATACTTAGCTTTCAGTTCATCAAGGGTTTGCTATCCGTTGACTGTGTGCCCAGTGCTATGCTGGGTGCTGGAATAGAAGCAAAGAGAGAAGATCTGCTCTCAGCCACGCAGGACCCCCAACCTCACAGCGAGACCACAGCTAGATTCACAGGCTCCAGGCCAGTCCTTGGTCCCAGATGAAACTGGGGTCCCCAGTGATCCAAACTATCTGCTCTGTTAGCGGGGGTTGAGACTACAACATGATTTCCGCTTGGGGAGGAGTTGTATAAAATAAAGAGCTAACTTGAGTGTGTAACAATACAGTTAATATTTATAAGAATGTGTTTTTTTCCCTTCCAGTTTTATTGAGATATAATTGACATATAATATTGTACAAGTTTAAGGTATACAACATAATGATTTGAGATATGCATTTAAAATTTTTTTTGTTTTTTATTTATTTTTGAGACAGAGAGAGACACAGAGTGAGCAGGGGAGGGTCAGAGAGAGAGGGAGACACAGAATCTGAAGACAGGCTCCAGGCTCTTAGCTAGCTGTTAGCACAGAGCCTGATGCGGGGCTTGAACCCACGAACCACGAGATCATGACTTGAGCTGAAGTCGGACGCTTAACCGACTGAGCCACCCAGGTGCTCACATATATGCATATATTGAGAAATGATTACCACAATTAGTTAACACCCATCACCTCACATAGTCACAAATCTTTTTTATCTTGTGATAAGAACTTTTAAGATTTACTCTCTAACTAGCTTTCAAAAATAGAATACAGTATTGCTAACTCACCATGCTAGTCACCATGGCTGTATATTACTTTCCCAGAACTTATTTGTCTTTTTTTATGTGTATTGACAATGTTATTAGTTTCAAATATTACTTTCAGGTGTACAACCTATTGATTTGACAATTCTGTATAATAATGCTCACAAGGTGTCATCGTATGGTATTATTACATATTATTGTTCTCGTCTCTATGCTAGACTTTTCATCTGTGACTTACTTATTTTTATAACTGCAGGTTTTTATCTCTTAATCCCCATCACCTACTTAACCTACCGTCCATACCTCTCCCCTCTAGGAACCACCAGTTTTTCACTGTATATAAGAGTCTGTTTGCATTTTGTTTGTTTGTGTTTGTGTTGTTTTTTAGATTCCACATATAAGTGAAATCATATGGTATTTGTTCTTCTCTGTCTGACTTATTTCACCTCGCACAGTCCCCTTTTAGGTCCATCCGTGTTGTCATAAATGACAAGATTTGATTCTTTTTGATGCATGAGTAATATTCCATTAAGTATATATACACCTTCTTTATCCACTCATCTATCGATGGGGTTGCTTCTATATCTTGGCTATTATAAATAATGCTGCAATATAGAGATGTGTGTATCTTTTCAAACTAGTGTTTTTGTTTTCTTTGGGTAAAAATACCCAGTAGTGGACTTACTGGATCTTATGGTATTTCTAGGCATTGTGGTTTTGTAGGAGAATGCCTTTGTTTTGAGGAGAATCCTGTAGAAGTATTTGGGGTACAGCTGAAATCAGTGTGTGATACTTGACTGGCTCCCAGATCACAAAAATCATAATGGATGGGTTTTTTTTTTAATTAAAATTTTTAAAGTAATCCCTATGCCCAACGTGAGACTCAGACTCATGACCCGAAGATCAAGTGTCATACACTCTACCGTCTGAGCCAGCCAGACACGCACCCCGTGACGGTTGTTACTGAGGTAACTGGGGAGATTTGAAAGTGGACTGAATAATAGATAGCAATACTGAATGCATGTAATGGGGTTGTGTTTAGGTCGGAGAATGTCCTTGTTTTTAGGAGATTCATGGTCTAGTATTTAGGGGTGGAGCATTGTGTAAAGTGTAACTTTCAGTTGGTTCAGCAGAAAGCTGGGGGGTTCGGGGATTGTTCGTTGTATTGCTCTTGCAACTTTCTGAAGGTTCAAAAAACTTCAAAATAAAAAGTTGGGGGAAAATAATGACTATGTAAAGAAATTGAAAAAAAAAATGCAGAGAGGCACAAGGAGGAAAAGGAAGGTAGCCTGATATCCTACCAGCGAGGAATTAATCCGTTAGTCAAAGGATTTTTTTTAACATACGTAATGTACATGTATGTTATAAAGTTGGAACATGTACATTCTACGCATATACCTCCAATAGTTTTCTTGTGTCCTTTTTCTCTGTGGTGTGTGTGTGTGTGTGTGTGTGTGTGTGTGTGTGCACGTGCACCAGGAACACTTACCATGAGAGCTACGCTCAGCAAACTTTGAAGTGCACATACTGTGTTGTGAGCTCCAGGTGCTATGTCATACAGGATTCTGAACTATTTGGGAAATGCCTTTTCGGGAGTCTTGTATCACTTTACACTCCCACTAGCGAACTACAAAAGTTAGGCACATCATTGCTAACACTGAGTGTTATTATCAGAAAAATGTCTTTGCTAGATTTGATACAGACAACATGGCAGTCGAGGAGAATGATCCCGTGGACGCGTTTTGGTCCTTCTCTTGCTTGGCTGTAGTCCATCTTGCTTGATTCTCCCTCCATCTCCAGCCTTCTCCCCCATCGTGGTGGCTGTGATGTTATTCTCCCCTGGCACCTTCTCTCCCCACTTCACCCAGGCCTCATGACTGATAAACTCCTGTCCCTGGCCTCTGTCCTTGGCTTTCCTCTCTCCCTCTGCCCACCCTCCTGTGGCGTCTTATCCACACTAGGGACTTGCACCTCTCCCCAGCCCAGCCCTCCAATGCAAGATGTCCCAAAGGGACCCATGCGGAAATTCCTGCCACCATCCATCCTGGCCCCCCAAGTCAGAGCCCCGAAGAACATCAATACCTCCAACCTCTGACCACATCCTGTCTATCCGACCTTCTGTAGTATCTCTTGAAACTGTTCCCTTCTTGCCAAGGTCACTGCCATCACCCAAGTTCAGGCCACCCTCATCTCCTCCCTGCCCTCCTACTTCCAGCCTCTCTGGGTCCATCCATCCTCTGACCAGTTGCCAGGGCGATTTTCACAACACACCGTGTGAGCATATCATCCCCCTGATTAATACCAGAGGAGGGGCTCCCAGGTCCCGCCTGCTTTGGTTCCTGCCAAGGGACCCACTCCCCTGCTCCCAACACCTCTCATTTAATGCTTCCCCACATGCCTGCACGTGTCTGCTCAGCCTGTCCCTTCCTTCTGGAGTGCACGTTCCCTCCTTCCTGCCACCCCAGCTAGCCAGCTCCCGCTCCTCTTCAGAGTTTTGTTCACAATCCCACGTTTTGTTTAAAGGACTCGCTGATGCCTTTCCTCCCCTGGGGGAGCTGCCTTCTCTTTCTTTGTACTTCTTTGTATCCCATGCAGCCCCTATCAGAAACTTCTGGTCTTTTAACTTTCTTATTTATTTCTGTATTCATTTTTCTTGAGGGCAGAGTCTTTGTGTTCCTATACTCGGCACAGTGCCAGACGCAAAATTGAAGTTTGTCCGAGGAATGTCTGAATGAAGGAATGAATGAACGAATGAGGTAGCATTTGCCTCCCTGTGGAAAGGCATGGCAGGTCTAGCACCACGGAGAAGATACAGAGGAGAGAGAGTGTGCCTCGGAGACACACCGCGTGCACATGCAGAGGTGGGCGCTGCAAGGCTTAGCTGGAGAAAGCCGCCGTCAGCTGTGGTCCACCAGCCCCAGGACGCATTGTTAGGGTGACACACTGCTCAAACTCTTTGTCAAGTGAGCAGCCCCTTCTCCCAAGAGCGGACATGCTGCTTCTCTGCTTGCAAGCCTCCATGGCTCTCCAGTGCCCTCGGGACAGGCCCAGACTTCAGAGCCAGCCTACTTGTCCCTTAGCAATGGAGCCCCTCCAGCTCGCTACCCTCACCTCTCTCACCTCACCCCTGCCCTGCAGCCGCACCTACCTACATGCTCTTCTGCAGACCTGGCAAACCCTACAGCCCCTCCACACCTTTGTACGCGCTGTCCTTCTGTCTAGAGAGCTCTTCTCTCTACTCCTCCTCAAAGACCTGGTGTCCGCTTCACCTCTTCCAAGAGACCTGCCTTCACTGACTAGGGACTCACATTACCTGAATCTCGTCTGCAATGCGGACAATCCCACTTTCTGCAGCTGGCACTCCAGGGACCTATATCTCAGTCTTGACTCTCCCTCACCGTGGCCATGGGTCAGTCGTTGGTCATTCTGAGTCTCAGTTTCTCTTTCTGTTCCTTCCCGCTCAGGGGATCCCACCTGTGATTTCCACCCTCATGGGTTATTAGGAGAATCAGATCTGTTGAAAGGAGAGGCTGGGGTTAAGAACAAATGGATGGGGAAGGCCTGGGTTCAAGTTCTGGTTCCTTTGCTAACCAGCCACGTGACTTCGGGCCAGGCTCCTCCTCTCTCCCAGCTGACAGTCCCCACCCTTGCGCTGGAAATCTGACAGCACCACCTGGGTGGGCGGGAGGATTCCTGAGGTTGTGGCATGTGAGCATTTAACAGAACACCTCTTCTGCATGTGGAAACCTCTCAGTGGGTGTTGACCATGATGATCAACCCAGGTAGAGAAAGGATTTGTAATAAATTCTAACGAGCTACGGAAGTGGGAGGTATTGGCTGATTTCCAGACACTTGTACAAGCCCCAGATGGGAAAAAGGGGGGATCCCCCCTCCTGCTCACCATCAGCTGGGGGTCACTTAACTAAGGGCTCATCTCATTTTCTGGGGCTAGGTAGTTAAACACAACCCAGGCCTTGTTTACAGTGATTGGGATTCTGTGGGTTTCCTCAGGGCCCCCAAATCTGCTAAGTGTGCCAGGAGAGTCTGGAGTGGGTGGCAGGAATCCACATAGCTGAGACACAGCCCTGGGCCCCCACTGAACCTTCCCACTGGGTGTCTGTGGCTGGGCAGCGAGGCTTGGCACCTGGGTCCTGTGCCAGGTGCCCTGAAGCCTGGAGCAGCTGCTCTAATTCATGCAAAGGAAGGCGCCCAGGTTTGCCCTATTTATAGCTTATTTATGAAGAAGGAAAAACAAGGGCCCAGTTGCCTTAGCAACCAGGAGCATCATGGGCTGCTTTCCCTGCAGTGGGAAATTGGCCAAGACTCCTGGTGGGGGGCACCCCTGGATGTGTGTGTGTGTGTCCTGACAGAGGATGGGGGCTAACCTTCTAGGACCTGTCCCACTCTGGATGCCTAGCAGGTTGAGGGAGGGTGCTTGCCAGGCCCTTGGAAGACCCAGGCTGACACAGGGTCCATGCACAGCTGAACTCTTGGTGGAAAGGCATACTCTGTTCTCTCGGTCTCGGTGCTGACTGCTGTCCTGTGGGTGCCCACCCTGCTGCCACACACCCTCTCAGGAGCCTCGTCTGGCTGTGATCTGGTACATCTGGTGCCTGTAAAGGGCACTTAGTGCAATGAACTGAAGGTGTAGGTCCCAGACCAGCACCCCTTAAGGCTGTGATCTGGTCCAGAGCCTGGCCCTGGGGTGGGGGAGGGGTGCTTAATAAATACTGAATGCATGAATGGAGTGCTTTCGTTTAAAGTGCATGGTCTTGGGGCGCCTGGGTGGCTCAGTCGGTTAAGCATCCGGCTTCAGCTCAGGTCATGATCTCACGGTTTGTGGGTTTGAGCCCCGTGTGAGGCTCTGTGCTGACAGCTAGCTCAGAGCCTGGAGTCTGCTTCAGATTCTGTATCTCCCTCTCTCTCTGACCCTCCCCTGCTCGGGCTGTCTCTCTCTGTCTCTCAAAAATAAATTAAAAATAAACATTAAAAAAAAAAGTAAAGTGCATGGTCTTACCCAGGATGAATGAGGTAAGGGAGACATTGTAATGTTCTCTCATTTTACACATCAGGAAACTTGAGATTCAGAGACATGAAGAGACCAGCCTGAGATCACATAGCTGGGAACTAGCTGAGCTGGATGAGCATCCTTGAGGAGGAAACCTTGCTTTTGCTCCGGCAAAGCCCCAGGGAACACAGGAAGTTGGGTTCCAGCTAGGCTATAATGGAAGGGGGAAGTAAGTGGTTCTGTGTCTGGTCCGGGGCTGAGAGGCATGTGGTTGAAATCGTGACTCTGCCCCTTGTCAGCTGTGCGGCCTTGAGTCATTGACTTCACCTCTGTGGGCCTCAGTTGTTTCATCTGTAATGTGGGGCAGTGATGCCCGGTCCTTGGGGACTGCTAGCTCCCCGAGAGGGCAGGGACAGCATCTGAGTCCTAATCGTCTGTTTTCCCAGTGTTGGCACAGTCTAAGCTCAGCGCCTGGGATGATCAGGTGATCCTGTATACAAAGCAGATTAGGTGTTCTCAGCGAAGGTTGGTTGTTACTATATTATTAGGGAACTGAGGCACAGAGAGCTTGATGGTTCCCCTGACATCACACAGCCAAATCCAGAGCAGAAGTGGTGGCTTTACTGGTCTGTTAGGTTTTTGGGCTCTTGCTGGGGATTAAGTGAGACTGTGTGCACACCCCAGGGAGGGCCTTCCTGACAGGGTCGCAGTCCCAGGGGACAGAAGTCATGTTGGACAGGGAGGCTGGAGCAGGGGTCTCTGAGTACTGGGGACCTAGAGCTGCCCTTCAAACCGTTGAAGGTACTGAGGCCTTGTCCCAGGCTGAGTGGAGCTTGACTGGCTTTGGGCGGCGTCTCGCAAGGGCCAGGCCCAGGCTACCTGGAGGCTCTCTGTCGCCCTCTGCTGGCTCCAGCTGTCTTTACCGGGCCACCTCCCGAGGCCCTAAGATAGGCAATGCCTCCCCTTCGGCTGGCTGTCTGAGTGTGAAAACCTTACCTAAGAGATCCACTTAAGAAGAGGAATGCCCTGGGACAAACTGAGATCACAAATCATCCTTTCGTGGCTCCTCCGGGTCCCACCCGACTCTATGGCAAGACGCAGGCGCCCTGCCACCACCCTCTGGGGGCTGGGGCTGCTAGACTTCCTTTGCTGCCATCACATCATATTCGTCACTGTATCTGGTGGTTGACTGCCGATCTCTTGACGTTCCTTGGCATGTAGAAGCATCACACACTTCTGCCTTCGTGTCCACGTAGCTCTCCCTGTGTGAATGTCTGTCTGTAAACTCCCCCACCTTTATTTATTTATTTATTTATAGACAGTACAAGTGGAGGAGGGGCAGAGAGAGAGAAGGAAGAGAGAGAATCCCAAGCATGCTCTGTGCCATCAGCACAGAGCCCAATGCAGGGCTTAAACCCAAGAACCATGAGGTCATGCCCTGAGCCAAAATCAAGAGTCTACGCTTAACCAACTAAGCCACTCAGATGCCCCATAAATTTCCCTTTTTTATTAGGACATCAGTCATACTGGATTAGGATCTACCCTAAAGCCCTCTTTTTTTTTTTTAAATGTTTATTTTGGAGGGGAGGGGCAGAGACAGAGAGAGAAGCTCTGAATCGCACTCTATGCAGACAGCAGAGACCCCAATGCAGGCCTTAAAACCCAACATGGAGAGTTTGGGGGGTACCTAGGTGGCTCAGTTGGTTGAGTATCCGACTTCAGCTCAGGACACCATATTACAGTTTGTGAGTTCAAGCCCCACGCCAACGGGCTCTGTGCTGACAGCTCTGAGCCTGGAGCTGGCTTTGGATCCTCTGTCTCTCTCTCTCCCCTGCCTCTGCCCCTCCCCCGCTCACGTTCTGTCTGTCTCTCTCAAAAATAAATAAGCATTAAAAAAATTAAATGAAAAAAAGAAAAGAAAAGAAACTAATGCAGGGTTTGTAAGATTGTGACCTGAGCTGAAGTTGAATGCTCCCAGGCATCCCCCTAATGACCTCTGTAACTTAATTGCCTCTGTGAAGGCCTGTCTCCACATAAGGTCACATTCTGAGGTACTGGGGGTTGGGACTTCAACATAAAAATCTTGCGACAAAATTCAGCCTGATGAATATTGGAGAGGCAGTTCTAGGACTATTTCCTGACCCCACGGACCCGGGGCGTGTCACACTGACCTGTCCTGTCTAGGGCTTATGGAGATGAACCCATGTCATCCGGAAGTGGACTTCTCTCGAGCAGACTCAGATGTTCTCACTTGTGACAATCGCCAGAAGATACACCAGACTTTTTCATCAGTAGATTCCTGTGGAAGCATGTAGGTGAGGCTTTATTTTCCTAATTGCACACAGAAGACCCAGAAAAGTGTAGAAAGAGAATTTAATCTTTGATAAATATTTATTGAACTCTCAGTTGTGACAGACTATGCAACTTCATTCCACAGTTGCTGAAGCTGTCACTTCCTTGCTATGGAATGAATGTATTGATATTAATAACCATTTATTGAAAAGCTGCTATATGCCAGGGACACATGCTTCCTATGTACAATTTTCAATTCTCACAGCAGCCTTTTACAAATTGAAATAAAATAAACCTAAGACCCACCATTTAAAAATGTGCAATTCTGGGGCTCCTGGGTGGCTCACTTGGTTGAGTGTCTGACTTCGGCTTAGGTCATGATCTCATAGTTTGTGGATTAGCCCTGCATCAGGCTCTGTGCTGACAGCTCAGACCCTGGAGCCTGCTTCTGATTCTGTGTGTCTTTCTCTCTCTGCGTCTCCCCTGCTCATGATCTGTCTCTCTCTGTCTCTCAAAAATAAATAAATGTTAAAAATTTTTTTTTAATGTGCAATTCAGTGGTTTTTAGTGTATTCACAATGTCATGTAACTATTACCACAACCTAATTCCAGAACATTGTCATCACCCCAAAAAGAGACTTTGTGTCTATCAGTCACTCCCCATTTTCTCCTTCCCCCATTTCCCAACACCCACTAATCTAGTTTCTCACTGGAAAATAGTGATTTGCCTAGTATGGATTTCGTGGAAATGGAACCACACTCTATGTGGTTTTTTTGTGCCAAGCTTCTTTCACTTAGTGTAGTATTTTAAAAGTTCATTCCTTTTGTAGCATACATCAATGCTTCACCCCATTTTGTGTCCGGATAATATTCTGTTGTATGGATGTGCCATATTTTGTTTATACATTCATCAGTTGATGGACATTTGGGTTGTTTCCATTATTTGGCTTTTATGAATAATGCTGTTATGAATGTGTACACGCTTTTGTGAACATATGCTCTTGATTCTCTTGGATATATACTTTAGAGACAAATTTCTCAGTCTGTGTTTAACATTTTGGGGAACTGCCAAACTGTTTCCCACCAAGCTTGTATGAGGGTTTGGGGTTCCCCATATCCTCAGTAACTTTTGTTATTTTCTGTCTTTTTGATTATAGCCGTCCTTGTGGGTGTGCCTTGTGGTTTGGATTTGCATTTCCCTAATGGCTAATGATATTGAGCATCTTCTCATGTGCTTTTTGTTCATTTCACAGCAGTGTCTTGAGACAGCTGTTATCTCCATTTGACACCAGAGGAAAGAGAGTCAGAGTGGAGAGGACTTGCTCAGTGCAAGGAGGAGGTGGCACTGTGCCTGAAACTTGGGGTTGTCTGTGTCCTAAGCCCCATAGAGTCTGATTAACAGTAGAAACCGCTCTGGTCTGATCAGCAGGAGACGGGTCTCCCACTCCACCAACTTGGACAAGTCCTTTCCCAGCTCCCAGCGTTAGTTACTCCTCCGCACCACTTGGGGCGAAATACTCCAAACATGTCCCGGCTCCTCTAGGAGCCCAGAACTTTAAGACCAATCGCTCTGGCGCGGAGTTTGCCCCGCCCCTTCAGGCCCGGACGCCGCAGGCGCCGGAAGTGCTCGGCTTTTTTTTTTTTGCTAGTTCCCGCCCGCGCTCCGGAAATACTTTCGCGGGAAGATGGCGGCTGTGTCAGTCTATGAGTCTCCAGTTGGAGGTTTTTCTTTTGATAACTGTCGCAGGTGTGCCCATGGCCGGGGCCAGGTTCAGGGAGGGAGTGGGAGTGCGGTGCCGGGGTCGGAGCTGGGCCGCGGTCTGATCTGGGAAGTCCAAAGGGGTGAACGGCGGGGCTTGCGGCCTGCGCCCCGCGGCCCGTGTGACTCAGGGGAATGAGGGCCTGAGAGTGGGTTTCTCTTGTAGCCGAGTCAGCCTTTCCACTTGCCCAGCGCACCCGGCCAGTCTCCACCTGTGCCTCCTTAGGCGAGATGCGGCCCCTCTGGGACGCGCTGCATGCCGGAAAACGCGACGCCAGTCCTGATCTTAAGGGGTTCGGTGAACAGATGGGCTGGAAAGCGAATAGTAGCTTTCCTTTTCCTGAGTTCCCTATTAAGACACTCTTCGTGCCAGTGCGGCGCAATGTGGTCCTGCCCTTCGACGCGTTGTTCTCTCCTTTGCTTTCAGAAATGCCGTCTTGGAAGCTGATTTTGCGAAGAAAGGGTACAAGCTTCCAACGGCCCGGAAGACTGGCACGACCATCGCGGGGGTGGTCTATAAGGTAAGCAGGGATAGGCCCGCGGCAGCCGTGACCACTGAGTACGGGTCGCGGGCCACTTGGCCTCCTTTCACTTCTCTGGGCTCCGTCAAGAAGGGCGCGTATTTCAGAGAACGTCAGGAAAAGGGCCTTGGGGATTTGTCGAGAGGTTTTGTGCGCTCATCAACAGTTTATGTTCTTTCCTCACTTTGCGGAATTTTTGACAGGAGACCCATACTTTTCTGTCTTAACGTAGATGTAACACAGAGATGATGGTTATTGTTGTTAAAGATAAAGGGTGACTTATTTTATTTCATTTAAAAATTTGAACTTTATTTATTTTGAGAGGGAGACAGCACATGCATGAGCAAGGAAGGGGCAGAGAGAGAGAAGGAGAGAATCCCAAGCAGGCACCATGCTGTCATCGGAGAGCCAGACTCGGGGCTCTATCTCACCAACCCCCCCCCAAGGGTTTGGGGAAGCAAGGGATGGCCAACATGGTCTTCCCTAGAATAGAGAGCTGTGGTTTATATATGTGAACTTGTTTTAAAATGTATGTTTTTAAAACTAGGATGGCATAGTTCTTGGAGCAGATACAAGGGCAACTGAAGGGATGGTTGTTGCCGACAAGAACTGTTCAAAAATACACTTCATATCTCCTAACATTTAGTAAGTATCAATTAGTTCGAATAGCTCTTACATTTTCAAGCTTGCCAGAGCTAACAATGTACTGTGTTCCTTGCTAAAATCTGTTGTTTAACTTGTATTTTCATTTTATCTCCCTTATGTGGTATTTTCATCTATGTGTCACCTAAGCTGGTTACCCTGAGGTTCTGTTCTTTGCTTTAGTCTTTGAGTCGCCTGGTCCCCAGTTCTGCTTGCTGTGTGCCTCTTGAAACCAGCTGTCCCTTTGCTAAAGCCTTAGTTCAGATTCTTGTTTCTCAGCTGGACTATTGCATTTGTCACTTATTCGTTTGTTTGTTTTATTTATAGCAGATTAAAAAAAACCCAAAATCGTTTTTTACCTTAGAGGGAGTGTGAGCAGGAGAAGGGAAGAGAGAGAGCACCCCCAGCAGGCTCTGCAGAGTCCGTGTAGAGCTCGTAGGACTCGAACTCACCAACCATGGGATCATGCCCTGATCATGCCCTGAGCCGGAGTCAGCGGCTTAGCTGACTGAGCCACCCAGGTGTCCCCGCATTTGTAATTTACCTCTTTAGCATATTCAGCTGCCACCATCCTGTGTCCCAGTCACTGCCAGGCTCTCCCTGTTCCCTCCTCTCGAAGCTCTTTCCCCTTTGCTTCTGCCAGTCCCTCTGCGTCGAATTGCCCTTTTCTCTTTGTTTTTAGTGTTTGTTTTTTTTATTCTTTTAAATCCAGCTCATGAAACCTCAAAGATCAGATGAGTCACTCTCTCCTCCATTTTCCCATAGCATTTTGTACTTAGACTACTATCTCGTATTATATGAGGTATTTTAAATTTTGCCTACATTTGTTTCCTCCACTCAACTTTGAAATCAAATACTAGGACTGTGTCATATTTTCTTTATTCTCAACACTTTGTAATGACTGATACCTGGTAGTAAATACTTGGCAAATGTTAAATTTTAAGACTTTTAATATGTCTTGCTCTTTGGTAAACTCTTTTTAGGAGTAGTAAAGTGGACACTCTGGTGAGAGCACAGAAGCTAACGATTTGAAATGATCTGTTGGGGCGGAAAACATATATTTGCATGTAACAAGATGCGTATTCTCAGTTTCATGTTTATTAAAGATTAGAGTAGTCACTGTGCAGAGTCCACTCAAAAACGCCTCTCTGTGTACCTGAACTTGATGGAAAGTATCCAGGAAGCTCCGCTTCTAATCGAGCCCTTTGGTAATTGAATCTCAGCTAAGTGTCTAATCGTGTTTTGCAGTTGTTGTGGTGCTGGGACAGCTGCGGACACAGACATGACAACCCAGCTCATTTCTTCCAACCTGGAGCTGCACTCTCTCTCCACCGGCCGCCTTCCCAGGGTTGTGACGGCCAATCGGATGCTGAAGCAGATGCTTTTCAGGTAAGATTCCGGGATAGGGATTTCTATAGCATCTTTTTCTCATATCTTGGGTTTTTGGCAGATGGGAACCTGGAAACTAGAGAAAAAACATTCAGAAATACACATTTTATTCTAGAAGTTGGTTGTTAACCATTTTAATTTCAGAAGGCTTTTGATTATGTACTTGAATTTATGGTGTCTGTTTTTTTCCCCCCATGAATAAATCACATGTGACCAACCAAGTCATTTCCTGAGGTATAAGGTAGTACTGGATTAAAACCAGTTCTCTTTTGTTTATAGAAAGAAAGTTACAACTGGACAGAACCTTTGAGTTTATCTTGTGAACACAGACAGACATAGCAGTTGGTTTTTTCTCCCTCTTTTAGGGGCAAAGTAGCAGTGGAATGAAAAACTATTTGTAGTTGACTGTGAGTGACTATAATAACATTAATATTAACTCACATTAACTCTCTTTATGTTGGGTCCAGTGCTTAGTTCTTTATCCATGATCTCATTTTATCCTTTGACCTCTGAGATAGGGGCTGTTAACATCTCCAGTATTTCAGTGAAACTGAGGCTGCAGAAGTGTAGTCACGGCCTTCGCGCCGCGCTGACTCCCACCCACAGCTGATCTCAGTTTTGTTTCCCTTTCTTCCTTAATCACATCATCACTTTATGTTTGAGTAGGTCTCCTAGTTTTCAAACTTTTCTCATTTCCTCCTCGTAAAGAGAAGAGAGGCCGTGTATTAGAGCAGAGCTGGGAGACAGCGTGAGCATCGACTCACAGGTTAGAATCCAGCTTCTCTTTTGGGGACTTGCATTACCTTTAGCAGAGTTTCTTTTTTATCTTTCTTTTTTTTCTTTTTAGTTTTTTGTTTTTTGAAGTTGATCTGGTCCTCATCATTCATTAAACAGCCCACAGAAAACATTTTCTCTTATCTCTGTTCCACGCTGTGTCCAGGCCTGCAAGGTTAAAGGGATGCAGGAATAGAAAGCAAAGATTGTAAGCTGGCAGCACACAGGCCATATTCAGCTTGGAGAGAAATTGTATTGGGCCACAGTGTCTTTAAGATTATAGTGATCAATAATTCTAAGTTGGGAGATTGGAATTAAAAATCTGGATTTTTTGCTTTTTTTTTTAGATGTTTTTATTTATTTTTCCTTGGCTTCTTTTGAAAAAATTCAGAAAGAAGTTGGGATAATAGGTGGCAGCAATCTTCTGGAACTGATGCCTTTAGAAATGGGAGCTAATGCTCTGGTCTGTCAGTTCCTGCCTGGTTTTCACTTCCTGCTTGCCTGGCCCTTGCCTTCCTGTGAACTTGCGGGTCTTTGTGAGTCTAGCATGGCCCTGGGCTCTCAGCACGTGGCTGTGAGGCGCAGTGTGGCTGTGCAGCTGGGGTGGGGCATAGTTCCCATTACACAGGTGGGAAGACCAGGACTTAGGAGTTTATGGGCAGGAAGTCTAGTTACGTCTGCCTAATCGTGCTCTGGCTGTACTGAGTCCTTGTGCCAGTGATCTCCATTTGTTTATGTCCGTGGTCATCGTTGTAATCTTGGAGGATTATCATTTATCAAATAAAATCACCCGTACGGTGGTGAGAACTCGTTAAAGCACATCTGTGGTCAAGATTTCTGAAGACCTTTGTGATTTTGATTTTAAATTTAAAGCTCCCTCTGGTGGTTTGTGTGGTGCATTACATTTAAAACAATTTTTAAACTTGTACAGTTGCAGTTAATAACAAATGTTCAAGATTCTTTCTGGTGCCCTCTGGCTAAACCTAGCAGATACTTCTGTTAATCTCTTTAGAATGTTTTAGGAATTCTGAGTTCACTTTTTTCAGTGTTTTAATGTTTTTAGTTTAACATACTGTGCAAAAATTAAATTTTACCAAAGTTTTGAGAGGAATATTTAAAAATTTAACCAGGATGATTGTGGTTCATTATGTCATCTTACATTTTTGTTGAGTTATATAAAATGAGTTACAAAAAATAAAGTGGTATAAGGGGAAAAAAAACCCCATAGGATTTGACTTAAAGGTTTGGTTCAGGTCTCACTTAAAGTACTTAGATTTGTGTGACGTTGGGCGTTTACCTGACCTTTCTTAGCCTCATTTTCTTCCTCAGTAAAATGAGGATAACAGTTTCTGACTCTCTGACTTTGAGGAGGAAATGAATAAAGAAGCACGTCTTACCGTAACGCCCAATTAGATCCCGTAAACTTCAGAGGCTGAGAAAGAGAACAAGTTGTATTCAAGGTGCTGTTCCTGTTCTATTTTTTCCCTGAGTAACCCATTTCTGTGTATGTGAGTTAGTGCAGAAAGGGGGTTTGGTAAACCAAAATAGACCTCTTTCCCCTTATTTAAGCATTTTTAAAATTTTACTCATATGATGGCTGGATGTGTGTGTTACATGTTCTGAGCATGAGCCCTTCCTTGAGTCTAGAAGAAATCTTCGTGGTATATTGTTCTGTATTCCAGAAACTCTTTGAATATATGGAGATTCTTTTATTTACTATGTTAGTGGTATTTTTTTCCTATGAAAGTATGTATATTCATTGTTAAAAATGTGGAAAATACTGAAAAGCCCAAAGAAAAAATAAAAATTTTACAATTCAGGGAGAATCATGTTTTGGTTGGGTATTATATATACTCCGACTGTTTTAAGTTGTTTGTTCGCTCATTTCTTTGTTCCTTCTTTGCTTCCTTATTACTAGTATTGTTCACAGTAAAGCATAAGACAGAAGTTAGAGAGAAACAAACAAAAAAATACAAAAATTATCCATAAGCAGTATGCCTTTCAAGCTTTTTTCCATTTACTAATACATATTTTGTTGCATAAAAATAGGATCATAGTTCTACATTCTGTCCTAGAATACAATCTAATCTTCCCATCTGCCAGTTGATGTTGAATAGTTTCCATTTGGAGCACTTCAGAATGAATAATCACCTTTGAAACAATTTTTGTAAAACTAACGTGATGATTATAAAAAACCCCTATACTGGAAGGGTGAGAAGAAGGAAGTAAAAGTTACCTGATGTTCCATTATTTAGACACATATATTGTAAACCTTTGAGAACTATTTTTCCAGACCTTTTATACTGTTGCATATGTGCTCATTTATGTATTTACCAAAATGGAATCCTGTGTGGTGTTTTGTAACCGACCATGTTCTCATAATAGTATATCATGATTGTTGTTCCCACTAGTAGAAGAGTTTTTACCTTGAGCCCACAGGTAGCCCTCCCAAAAGTGTAAAACCTGTGTGCACACTTGTTATGGGGTCAGGGTTCCACAGTACGAATCCGGTTTTCAAAGGAGTCTGTGAGCCATAAAAGTTTTAAGAACCACTGATCAGTATCGATCTATGGAGGTATCACAGTATTCCATTCTTTCAATATGCCATAATTTAACATGTTTTTGAACTTTAACAATCTTGCTCATTTTAAGGTGTCCATGAACGCTTTGGAACATGGAACCTTAGGTACTTACTTGTGTGACTGATTTCTGAGGCTGTATACTAAAGTAAATTCCTACAAGTGGAATTATTGAGTCAAAGGCGTACACTTTGAACATTTTGATATGCATTGCCAAAACCACCCTTTGGAAAGGTTGTGCTAAGTTGCACTACTGTCAGTGGTGTAGGCGAAATAGCCAAACTGGTGAGAGTCCAAGTGTCCATTGACTGATGAGTGGATGAAGAAGCTATGGTATATATGTGCAGTCGAATATTACTCAGCCATCAAGAAGAATGAAACCTTGCCATTGAAATCTTGCAACAATGTGGATGGAGCTAGCATGTATTATGCTAAGCGAAATAAGTCAGTCAGAGAAAGGCACATGCCATATAATTTCACTCATATGGAATTTAAGAAACAAAACAGGTGAACATAAGGGAAGGGAGATAAAAGGAAAGAGTTGGAAGCAAACCATAAGAGACTATTTTTCTTTTTAATGTTTGTTTATTTTTGAAAGAGTGGGGAAGGACAGAGAGATGAAGACACAGAATCCAAAGCAGTCTCCAGGTTCTGCGCTGTCAGCACAGAGCCTGATGCAGGGCTTAAACTCCGTGAAGTGTGAGATCATGACCTGATCCAAAGTCGGACGCTTAACCGACTGAGCCACCCAGGCACCCCAAGAGACTTTTAACTGTAGAGAACAAACTGAAGGTTGATGAAAGGAGATGGGTGGGAGATGGGCTAGATTGGTGATGGCCATTAAGGATGGCACTTGTGATGGGCACTGCGTGTTCTCTGTAAGCAGTGAATCACTAAATTGCACACCTGAAACCAGTTTTACCATATGTTAACTAGAATTTAAATAAAAACTTGAAATTAACAAAAATAGCATATGAGAAAATGTCACACAGATCTGGATTGTATAGGGTTCTGTTGCAGAGCTGTATATATCAGTTTATTTAGTTAGTTTTGTGTCCACTTTTTTGGCATCATAATTAGTGTTGGAGTAAACATCCTTGTGCATTTCTGCATATCTGTCTTAGTTTATCCTTAGAATTTGATTCCTGGAAGTATAGTTTCTGGATCAATTTTTTATGATCACAATAACTTGCTAAAGTATTTTAGATTCTTTAAAAGCATCAGACAGGTTATGCTTAGCTTAGAAGGGAACTAGCTGATTATTACTGACTTTATGTACACACTGTGTCTGGTAGGCAGTTGGGGTAGTGGGGCGGGCCTGGGGGGGGCGGCGGGTCTGGGGATTCCGCTCCTCATCCCGGAGTCCGGAGAGCTAGTCTTGACCCTACAATTACTTCAGTGTGGCTTAGGACCTGTTTCTTTTCCTCTGTCTGGGCCTCTGTTTCCTGTTAAGACTGTTTTAAAATCCTTTCTTACTCTTTAATTTTTCACTTCTAACTGGAAGATTCTTTTTTTGTTGTTGTTATGATTTTATCTCTTTAAAGTAATTTCTGCACCCAGTGATCAAGATCAAGAGTTGCATGCTCTGCCAAGCACCTCTGGAAGATTCTTTCTTTTTCTTTTCTTTTTTTTTAATGTTTATTTTTGAGAGAGAGAGAGAGAGACGGACGGACAGACAGACACAGAGCATGAGTAGGGGAGGGGCAGAGAGAGAAGGAGGCTCCAAAGCAGGCTCCAGGCTCTGAGCTGTTGGCACAGAGCCTGACATGGGGCTTGAACCCATGAGCCGTGAGATCATACCTGAGCTGAAGTCAAGTGCTTAACTGACTGAGCCACCCAGGCGCCCCAGGATTCTTTCTGAAAGAGCAGTTTGGTAGTCAGGGGTGGGGAGACATTGGAGATGACTATTCTCGTTACCTAGAGTGCTCCATGATGAGTTGTTAGGTCTCTGACAGTCTACAGTTAGGACTTTGATTCTTGTGTTTACTTGTACCAGTTTTAACAGTTACATCATTAGGCAAATTGAGCATGTGTCAGTTTCATTTTTCTTCCCAAAGAGCGAAAGGCTCATTGTGGAGAACTTTGAATCCAACATAGCATAACAATTCTCATGGTAAAAAATGGACCAAAGGCAGGGAAAGCAATCTGCAGAAGTAGAACACCAACCAGATAAAGGACAAAGAGGAGCAAACAAGTGCACAGTTACACGGAGGTGGGGGGGATGGAAAAGGTATTCCCCTTGCATCCCTGAAGAGATGTAGCTTCGTCCTGTGGCCAGTACCAGTGGGTTCTATAGCGTATTGTGGAGTTATTCCACCATTCACTTCCACATATGATGAAATATTTTTCTCTTACCCAGTATCAGCTCATATCTGTGATTATAATTTTGTGGATTTATTCAAAAGAGGTATTTTGACATGAGCCATTTTCCTGTGAGGCTGCGGGGAGGTGAGGTTGAGAATGTGAACAGCTTGAGTTTAGTGGCTCCTCAGAGTTCACTTTGAAAGTAGCTTATCTGCGGATCACTGAGAGGTGTGATGGGAAGGGTGCTGATAAATTTTGGAGTAAGCCAAGCTTGGCTCTGAGAGATTGGGCTGGCACTTCATGTCTTTGGATTGGTTTTCTCTTCTCTAAGGTAAGAATGATCCTCTTTTCAAAGGAGCTCTGTGACTGAGGAAATAGGCAAGCTGGAGGGCCTCACACAATTGAGTCTTTATGGGCTGATAGTGGCGTTCCACCTCGAGTCCCTGCCAGTCCACATTTTGTTCCCATCAAAACAGTAACCACTTAATGCCACAGTAGCTGTGAAAGAAAGCCTTTTGTTGTCTGACTTCTCATACAGCTTTTGGGTAAGTTACAGTGATGCATTGTAGACTCATTTTTTTTTTCTTATACATACTCTGATCACCAGGTATCAAGGTTACATTGGTGCAGCCCTAGTTTTGGGGGGAGTAGATGTTACTGGACCTCACCTCTACAGCATCTATCCTCATGGATCAACTGATAAATTGCCTTATGTCACCATGGGTGAGTGTAACATTTCCCTGATGTTTCAGAATCCTCTTATTTGCCCACGTGGTCTCTTAAAGAGCTGGTCTGTTTCCTGTTAGAGGAGCCAGGGCAATGTAGTGTTCGATTCCTTCTGCAGCATTTATTGAGTTCCTCCTATGGGTTAGGCCCTGTTCCATGTGCTTGGGATATAGCCGTGAACACAAGTTAAAGATTCTTGCCTGCAAGGAGTTTGTATTTTAGTGGGGGTGGACAGATAGTAACAACAACTGGTACAGATATATTAATGTTTTAGGAGGTGATAAATGCTAGGAGGAGAAAGTCCTGCAGGTGATTCTGTACTACAGTTATGCAAGATACCGCCTTTGGGGGAAACTGGGTCAAGGGTGTATAGAAACCCAATGTGTTATTAATTGCATCTGCATGTGAATTTACCATTATCTCAAAACAGAAGGTTAAAAAAATTAATGCCGAGTTAGGGGGCTTTGGAGTGTGGGGGTAGAAAGCAGCAGACTACAGTATTAAACAGAACAAAGTAGGCCTAGGGTCAGCTTTCGGTGGAGAGAAGTTAGAGGAGAAGCTTCTTGGTGGGAACACACCTAGTACGTGCATCCTCTTAATTTTTGAGACACCATAGTTATTTAATTCCTCTCTAAATCTTGATTTACTCACCTATGAAATGGTATCAATAATATCTACCATATACACCAGGCTGTAAGGATTACAAGTAAGGTATATAAAGCGTCTGGTCAGATGCCTGGCCTATAATAGTGGTTACTCTTTTCTTTTTCTTTCTTTTTTTTAATTTTCTTAATGTTTTATTTATTTTTGATACAGACAGAGACAGAGCATGAGAGGGGGAGGGGCAGAGAGAGAGGGAGACACAGAACCGGAAGCAGGCTCCAGGCTCTGAGCTAGCGGTCAGCACAGAGCCCGATGCGGGGCTCAAACCCACAAATGTGAGATCTGACCTGAGCCGGAGGCTTAACCGACTGAGCCACCCAGGCGCCCCGTGGTTACTCTTTTTAAACTAGCTTTTTATATTTGTATCTTAGCTCTAAAGGCTAGACAAGAATAATCTTATTATTTTTTTTTAACATTTATTCATTTTTGAGAGAGCGCAAGTGGGGGAAGCGGGGGAGAGAGAGAGAGAGAGAGAGAGAGAGAGAGAGAGAGACACACACACACACACACACACACACACACACACACACACTCTCTCTCTCTCTCTCTCTCTCTCTCTCTCTCTCTCTCTCTCTCTCTCTCCCTCCCTCCCTCCCTCCCTCCCTCCCTCCCTCCCTCCCTCTCCCCCTCTCCCCCTCTCCCCCTCTCCCCCTCTCCCCCTCTCCCTCTCCCCCCAAAGCAGGCTCCAGGCTCTGACCTGTCAGCACAGAGCCCGACGTGGGGCTCGAATCTATGAACCGTGACATTATGAGCTGAGCTGAAGTCAGGCACTTAACTGATTGAGCCACCCAGGCACCCCAAGAGTATTTTTTTTTTTTTAATGATCACACATGTGCACACACAAAGGAGTGATAAAACTTGGAATTTTCAAATTCTAACTTTTATGTTAAATTTGAGTCAAATTGTGTAGGTACAGAAATTTGAACAGGTCATGTGTAGCTGGTATTTTCCAGCTGTTGTTTACCTCTTGTGTTTTTTGTCTTGGTGTCTTGGCTCGAGCTAGGAAAACTGCTGCCTTGAATAGTTTGGAAATTGCCAGTTTGAGACCTTGCTATTCCATAATGCTGTCTAGCCTCTTAGAAGGTTTTTACATAGCAGATGTTCCCTGTTTGTTGGGGAGAATGATTTACCCCCAGATACCATATGGGCAAGTCTTTATAATTATTTTAAAATGAAGATACTTACAGTAATTTTAGAATTGTTCTGAACTGCTTTATTAAAATATATTTGTTATCTCCATCAAAATACTGTTTTTATATCTCTGTGTTTGATTGATGCCCTTAAGTGATGGTAAAGGTGAATTCACCTTTTCTATTTAGTAGTTGCATTTCTTATTTTTTTTAACTGAAACAAATTTCACTCTTGCAGAAAAGTAACAGTAATGTACAATGAACGGTTGTGTGACCTCTTTACTCACATGTGTCGGTTAACGTTTTAGTACACTTGTTCTCGCTCTCTCAGACATTATTACTGTTAACTTTTTGTGTGGAATCATCTAAGAGTAAATAGTAAGTAGCAGACACCATCATCCACCTCTGCACCCTTTACCAGGTTCTCTTCTGTTACCTTGATAAAATCATCACATCCAGGAAATTTAACATTGTTCCAAGGCAGGTTCAGTTTTAAGATGGGAAAATTGGCTTCTTTTGCTTTTGAACTGTAGTAATTTGTCTTCTGAGCACAATCCTGAATTTAGGAAAAGTTGTTGGAAGCAGTCAAGCATTTGTGCCACATTGTGCTCTCCCTCCTGGCCAACCATGAACTTGCTCTTCCAAGTCTGGTGTGTGCCCAGGGTGATGGTTCCACGGCCTGAACTCAAGTGGCACCCTTTGGGTGAGAAATCATTGCTCTGCAGAGTCTGGTTTTGCTATCATCAAAGACCAGATTTAAGGAGGAGACATTTGTAACATCTGATTTTAATACACAAGTAAACTTTGAGCTTTAGTTTCTTCATCTGTTCATTTATTTATCAACTATTTCTTGTCTTCTATGTTTGGGCACTGTGGCAGGCTCCACACATAGAGATGAGTGGGTGGATCTTTGCTACACTCTCATGTAGTGAGGGAACCAGGGAACTGACAAGGGCAGTAGGTGGAAAGGCCAACTGAGGCCCAAGGGAGAAAGGATCACATCGAGATGGAAGGATTTCAGGAAAAGCTTCTCTTCACATAAACTGAATCTTAAAAGAAGCATAAGTTACCTTCATTCATCTATCAGATGCTTATTTAGCGTTTACTGCTGAGCCCTGTGCTTGGTGCTGGGAATACGGTGGTCAGCACAGCGCCTGCCCTCCGAGCTTAGAGCTTCATGTGGGAGACAGGAATTTTAAAAAGTAAGTGCACATTCATCTAAAAGAATGCCCTGTGCTAAGTGCCCCGGAGGAGAAGAGCAGGAATATGAAAGAGTAGCAGGAAGAAATAGGTAGATGATGGCTGTTGGGAGGTCCTTACTGAGCAAGTAACATTAACATATTTTCTAACGAAAGTGATTTAGGAGCATGACAAAACATTCACGTGGGACTACTACGTGAAAAATAAGTGTGTTCCGTATGCCTCCTCCAAAGTAATCACTTTTCAGGGTTTTTTGTGTTTTTCCCAGAAAATGTTTTATGAAACACCTGCATATATCCGTACCAGTCTGTCCCTATTAAGGACACACAAATGAAGTCATACTGTCCCCCCTTGTTTATAACTTGTTTTGGAGAAGTATATTATCAGCACATGTGGGTCTGTATCATAATGACAGCTGCATGGAAAGGCATCGTATGGCAGTAACGTGACTTACCCATTCCCCTGCTGATGGCATTTTGGTTATCAGACTTTTATGACTAATGTGTCCTGGTTCACTTATGTAAGTACATCCTTCAGATAAATCCTAGCAGTGGAATTTCAGGATGAGGGTATGTGTGTATGGTTCCCGATTCTCTGCTGTGAGCGACAGAATTACTGAGTCGCTTAAGGAAAAGAGGACTATGTTGTGAAGGATCGCAGGTGGCTCACAGAGTAGCTGGGAGGGTAGGAGCTGGATCTGGGGCCACGAGCAGTGTCTGAACCCCTACTGCAGCGTAGGCGAGCGCAGGGTGCTCCAGAGGTGCCGCGGCCACAGGTGCTGCTGGCCTGGCTCAGCCTCCCAGACTGTTCTGGAACTGAGTTTTCCTGCCATCCCTTTCACCACTACCCGAGAGTGACTTAAGGAGCGGGAAGGAGGGGCACAGGGATGCTTCTCATTGGTAAACTCGGTCATTCACTCCTGAGGGGTGGGGTTCCTCAGAAATAGGAAGGAAGTCCTACTGAGCACCCTACCGCTGGTCGGCCCAGCACAGTGACAGAGGGCCATACAGTGGGCTCTGCTTTTTGAGACCTGTTGCCAAATTGCCCTCCAAAAAGATTGTCCTAGTTTATATTTCCACCAAGGGAATATGAGCTTGCCTTCTCTTAACAGCCTTACCGGCACTGGGCGTTTGTGCCAGTTTGATAGGTGAAAGATGCGAGGAAGTAGCATGTAAGCAGAGACCTGAGTTAGGAATTCGCCGCCCTGTTCCCTGGCCCCAAGGAAAGACTTGTGGCCCCGTCTGCACTAGGGAGTGTGTGGTCGAGGAACTAAAAGCCAGAGTTTGCTGGATGGTGAGGCAAGTGCTGTGGGTGGAGCTGAAGCTAAGACCGTCTGGGAGGTGGAGCAGAGGCATGACTAGAAAGCTGAGCGGGAGAGGCCCCAGTGAGAACAGGCCCGGTTCGGATGTTGTATGCCAGAGAGGGATGGGATAAGATTTGCTTGTTAGAGCAGTGTTACAGCTGTCGGGAGGAAGGTTGGCAGGCGGGAGTCTGAGGCAGAGATGGAGATTGCATCTGGCCAGACATATTTGGGCATGGTGACAGTAGAAGTGGCCACTGTCTTTACAGCGAGCCCTCGGTAACCAGCCACCATTAGGCCAGATCCCAGGTGTCTGTCTTCCATGCTGTCCTGACTTCTCAGTGCTGCTCCCTTGCTGGTTCTTGACCGCAGGGGCGCAGTTAGCCCTTCCAGCTGGGCTGTAGGTTTCCTGGTCCTTCTCTACTTGTCCTCTAGGCCTTTGCTAGGTGCTCTGCTGCTCATCCGGGGTCTCGCCCGAAGCCAGTCCCTCGTGACTGCCCCAGGCTGAGTGAGCAAGTCCCTCCAGGGGCCTTCCAGGATCCCGCCGAGTCTCTCATCCCTCCCGCACTTGGGAATGTTTGAAATCTCAGGGAGCATACAATCTGTCTGGCCTCCAGTTTCCCAGAGTCCTGTGTGACTCAGTGAATATTTGATGGTGAAATAATTTTCTGCTTCGCCAACTGGCTTGTGTCAAAGAGTATCTGAAACTTAGCATTAGAAACCTTAGCTACTGGTTATTTTTGGTGAACTAACAGTTTCCAGTGCCCTTGGAATAGAGTGGATTTATGATTTAGGTTGTGTTGCGTCTGGGGGCCCCGGGGTAGTTGTGAGAGAATGGCACAACGCATTGGGGCAAGGTTTTTTTTTTTCTTTAAAGCTAAGTACTATTTCAGATTTAAAGTGTCTTTTTGCCAGAGTCTGCTAGCACTCTAGTGCTGTCACATTATTTTCATTTAAAATTGTATGCAAGGGATGCTGCAACTGCTATTTTATTGACAATAGGCCCGAGCTTAGATTAAGTGGTAACTTGCTTGTTACTGCTTTGCCTGTAAATGACAAAGCTGGGATGTGAGCCCTTCCCGGCTCAGGCAGCCCCGGTGCGGCACAGCTGCTTTGATCTTACCGTCTTACAGGTGTTACTTCATTAAGCTATTAAGCCTTGCTTCTGAATACTGAAAATATTTATACAAATCCCGAAAGTGCATTTATTTGTTTTGCATATTTTTGACTGCCTGTGTGCAGATTTTCTATCCTGCATATTAAAAACCGTATTTACTAAAGCCACTTTGTAGTATCAAAGGAAAAACTTAAGAATTATACAGTTTTACTGTCCAAGACAACATGCCTTTTTTTTTTCCCCCCATTTTTCCAGTCCAAATCCATTGTGAAGAGGTACGCTTTACCAGGGATGTAAAGTACAGTTTTTGTACTGCCCTGGCTTTGTGTTCGTCATTTTTTAAGTTTCAGCCATTGCTCACTTTGGAGCAGGACTGGCGGCCTTTCCCTGTGGTGGTAGCTGTGCAGTGCCGCCTTTCTCCTACCCAGCCGGGTCTACTGGCCTCCAGGTGTTGCTGCCATCTTCCCGCCCTCCCTCCTGCCTCTCCCGCCTCCCCGCTGCTGCCTTTCCACCTTCCCTTCCTCCCCCGCCTGCTGCCTTCCTCCCCTCCCCTCCCCTCCCCCTTCCCTCCCTCCCTCCTGCCTTTCTTTCCTCCCTCCCCTCCTGCCCTCCCTCCTTTACCTTCCTCCCTCCTGCCTTCCCTCCCTTCTTCTTTCCTTAGTTCCTTTTTTTTTTTTTTTTTTTTTTTTGAGAGGGTAAGTAAGGAGCTGGGTGTTGAGGGAGAAGCCCACAATTGCCAAAATTTGGTGGATCTTGTTTTAATACATGTTACAGTTGACCCTTGGACAGCAGGGGCAGGTGGTGGGTTGGGGGTACCAACCGCCTCACCGCACAGTTGAAAAACTTGCATGTAACTTTTGTTTTTAATGTTTGTTTATTGTGTGTGTGTGAGAGAGAGGGAGTGAATGAATCTCAAGCAGGCTCTGCACCATCAGTGTGAAGCCCAACACAGGACTTGAACTCACAAACTGTGGGATTGTGAGCTGAGCCGAAATCAAGAGTTGGATGCTTAACTGACTGAGCCACCCAGGTGCCCCTGAAAAATTTGCATGTAACTTTTGACTCCCTCAACACTTAAGTACATAATAGCCTCTTGGTGACTGGGTAGCCTTACTGATAACAAACAGTCCAGTAACATGTATTTTGTATGTTTCATGTACTGTGTTCTTTTGATAGAGCAAGCTAGAGAAAATATTATTAAGAAAATCATAAAGAAGAGGAAATACATTTGAAGTGCTGCCCTGTATCAGGAAAAATACCGCATACAGAAGTGGACCCACGCAGTTCAGACCTGGTGGTGTTACTGGGGGTGAGCTAGCAGCCAGACGTCAGGCTCCAGCGAGAGTAGAAGGCCTTCCTGATCGAGACGTCCCGGTGCGGCGGTAGCGTCCACTGTGCACTGAGGCTTCTGCTAAGTGTAGCTTAAGTGAGAAAATGAATATTTCATGGGAATTCCCATGCTTTAGTTAAATTATAAGTTTTTTATTACAAGAAATAACAAAACTTTGTAATTAATCTTTTTTTTTCCTGAATGATTTGACAGTAAGAGCTGGAAGCTAACCAATTACCCGTAAGACAAGGGTGTCTAAATTTTGTCTACCCTTGGGCTTGTCTTGGCCACTAGCCAGGTGCCTGAAGGCTACTCTTAATTTACATTGAATAGAAGACACCTGTCTTGTCTTGTGCGTCTTTCCCAGGCTGGCACGGCTCCGCGAGCAGGGGCCGGGAGCCTCCTCTCCGAGGTCTTGCCTTCCTCAGGATTCACTTGGGAGAAGAAAGGATCCAGTTCCTTGTGGTGTGGCCCTTGGGCAGCTTCTGTCCCAAAGCCTCTTTTGTGGACATGATGTTGACCGTAATGACTGCAGCGTTCAGCTGGCAGCTTACCCATGGCAGTGCCAGCGGCTGTCGTGAGATGCTTCACTGATTGACTCTTTACAACATTGTAAAGTGGCTACGAGCATCTGTCTCACAGGTGCAGAAACTGAGGCTCAGAGAGGTGCGCTCACGTCAGATGGCCGGGTGTGCGCGCTGCGATGGGCACCCCGGCCCCTGCGACTTTGCCCCCTCAGCCGTGTTACTGCCGTGAGTGGTGTGGAGCATGTGGTCCAGACCAAACGTGATTTGCTCCATTCTCAGGAAAGAGGAGAGGGCCCCTTAGGTTTTGTTTAATTATTTCTTTTTTAAGAGAATAATTTGCAAGAGACTGCAGGTGATTGATTAGTGTGATTGTTGAAAGCCTGGCAGGATTCTTTGATTTTTCTTTATTAAGAAAGGGAAAAGGGTTTGGGTTGTATATTTTATAGACAAAATGGGGGCTCTTTTAATTCTCAGATTAATTAGCTTATTCTTTTAACTTGCCAGCTTTTCTTTATTAGGCAAACTGAAGTAGTGTCAGGAGAAGCTTGGGGACCATCTCTTGCTATTAGTTTGGCAGTGTTCCTTGTAGCAGCATTGGCAAGGTATATAAAATTTTTATTTTTGCCTACTTATTCACATAAGAATTAATACGAATACAATTTCAAGCACAGCATTCCTGGAAATGAGGCCCTTGGACAATTTAGGAATACTAACTTAAGGAATAAACATTGGTATGCACCATTAGGGAAGACTTGGGGTCACTGCCAAGGCCATCCAGGTAAAATTTGATCTCTAGATAAACTGGTTGTAGGATTTCCTAATTACTGGAATGTACCTCTTAAGTCCCAGTTTACAGAGCCCCCTAGCAATTAAAAAGATTTGGGACAGAGTAGTAAACAGACTGGATGTCTTACCTTGTGGGCAAAAAAAAAAGAGCCTTAGCATTAAGTTGGAACATCAGTAGGGAATTCAGACCTGCCATCTTCTGTGTCTTTTTACACTAGAGTGCAACCTTTGTGCAGACATTTTGATATCTCCACATGATGTGATTTAGAAAAATTTTCTGCTCTGGATCAAATTAGTGCACTTCAAGATGACAAGTGCTTTTTCTTTTATTTTTTTTATGTTTTAAAGTTTATTTATTTTTTGAGAGTGAAAGTGCAAGTGGGGGAGGAGCAGAGAGAGAGAGAGAGAGAGAGAGACTGAGAGAGAGAATCCCAAGCAGGCTCCACACAGTCAGCATGGAGCCTGATGTGGGGCTCGAACTCACAAACTGTGAGATCATGACCTGAGTCGATGTTGGACACTTAACCAACTGAGCCACCCAGGTGCCCCGGCAATTGTTTCTCCTACGTTCATTTTCAACTCTTAAATCAGGTGTGAACTTAGCATCACTGCGTGTGGATCATAGGCCTATGTACAAGCCTTCTCCTCGGACGCCGCATGCACTTCGTGGCTGCAGCCTCGCTGGGAGGTCTTCTCCCGATAGTGGGGGTTGAGTGAGTGTGTGGGGCTTCCGCAAACATGGGTCTCCGTCAGGGCTGGAGTGATGCGGCTCGGGGGGCTGTGCAGTGGAGCGCACCCCATTCTCATGGGGGCTTTGTGCAGACAGCTGGTGACTACCCAGAGTGGCATTCCTGTAATCACCTGCGGTGTCGGCTAGAACCCTAGAAGACGGCGGAGACCCTGGCTCAGCCCTGGTCCTCCTTGACCACGGCTGCCCCCCCAGCCTTTCTGAGCCTCAGGTCCCTCACTTCAAAAACGAAACAGCATTTTTGATTTTTTTGACTTGGGAAGGTCCCAGGGTTATTGGGATGTGGCAGTGTCACGTTGGGTCTGAACACACTGTAAGAGGCCACGCACTTTTCTGTGCATCTGTTGCTCTTAACGTCGTTTTTCCAGGTAGTGTGGGAGTCCAGTTGGGTTCAGATCTAAGTCCAGCATTTGTGGGCATTGATTTCAACTGTAGCTAGAATGGGGGTTAGGGGAGCTCTCCAGTGGGAAACCATACCTAAAAAAATTCTTTGTAGCACAGCAAAGATGTTTAGTGCATGGTATTTTGATCATTTTGGTGCTAATACATTCCCTGTGTGCAGTTCTATACATTAAGATTTCTCTGGCAGTTTTCCGTGCTTCGATTAAGTATGATGCATTTCAGAGGATTTAAAATGTGCAATGCATGGATTTTATATTTGAACATTTGGGCTGCTGTGGAATACCAAAGTTTCACAAAGTTGGATTATGCGTCTTGATTCCTGGTTACTGTGAAGGTGGTATACTAAGCCAATAGATGGTGCCGTTATGTAGGAAAATGAGAAAACGTGTACTTCTAAAATTCATCCTGTTGTTGCAGGGGATGTAATCTGGCCAGCCCTCGGCAGCTCTTAATCTTTTCTGATTAAAGTGGACTTTGTTCTTGATTCCGTGTAAAAAAATATTTAGTATCTCCTGTAGGTAAAATTGAATTCATGTGTAGAATGGTGTTCCACCCATTTTTTTTCCTGCTCTGACGTTTTACTGTGAAAGTCTTTTCTGACTTCAGCCCAGTCCTTAGTCTGCCCCAAGTAAAAGCCCTGGCGAGCCGTACTCTTCAGAACAGTTAAATGCAGCCCTTGCAGTTTTAATTTCTTTACTTTAAATTTTTAAAAAACTTTTTAAAAATTTATTTTTGAGAGAGAGAGAGACAGCATGAGCAGGGGAGGGTCAGAGAGAGGCAGACACAGAATCTGAAGACCAGCTCCAGGCTCTGCCTCTCACGGGACTCAAACCCATGAGCCGAAGCCGGACGCTCAACCGACTGAGCCACCCAGGCGCCCCATTAATTTCTTTACTTTAAACCTCACTGCGGAGAGAGTAAGGCTGACTGATTCATCTTTACCTGCTCTTGTTCCAGAAGTGGGCCGGAACTGGCCCTGCTACAGGGCCTATGACACCCTTACGTAACCTTCTGTTCGATGGTCTTTTACTTATGAGATGGACTAAGTGGAAAGTCATTTTATGCATCGGAACACTTTTCACTGTGGAGTTCATTAGAGCTAGGGATTTGCTGTGAGCAAGTCTGCCACCCGGTCGGATCTGTGTGACTGTGGGTAGGCTCCTTCACTTGTCTGAACTTAAGTTTTTTCCAGTCTCTAAAATGGAGGTCCGCCACAGCTAGTCCACGGATGGACTAAGTGAGAAAAGACCTGTAACTGTGCTTTGTGCGTTGTTTGCACCATGTAGGGTTTCTTGTTTGCACACGGGCTCTATGGACAAGACAAACCTTTACTGAGGATTCAGGCGAGGTGTGTCTTATAACTTATTAAACTCTGTGGTCCCTGGTCCTTGAGGGTTCTGAGGGACATGAGAACTTGAGAAAGCCCGCAAAGTAGACGACCTGCCGACCTGCCATTTGAGAAGTTGTTTTGAAATGTGGACCAGAGGAAAGGATGCCTTTGAAAGACCTGTGTGTTGAGCCTGCCTTGAGCCCCTTCAGCAGGAGCGCGAAGCGTGTGCCCTGTGCGCAGTGCTGAGTGCGCTCCAGCGTCCTGGGTCCTGGTGGGGCCGGCACGGCCCGAGCAGGAGGAAGGAAGAGGCCAATTGTAAGATGGCGTCATCCTCCGTCTTACCCCGAAGCGCGGGGCCGGGTGACTCCTCTTTTGGAAGGAGGACCATTTCCATCCTCATACCTTGTGACGTTTTTTAAAAAATACCTTAATAAAATAAAACTTTAACTTCTGAGGCCTTGGATGCCCTGATTTATTAATCTTCTCTTAAGAATTTGTGTTTTTTGCCTATCAGGTCAATGAGACATTGCAGTTTGAGTTTTAAGAAAAGTTCCTGTTTCCGTCAAGTGGTGTTTTAAATTACTTAGAGTGAAATTTAACTCCTTTTTGGCTATACTTAGAAAAGGAACTGCATTTTTTTGGAAATGAGTGTTTGAAAATATCGTTGAATGCTTTAAAAATCTATTTCTAAGCATATTAAATGGAATAATTTTTTTATTCATTGGGAATAAAAGGTAGATTCTTTGACATTGAGGTACATTTGCTGATGAAAAGGAAGCATTCTTCCCCGCTCACGAGGGGTTTAAATGGAATGCTCAGTGCTTACTCAGGAGTGAAAACATCAAATTAAACTGTTTATGCTGACGAAGGACAAATCTGGATTTCCGCAACCCATGCAAGATTGTTGTCTGATTGCTCGGCCTGCCTGGCCTGGAAGCTCTTGGCCAGGACTTCTAATGAAATGCACGCATACAATTAAACCCCTTCAGGTTGGTGTCTGGAGTTTTCCCGAGCCATGCGAGGTGCTCCACTGCTCTCTAGTGGCGGACTGTGGCCCCCCGGCACCAACATTGCTTTATATTCATAAATCAGCTCTTCCTACATTGGCAGTGTTGGCCTCCAGAGCAGGCCCGAACACCGGGAGACTAGTCCTTCTGGACAGGAACGGAGTGAAAAATGATCCCAATCCGTGGGTCTGTGGAAAGCACCAAATTTTATCCGGGATGAGTGGCCAGTTGACTAACAGTGAGCAAGTGTGAGTAAGCGCTCTGTCTGGGAGCCCTGACGCTGATGGATTAGAATGTTCTGTGCGTTACTCTCTTATCGCGGCATGCGTCTTACACCTTGGCAGCCACGGTGGCAAACAGGTCCTTGGGCACTTAAAACAGACCGTTCCTTAGCAGAAGGAGCGGCTATTTTTTCCCCCCCCTGAAAAGCTCTGGTTAAATTGATTTGGGGAAAAGCAGAAGTCCATTTCCTGCTCCCTGTCAGAACTTCATGACTTGGAGAAAAGAAAAGTTGAAGACCTTTGTTTCCATTAAAACTGCCAACCCTGGACCTTGTTGAGGATGATTCTATAAAATAGCTCCTGGGGGACAGGGACTTTGTCTTAGAGTAATTACAATAGCGAGCTTTCACTGAGCGTTTCCCGTGTGCCGGGCCTTCTGCGTGCCGCGTCCTTCGAGTTTCCCAGCCGCACAGCGAGAAGACCCGTTCTGTTGTCCTCTCCCTTGTACGTTGTAGGGGTGGCGGGGAAGGCCAGGGCGGCGGGGCCGCTGTGCTGCAGCTTTCGGGCGACAGTTGCGGTGTGCTTGGGGCGATGGTGCGTCCTGGAGCAGCGCGGCAGCCCTGCGGGGCTCCGAGTACCTCGGTGATGTGCTGGGCGAACAGTGAAGTGCCCGAATCGTGCCACCTCCCGCACCGTGTGCCCCCTGAGCCTGCTGCCTGGCGGGCTCCTGGGACTGTGTGCGAAGGAAGGAGTGGGAAGCTGCCCTTCTGGAGCGTGGAGCCACGAAGCCTAGGTTTGAATCTTGGCCCCACTTCTTATTGACTGCGTTGCCTTTACTCGCTGAGCCTGTTTCCTTGCCGGTAAAGTGAGGAAGGCCCTGCTCACTGGAGTTCAGGGTCTGGGACCTAAAAGGCTCTCAGTAAATGCTTCCCCTTTTCCCGTCTGGGATTTTGTGAGCATAGACCTCATTAGAAAAAAGCAAATTTATATCTGCTGGCTTTCAGATCCTTCTAAGAGTTGGACTTTAGAGCAGTGGGTTTTAGAAAATCCTCTCAGTCTGTAATTTCTTGAACATGTCTAAAAACAGATTCGAGAATTGATACGTTTGATTTAGTACTTTATTTTTTAATTTTTTTAATTTTTTAAATGTTTTTATTTATATTTGATACGGAGAGAGACAGAGCATGAGAAGGGGAGGGGCAGAGAGAGAAGGAGACACAGAACCGGAAGCAGGCTCCAGGCTCTGAGCTAGCTGTCAGCACAGAGCCTGATGCGGGGCTCGAACCCATGAACGTGAGATCTGACCTGAGCCGAAGTTGGAGGCTTAACCGACTGAGCCACCCAGGCGCCCCTGATTTAGTACTTTAAAGAACACTATAAAAATAACATTCTTCATAGTTTTTAAACAAAATTCTTCTGTCCTCAAGCCCTGTCAGTTCAAGTGTTTTTGAATATATATAGGGCAGGTAAAAGTGATCTCTTAGTAAAATTTTTTTGATACATTTCTTTAAAAAAATTTTTTTAAACATATTATTTATTTTTGAGAAACAGAGAGAGAGCCTGAGCAGGGGAGGGGCAGAGAGAAGGGGAGACAAAGACTCTGAAGCAGGCTCCAGGCCCTGAGCTGTCAGCACAGAGCCATACATGGGGCTCGAACTCAACAAACTGTGAGATCATGACCTGAGCCGAAGTTGGACACTTAACCGACTGAGCCACCCAGGCACTCCAATGCATTTCACCCTTGTCCTGAGTTCCCTCAGGAAAGTGAAGGTGACAGTGAACTGAAAGCTGATAAGCTAAGATCAGAAATACCTTCAAAGGTTTTAGAAAATGGAGACTAATTTCATTGTTCTTTTTTATTTAAAAATTTTTTTGAATGGGATTGTTTTAAAATAAATACTGAGAACAGATACTTGAGTGGCATTGCTAAATAGTGAATGGCATCTGTTTAATCATTTAAAACATTTAACTAAATTTTCAGTCTCATTTGAATTTCCAAGCAAAACTACACAAATTAACCATACCCAGATGTGTGCTAATCATTCTGCTGAAATCTGAAGAAAAAGCAATTTAGAAAGCATGCTTTTTTTTTTGCAGTGGGGAACTAAGAAAATATAGCTGTTTCCATGCTTACTTGTTAATCTTGATTTCAAGCATTTGTTTTAGTTACATAAGAGGCAACATGGTGGAATGGAAGGAACATCAGACACTTAAAAATCAGAATGATCTGGGGCACCGGGCGCCTGGGTGGCCCAGTCGGTTGAGCGTCCGACTTCGGCTCAGGTCATGATCTCATGGTTCAAGGCTTCAAGCCCCACGTTGGGCTCTGTGCTGACACCTCAGAGCCTGGAGCCGGCTTCAGATTCTGTGTGTCTCTCTCTGCCTTCCCTCCCCCAATGAATAAATGTTAAGAAAAAATCAGAATGATCTGGGTTCAGAATCCAAGATTTGCTAATCAGATTGGTTATGTGATGTAGGCAAGTTTCTCACCTCCCTGATTCTGTGTCCCCTTTTGTAAGATGGGACTCCTCGGAGCTGCCATGTCGGAAGAGCAGACAAAACGGACGGGACTATGCTTTGAAATTTCTTAAATACCACGCATACTGTGTTATTGCATCTGTTTAGTGATTTGTGTGCCACGGTGTAGACTTCTGGATAAGTGGGAGCTGGCGTGGGGCTGATCTGCTCAGAGGACCTCATGATTAAGACGGTTTTACCTTTGAGACCATACTAAGGAAGCCCTCCCAAAGACGGTGGTAGAGGGACACCGTGTGTATGTGTGTTTGAGACGATTGATTGCTGTCGCTCCTTGGAACTATTGACTCCTGCATGGATTGACCTTCAGGCCCCTGGACACAAATTTCAGGAATTGGCTGCATTCTGCTGCTCTTAGCATGGTGGTGACAGCTGGCAAGGTCTGGGGTCTTTGGCTTTTTGATTTTTCCATCCCTGTACCATGTCAAATTCTTATTTTCTCCAAGTTTATACCTTAAAACAATTGCAAGTATGTCTGGTCTTTAGAAGAAAAATTTTAAAATGTGAGTAAATAAAATAATATTACTCAGGTATAAGGCATAATATTTTGACTTCTGTTTTTCCAGATTTGTATAATACGTATCATATTAGCTTCTGTGTTAATATTGCTTTGGAACACGTGTTCCTCTGTTGAACATTTTATCGTGGACATCTTCTCATTACCAAAAAATTTTGTGTTCAATGACTATACACATAATATTTATTTTTTCCTGTTGTCTGTTGGACATTTACCTTTACCTTTATCTCTAGGGGTTTTATTTGTTTTGCTAATCCAAACAGTGATCTTTTTATATACATAATTTGGGTACTTACCTATTTATTTCCTTAAGATCACTCTCTAGCAGTGGAATTTCTGGTAGAGATGTATCACTTGAGGCTTTCGGATTGGTGTTTCTAAGTTAACCTGATAAAAAAATTCTATTCATTTTTGCTTCTATGACTGTGTTAGATTTGCCTGTTTCACTACACCTTTGTCAGCTCTGGGTATTATTTTTCTTAATCTTTGTTAATATAAGATTATTTAATTAAAATTCATATTTATTTGATTACTAGTGAATTGAACAGTGTTTCTAAATGTATACAGGCCTGTCACATTTTTTCTTTCTTGTCAACTGCTGTGTCCTTTTTTCTGTTGGTATATTGGTGTTCTTTATCTGTGAGCTCTTTTTAGTTATTGATGTCCTACCTGTTGCGTCTTTTTTCTGAGTTTCACAGCCTATATTTTACATTGTTTACATGAGTTGGTCTTCCCTTCCACCCTTAAGCCAGTGGCCTGCTTTTAATAAGAGCAGATACTTCATTTTAAAAGATTTGCTGGAATAGCACTGCTAGGGATTTACCCAAGGGATACAGAAGTGCTGATGCATAGGAGCACATGTACCCCAATGTTCATAGCAGCAATGTCTACAATAGCCAAATCATGGAAAGAGCCTAAATGTCCATCACCTGATGAATGGATCAAGAAGATGTGGTATATATACACAATGGAGTACTGCATGGCAACGAGAAAGAATGAAATATGGCCATTTGTAGGAAAGTGGATGGACCTTGAGGGTGTCATGCTAAGCGAAATAAGTCAGGCAGAGAAGGACAGATACCATATGTTCGCACTCATAGGTCTAACAGGAAATTTTCAGAATGATCTAGCTTCAAGAAAAGCAAGCAGTTAGTAGTGCTTAAGAAAAATTGATTCAGTATCTAATG
>NC_043712.1:10181702-10247719 GCF_006229205.1 Suricata suricatta
AAAAAAAAATAAATAAAAGATTTGCTGGAGGTGTGGCCCCTTGGCATTTTGCCTGGAACTCCCTTCTCCTGTAGGTTAGCGGTGTGCATGGCCCCCACTGTCATCTTGAAGCGAGTTAGGCCCTGACAGTCAGAGATGGGGAGCAGATCTGCTTTTGGGACCCCATAGGGCATCTCTTGTGGGAGGAATTCTTTTAATGGCCACCAAACAGGAGTGGCCGGGGTGTGGTGGTGCCCACCTGGTGGCCGCAGTGGACCAGGGAGTGTGGGCAGTTCCTGGCCCCCTCAGTCGGAAGAGGGCTGTGTTATGTATCCTTCCCCCATCGCTGTCTCCACAGCTTGGCTGCCGGGTGGTTTGGGAGTCCCAAGGGGTTGAGCAGGGAGGAGGGAGGAGGTGAACTAGGGACATACAGTGGGTACAGGAGGTGAGTCAGTGTATAGCTAGGGAGCCACCACTGTGTCTTGCACCATCCTTTTATTTTTCTGTCTTTTATTATTTATTATTTGTATACTTTGAGAGAGAGAGGGAGAGAGAGAATCCCAAGCAGACTCCTGCTGTCTGCACAGAGCTTAATGTGGGGCTCGATCTCATGATTGCAAGATCATGACTTCAGCCACTGTCAGGAGGCAGACGTTTAACTGACTGAGCCACCCAGGTGCCCCATACTATCGTCTTTCTAAAAGCTGGTCACTGATTGCACTTCGTTTTTCTGTTTTGAAGAGCTTTGTTCTGGAAGCAACCCTGGCTACTCAGCAACGGTGGGTGGGCTGAGAAAGGCAGGCGTGGTGGAGGTTGTAAGGAGCAGCCGCTGGAGACTGCTGATGACACGGGGCAGTCTGGTAAAGCGCAGGAACCCACGGAGGGCCTTGTACTCCTGTGGCGTCACAGAGGTCTGGACCAGACCAGGATGTATGATATGACATGGTTTTTGTGGGTTTAAAGCCTCTTTTCCCTTTTGAACATTGAACTTGCTTCACATTTGAGTTTGTCTTTTCTTCACCCCAGTATGGTACATTAGGCATTAAATGTCTTTTCCACTTTATCAAGGCATTACTGCTACCACCACTCCTTCAGGGCCAGCTCAGAGTTTTCCCCAGCTCCTTCGTTTGGACAGGGGTCTTCAAATCAGCCCAGCCTAATTCGGCAGATTCTGTCTAGTGCTTGCTGTGTGCCTGTGACCGCTGGGGATGGGGACGCACATCCGAACCTTTGGGGAGGGGGTCAAGGAAAGCTTGTGGAAAGAAGCAGTCTCTCAGCTGGGGTTTGCAGGATGGCTAGGAATCAATCCTGTGGACTGTCAAGGGGGCAAGGGGCATAGCCTGTGCCAAGGTGGGATTGGCTTGAAATGGTTTAATTTAGGAAATTATTATCAGTTTTATGTTGGTGGGATGTCAAGTGTATGTGTCAAGTCTGAGGAGGGGATCGAGGGAGACAGAGACCTGGTGGTGGAAGGTCTTGCACGTCTGCTCTGACCTGTTGTGGGGTGAGAGGGTGATGGCCTCAGGCCACGTCTGAGACGGAGTCCTGCCCCGGGCTTGTTAGTTATGTGTTGCCAAGAAGCTTTACTACTTCAGAGGGATGACTGAATCGCATGAGGGGATGCATGGCACTTGGGGGGTGCTCAGCGTGCCCTGGTTTCTAACTCCTTGGCTGCCTCCTTCTCCCTGCTGATCAGCTCTGTGAGCTCCGGCCTCACACCCCTTGGTCCTTGAGCCCATCGTGCATTTATGGAGAGTATCCACCCTCTGACCCCCGTTCCCTTGTCCTGACATGCCTGCCGTCTGAGGCAGAGGCCCTTATCTCCTGGCCTTTCTGTTCATGGGTTCCTTGATGGAAAACCTGGTAGTTTTGGCTAATTGTCAGTGGTCACCTTGGTTTTGGAGTAGAAAAATCAGAAGCTCTTTTGCCTTGGTGTTGGGTTTGAAAGTGCCAAGTTAGGTAGGTTGATGCTGAAATAATGGAATATATCAGGGCATCACCGTGGCTTAAAAATCAGATACAATATTTAAACATTTTGTCGGTCCATGGCTGCTCTACTGGTGTGGCATTAGGTGATTTACTGTATATAGTTTTAAGTGGCGTGGAAACAAGATCTAGGAAACCTGAATGAAGTTATTAAAGAATACTGGTCTCCTCGAGTTTACCATCTTTTTTTTCCTTTTGAATGGCCAGCTCCTTGTTGCTTCCCCCAGTTGCATTGCCTTGAAATTATGTGAAGATTTGCATGTTGTTCTCTGGCCGCTTTGGGTAATTGCACTCATTTTTGAAATTCTGACTTCAATTTTCTAAGTAGCAGACACACGTTCAGGGTTCCCTAGACACCTGTTGTCGACAAGTCCCTGGCTCTCGATCTCCTAGCACTTCCGCGTATTTCTGAAAAGGGGGCGCCAGAGTCCTCCGTTCCTAAAAAGCTGGGAGCAGGAGCTAATTTGAAGTGATTTAGAAATTGTTTTTAATGTTGAATTTCCCTTTCTTTTCAAGTTTATTTGGAGTCTGCTTATCTTTGATCTCAGGAGCAGCAGAAACAGGCAGTTTAGCAAGCTTCTGCTTTCCAGAAAACTTCTCCCCACCGTGCACGTGCTGGATAGGTTGGAGTGTGTGTGTTGGGGGTGTGGTGTGAAGGGGGAAGCAGAAATACAGCATGAATAGTATCCCCGGGTCCTTTCTACGTTGACCTCTCCTGTACCTCCCAGCTCTTGAAAGAAAAAAGTTCTCCTCTCCGATAACGTGAGAGGCTCTTTTTCATGCAAGAGCTTAGATACAGTTCCTAATTTCCGCTGACAGAAATTTTGTCTGCAGCATTGTTCCCTAACAGGAAAAATAATATTTTTGATAAGGGAAGAATTATTACATTGAGAGGAAAATATTTTTCATTCTTTAAAATATTAGGTGAAGCTAAACAGAGGGAAATATATGTGCCCAGGAAAAATACCAGTAAAATTAACTTATTTATGGTGAACTGCCAAAGAAAGGATGACACAAGAGAAAAAGAATAGGGCTAGTTATTTTTAAGGAAAAATGTCTTTTAAGGTAAGCTTAGTTTTCCCTTTTGTAGTAATTGATTATAGTTTTCCACAAAGTTGTTAGCTTTTAGGTTACCCGCCCTTCCCTGTCTTTTCTTAATGTTTCTTTCAGGCCTTGGGGACACTTGCTCTTAGCTCTTCAGGGCGAGAGTCTTGAGCCAGAAGGGATGAGGCAGGCCTGCTCTTGGGCGCTCTGCAGGAGCATCTTGTGTCCAGGAGTATTTTTTCCTGAGATTTTCTTATTAGCAGTTTTCTTGTTTCTGCATGATAGCTAACCTTTCTTTGCCGCACACAACCAGCTTGTCTTTTCACCGAAGTCCAAGACTGGTTCTCACCTGAGCCTTAAAACTTGAGTTACTTCTTTGTCTTGATCCCTGAATCTCAGAGTAAATGAGTGACTCACAAAATGTTGGTGGGCTTTGACTCTGTTTTCAGATTTTCAAGGACGTGTTTATTAACGAGACTCAGAGGCTTGGCTTTGGTGAATTTGCTCTTATCTGCTGGTTTTATTTGGATGCGCTGGCTTTATAGCTGTTTAATTTCTATCTCCTTTCCCAAGGGCTTCTAATATCTCTTTAGATTCCCATTTTTTTTTTTTTAAGGAGAAAAAAATGGTAAGAGGGGAAAATGGGGTTGCCTTTTGCTCCCGAGCCTAAATGAATAGTCATTGCCTGTAATACCAGTCTACACTTGACGCTTCCTACTGCTTCAGATGTGATGTATCCGGTGCTGGGAAGGTAATGATCCTCAACCACAGCAATATTCCGTAACAGGGGTATCTGTCATATTCATCGGGATTACCATGTTCATTGATTTGTGTCTGTAAATCTGCTGTTTCTACCCTTTAAATTTGATCTATAATTGGACCTCCTTAAATGGTTCAGATAAGGTAGTCTGTATTTTCTCAATGCAGCGTGGCTGTCAGCTTCTCCTTTTTCATTATACATTCAGCAGACTTGATAAAATCAGCAGGACACCTCATTTGAAACTGTTTAATCGCTGCCTTTTTCCTTTGCTAAAACCATTGAGGTGGTCAAGCGATGTACACAAATCATTTTAAATAGAAAATACGGTTTTCTCTGTGACCCAGCTAAATAGATGGTGTTATGCAAAACAAGTTAAAAAGTAATAAATGCCAAAAAAATCTTCTAATTGGAGTAAAAAATTGTGGGCAACTCTATACTCTCTCCAAAAGTACAGAATCCTGAAATATTGCCAGGACTCTGTAAAGACAAGATGATGGTTTTCTAAAGATTCTCTGGTTTCTGAACAAAGCAAGTTTAAATTTTCAAATAGCGCTGAGCTCCCTTTTACATTCATTCAAAGGGAGTCCACGCTTATTTGTAATGCCTTTATATGCCACTTTTGTTGGGAGAAATTTGCTGTCTGTTAATATCTATGCAGCATAACCTTTCAGCCATTTGCTATTGTGATAATAAATTTTTGTTTCTTTGTCATTTTGTCTACTCAGCTGTTACTCTTCAAAGTACGAACCAAAAATAATAGCTCCAAATAAATGCCACATAATAAAGTGTTTTACAGTTGAAGCCGGAATAACCCGGTGGCTGCGGCTCGCAGGCCTATTACCATCGCCGGTGCCGTGGTCCCTTCCCCGCGTGTCAAGGTGACTCTTCCAGGGCCAGCTCATTAAAACAATCTATTCTTTCTCACTAGCTTGGTATTTAGCGCTGTACCCAGCAGCCTGCCAAGGCACGATTGTGGAGCGCAGGACTCCCAGCATAGGATGTATGAAATGTGGGGTTCACTTTCTGAAAAAATACAAATTCTCCATAACCTTATTTCCATGCTTCAGCACTTTATTGTGAATAATTTACAGTTACTCCTGTCAGTAGTGGAAGTAGGGCTAGCTGGGGTGTACCCGAGACGGTGGTGAGTGTGACTTCAGCTCTCGAAGAGCATTGTTTACCTGGTTTACAGGGCCCTGGAGGATTAATACTGACACTGCGCTCGAGTGGGACACTGGGCGCGTTTTGCCGTTTTTGCCGTCCCGAAGTGAACTTGAGGAGGAGAAGCTGGGAGTTGGTAAATACACTAAAGATGCATCTGTTTTTCTTTCAGGTTCTGGCTCCTTGGCAGCAATGGCTGTGTTTGAAGATAAGTTTAGGCCAGATATGGAGGTATGTGAGGCCTGCGGTTTTCTTCGCTTCCACATGTTTTTCCAGTTGCGTGTCGGACGGTTACAAATCGATTGCCACGTCCTCCAAAGCGTGTGCGGCACCGCTGTGAGGCGGAATGCTCTTTGGCGCAGAGAGCCACGTCTGCTGAGAACACGGGTGGGTTGGGAGAGCTTCGTTTCGGAGTGGCCCTGCCACGCCCTCCAGCAGGCGTGGGGAGCCAGCACCCTCCGCTCGTGGCACTGGCCTCCCCGGCTGCTCGCCGTGGAGTGCTTTGTGTGCCCTAAGCTCTCTGTGCCACGGGGTCTCAGAAGGACAAGTTTGTTTGCTTTCTCGCTGAGAATAGAGAAACTGTCTCTCTTTGCACGGCACACAGACCTGGTCGGAAAATGGGGGCAGTGTAGAGTCCCTGTAGATTGTTCTGCGTCTGGAAGAAGTTGGGGACAAGATCGTGTGTTTAGTGGACCATGCTCAGAGGGTGATGGATCTAGCGTCGCAAATATATTTTTAAGAGATTCTGTATTATATTTTCTGTGGTGGGGAAGGGTGGTACCTTCTGAATGGCATGCCACCCGTCTGCCTTAGTGGTAGATGTACCCGCCATTAAGCAACTTGGCTGCCTCCCAGACCTCAGAACAGAGCCGCAGGTCTTCCATTGTCACTTTCAAGGGAGTCTTCAGGACGCTTGGGTACACGGTACCATGCTATTTCTCCCCTGTGCCTGGTGCCTGCCGCTCAGCCAGCTTGTGGGCACATGGGTCCTGAAGGCCGCCTTCATTACCTGCTCTTGGTTTGTTGATAGTTGTTAATTTTGTGATAGGGAGTAGCAACTTGATTTCAACAATTTAGTAGGCTGTTTATACCCTCTTCTTTAATATGCAGGCATCTGGCGTTCCTGCCTTTGCAATACTGTTTTCTGTAGCTACCAGAGGGTGTCTCTGGGAATTGCTTTTTGACAATGCTTTATGCCTAGTCATTTTTGGAGAAGATTGCATATTTAAAACTTTTTTCTTTTTCCACCAGCTCATTGTCAGCAGAGCATCAGCTGTCATTGGTACTCTGAAGCTCTCTCTGCCCTTTAGGTTTGGGCCAAGTGCCCTGAGAGCCAGAGGATGTAGTGTTGTGCATGCTGCCCAACCAGGACGGGGCTCCTGCCAGAAGCCTCTGTGCCCTTGGTACGTGACGTTAGAGCATACAAGTGACTCCGTCACGGATAGCTAGGTTTCTCCCCTGTTTTGGACATCTGCCAGGAGTAAAACATACGACTAAGGAGGATTTAGCTAGTTGTTTCGTAGTAAAGATAATAGTTTCTTGCTCCAATTAAGGATAGTAAGCAGGTCTAAGTATCAACTATAAATGAGATTAGGATTCTGTTCTCATTCCTCAATGTGAAAATCTATTCCCATATCAGCACTATTTTCTGTTTGGGGTTGTTAAGTACAGAGAAAAAATATGATGTACTTGGTCACTGAAAAAGAAAAAGAAAAAAAGGTCTCCCAGTCTTCAGACTAAAGGAGAGGTGTTCCTGAGGCTTCACAAACCCACTGGGACTAGCAAAGGTATGGGGAGAAAGCCTCTGATGGTTTTTGTTTAGAAAATCACCTCAGTAACGTCAAGCCCTCCTTTAAACCACATTAATCTTTTCAAATTTTCTTGAAAGCGTTGTCTATTTCCAATTGATTGGAGCCTTCCATATGTTAGAGAAAAATGAGAATTGCTGAAAAAGTTGAAAGCATGTGGTACATTAAAAGTGACTTTAACTCTCTGCTAAAGTAATTTTACACTATTTAGAGTTTGGATTTGAAGTGATTCAAAGGCCGTAAATTTAATATTGATGTGATTCCAGGAAGTAAAGGGAAATGTGATCATCCCTTCAATAAAATTTGTGCTGTTATC
Organism: Suricata suricatta; assembly: GCF_006229205.1. Classification (NCBI taxonomy): domain Eukaryota; kingdom Metazoa; phylum Chordata; class Mammalia; order Carnivora; family Herpestidae; genus Suricata; species Suricata suricatta. Next base: position 10,188,757 of record NC_043712.1, read on the forward strand.
AGTCTGAAGAGGGTGTTCCTTAGATCAATTTTGTATGCATCTGAGACCACTTAGTAGTGTTCGTGTTAGCTGTGAGACCTTAAGACAGCCTGACCAGATTCCCATTTCAGATTAATTAATTTCACAATTTCAGGTGACTGGTTTTGTTCACTGAAGTTGTTGAAACTTGACGCAGACGGACAATGAACAGAATCACTTGATTGTGAAGAAGGTAGTAGTAACCTGTTTCCCCAGTGAAGTGAGTTTAAATATAAATAGAAGGCAAATAGTAGTATAGCAACTGTCTGTGGATAATATTTAATCTAAAGGGACGTTAATAGATACCGAGAGAATTTATTATAAAGACCAAGCAGCTGACTGGAGGCCCTGTGCTTTGTTTGGGTGAAGATCATGTGATGCGGTTTTGGTGGGGGCTGCGGCTGCCAGTCAAGGTTGAGAGGATGAGTTTTATATGAACAAGAGTTCGGCAAGGTGTTGTTTCCGGTTTGCATAGAACTCGCGGAATCGTTTTGGTTTCAGATTTCCCGTTATTTTCCTTCTTTCCAGGAATGCTTTCTGTCTCGGTGACAAGAAGCCCTCCATGACTTTTCTTTCTCGCCTATCTAGAGATCGTAGGGTCGGATGGCTAAATCCGCTTATTTCCTTCCAGTATGAGAAAGGGTTCCGGACGTGTCTCACGCAGAGACCCAGGGGAGTGTCGCTGCCTCTCAGATTGTACGTGGATTGCTAGGGCGGTAGTGGCCGTACACTTGACAGACTTCCGTAGGGGAAGGGGCCATTTTCGGTTAGCATGATTACACGTTCTTTGCCAAACAGTAATTTTTAGTCCATACTCATTGAACAACTCGTGACTTTTTTCTTGTTAAACAGATCAGTTACAGGGAGTCCATGGTCCTCTCCCCTTTCTTTCTTTCTTTTTTTTTTTTTTTAAACTACAAACCTATGCCTTGGACAGTGCTGGTCCTAGGCTGCAGTATTTAGAGACTGAAAGCCCTGGTCTCCTCAGAAGCCTTTAGTGCGTTCTCTTTGTCTTTTGCTACATGGTTCAGCGTGGTAGCCAGCAAGCCCTCGTAGCCACAGAGCGTTTGAATGTGGCTAGTCTGACAGGAGAATACTGTAAGTGGAAAATATGCACCAGATTTCAAAGACTTAGTATGAAAAAATTGAAAAAAATTTTATATTCTATTGATTACATACTGAAACAATGCTACTTTAGTATATTGGGTTAAATAACAAATTAGTAAAACTTAATTTCACCAATTTTACTTTTTTAAGAAATGTACTAGAAAATATAAAACCACATAGGTGGCTCACATATTTCTGTTGAACAGGGCTGGATAGCATGGTCTCTTGAACTTGTCATTTGCACATCACATTTAAGGTTTCTGCCATATCCAGGTGCCACCTGTAGTATTGTTATTGTTACTATTTTTTAACATTTTTTTTCAGAGACAGAGACAGAGACAGTGTGAGTGAGGGAGGGGTAGAGAGAGAGAGGGAGACAACAGAATCTGAAGCAGGCTCCAGGCTCTGAGCTATCAGCATAGAGCCTGAGGAGAGGCTTGAACTCATGGACCACGAGATCATGACCTGAGCTGAAGTCAGACAGTTAACCAACTAAGCCACCCAGACGCCCCTATACTATTCTTTTTCTTGAAAAAAATTTTTTAAAAATTAATACACTGTTTTGTAAATTGAGATATCATTTCATGTAATAAAACACACAGATCTTAAGTTAGATAGGTTTTGGCATTTGAGGTTTTATTGTTGCTGTTAAGTTTTTATTTATTTATTTTGAAGGAGAGCATGAGCAGGAGAGGGTCAGAGAGAGAGAGGCAGAGAAAGACGACCAGGCGGGCTCCGTGCTATTCGTGCAGAGCCCGGCCCGGGTCCTGGTATCATGAACGGTGAGATCACGACCTGAGTCGAGATCAAGAGTGGGACATTTGATTGACTTCCTTAGCCCGACACCTCAGATTTTGGCATTTGTGATTCATCTCCTTTCTTGTCCGTTCCCTTTATCTTCTTCTCTACAACCACTTCAGTTCACCCTTTTAACTTAAATTTAGTTTTTAAATATAGTTTGTATCTATAAAATCCTGGGTTTGATGTGTTGGTTATTTTTTTCCCCAAGACACATGAAAGTGAGGGCACACTATTAATAGAAATTAAAAATGTATTCATGCCTCACTCATCGTGTGTAAGCCCAGGGGTATGAATATTAAACTTCGGGAAACTTACGGCTGCATTCCCGATCCACCACAGCCCTTCTTGCCAGCTTGCTGTTCTTTGAATTTTTTTTTTTAATGTTTATTTTTGAGAGAGTGCGCGTACACACGTGAGCGAGCATGAGTGAGGGCAGAGAGAGAGGGAGGGAGAGGAGGGAGGCACAGAGTCTGAAACAGGCTCCAGGCTCTGAGCTGTCAGCGCCGAGCCTGACGCAGGCTCGACCCCATGAACTGGGAGATCACGACCTGAGCAGAAGTCAGATGTTTAACCGACAGAGCCCCCCGGGCGCCCCAGCTTGCTGTTCTTTGTATACAGGATGCACTTGCTTGTCATTGAGCTTTCTTACTGCTTGTGTCAGCCAGCAGTGTGTGCCCTCAGTTGCTTCTTCCTTTATTTGTGTCCTTGTCCTCCGTTGTACACACCTGTCCCATTGTTTCATGTTTTCAGGGGCATCTCCCTCACTTGCCCTTGATCGAGGGAGATCCTTGAGGGCAGAGGCCATGAAATCATCTGTTCCTTAGCTCCTTATGTTCAGTAGGTGTTTGTTGAGACAGAATAACCCTGCCCTAAAGTAAAATTGAGTCATCAAAAACCACCTGGGAAATTGAGGGGACTTTTCTTCCAATCTGGAAAGTGCTGAACGTTTGAGATAACGCAGGAAGAGAATTACTACACTTCTCAAATAAGGTACAGCGTTGGGCAGAGTCAACAGAGCAAACACCCCATTAAGTACACAGGCAACACAAAGATGGAGCAAAGGGCGAATGCTCATTGGGAAATTATAGGCCAAAAAGCAGAACAGTGAAACCCAGCTGGGACTCATGAGTGGCTAAAGCCTCTGCTGTTTCAAGTTATCCGGGCCAACGACTTGACTTGCCTCAGGTAAAAGCCCTGGTTCGTGGTTGCAGTGAGAGTGTCCGCTAACCATGTGAGTGAGTTTAAGGGGCAAGTAGCATCTTTAAAAATCCTAGGGGCGCTTGGGTGACTCCGTCCGATGAGCGTCTTGACTTCAGCTCAGGTCATGATCTCACAGTTCGTGAGTTTGAGTCCCACATCAGCACAGAGCCCTCTTTGGATAATACTCTGTCCCCTTCCCTCTGCCCCTGCTCTGCTTGTGTGCTTGCTGTCTCTCTCAAAAATAAACTTTACAAAAATGTTTTAGATGTCCTCAACCTGGTTGTGACCCTGTGACCCTGACACTGCTTTTATAGTGGCCTTGTAGTTTTCATCTTCTCGTTGTTCTCCTTGCTCTAGCCCGGAAGCCCTCTGAGGGCAGGAAGGGCCCTGCTCCACGGCTCTTTCCTCACACCTCGAGTGGTTACCTGGTGCTTGGCAGGCATGCCGCCGGTATTTGTTGAGTGAGTGGATGGAAGGTATCAGAAGCTACTTCACTTACGGTTCCCAGATTATCCCTCCTCTGACGTAGTTCGATAACTTCACCTTTGGTATTCATAGTACTCAGAAAATGAGTGATAGAAATGTGATAGAAATGAAGGTAGGAAAAAATTGAATTACTGGTGATAAATTCCCGCTTTATTTTTATCAGCAAAGGTGTTTATTCACTATGTATTAGCAGAATAGTGGATTTTGAAATGTGTGAGTTGACCTAATGACAAGAGGTCAGTTATATTAAAGGTTTTTTGGGTGATGATGAATTGCACAGAGCCATTCGCCCAGATTTTTTCCCCCCTCCTATTGTTAAAGCTGGGGTAAGAATTAAGTCCCTCATCCTGGTTATTACCCACAAGCTGGCTAGACAGGAAAAATGTGATAGCCACATTGTGGCCTTTTGAGTCCATTTTCCAGTCAAGTATAAGGAATTTGACTGAAATACTTGGAAATAATGGTATTAGCTATGTGAGGGTATGTATCTTAAAAATTGCTAAAGTTGCTGAAAGAAAAACAGATTTTATTTTAGGGTGGGCAAGGAATTAAAAGGAATCCATCAAATAACTTCGGTTAGTTTTCCTTCCATCCCACTTCTTTGTAAGATGGACTGTTTTCATTTGGCCCAGTGAGAAATTTAAACTCTTGAAGATTATAATTCATTAAAACGGGTAGAAGATTAATATTTAGTCTGTCAAGATCAATACTGTCCCCTCTTTGCACTAATTGTCAGAGTGGCGTGCGAGGGCCGCTGAAGGGTGGCGTGTGCGGCAGGGCCCTCACATCACAGCGAGAGGATTCAAAGGCAAACTGTCCCGCACCCTCTGGTACCGACTTGCAAATTAGCATCTGGAATCTAATTAAACAAGCTTAATGAAAGTAGCAGCTGAATGCTGCTGGAAAAAACAATCAGCTTTTTCCCCCCCTCTCTGATACATATTCTGTACTATTGAAGTTGGTCACCAAACACATCGTGTGAGCACAGTTAAAAAAAATTAGCATTTATTTGAAGAATAGAAACTGTTTTTCATTCTGTTATGCATTTGGCATGCTCTGGCGTCCCATGAGAGCCACGCCACAGCAGACAGTGCACAATATTTATAAATCCATGACAGGCAATAATAGCAACTTGAAAAATTCTTTTGCTAGAATCTCAAGTTGAGAGCTGCCAAAAGCGGAGAGGATCAGATCTGCAGTGGCAGCTGCTGTGCCCTACAGTTAGAATCCTAGACTTTGAAGATGCTCAGCTTAAAGAAGTGAAGACTGCAGGCTTAGCCAATTTTTGCAGGTTTCTAGAGCTCTGGCTCTCTGCCTTTTGAAGATGAGTTGCTGAAGCTTCTACCACTGCCTGAGGCGTGCTAACACCAGCAGGATCTTTTTTTTCCCCTAGTCTTAGTGTGTCTTCAGTTTTAAGTAGCACATGCTTAGTCAGTGCCAACTCTGATGGTCCTTTCTCTGGTCACAATACCGAGGGATGAGCTCTTACCCTGTCCCCTTCAGAGAGAAGCCGCGAAGATAGATGGTGACGCACACAAGTGCCGCTTCGGCCGTCTGATTTATGGAGTCATGTTTCATCACTCGGCACGCGCTGGCCGCTAGAGAAGCCCTCATGGATTGCGAAAGATGCGAGCAGCTCGCGCCCTCAAGGCTGTGGTTACCTCACAGACGTGATGCCAAACACCTCGCTACCGAAGAAACAGAATTAATCTGTCATTGCAGGCAGCTCTAGATCCACTTTAAATAATGAAAGAGTTCATACCAATATGGTGTCCTGACAGCAAATCTTAGAAGGAACTCTAGCTGTTGTTTTTTTTTTTAATTTTTTAAAGTCTGGCAGTCGAAAGACACTGAAGGTTACAGATTCGTTTGTGCTTTGCAGATGAACAGTAGTGTAAGCGAGCTGCGTTATTTTGATTAAAAAGAAGAATTTGTTCAGTTTGGCACATAGACGGGTCCCCAAGGAACACATGGAGCATGGGTTCAGTGTGGTCAGGTGGAAAGGGGCATGGTTGCTTAGGAGCTAGAGAGCTGGGCTGTGAGCCTGTCTCCACTGTCCTCAGGGCATGGCTGAGTAAGCCGGGACCCAAGACTGTTCATCTAGAAGATGGGGATCCACAGACCTGCCTCGAGATCGCTGTCAGGATTAGATGTGGCCTGTAAAACACTTTATATGGCGGCTCACACGAGATTGGCTCTAAAGTATGGCCGCTGCTTCTATTTTTTTACTCAGTGGTAGGATACAAACACCACATAGCAGCGACTAGGTACGATCGTTTGTACTTGCATCAAGGCTTGGAGATTATAGCACAATATAGATATGATTTCTCTCCCATCGAGAAGCTTAAAGTCCGAGACGGACTTACGGCGAGGTCATCATGACGATAGAAGCAGCCTGTGTAACACACACCACGGGCCGTGGAAGTATTTGCCTTTCTGCCGTGGTGGGGGAGGAGGTGTTGGAGACCCAGTCATCACAGTGGCCGGTGCTCACTATGCCAGACAGACTCTTGGAACGGTTTCCTCGGCATTCTCTCCTTTACTATTCAGTAACTGTGCGAGGTCTGTACTTTGTTAGCCCCGTTTTGTGGGGGGGTGGGGCATGAGGATGTGGGGAGGTCAGATACCTTGCCCCAGGTCACACAGCTAGTCAGCAGTGGAGGCGTGATTTGGATCCTGGTCGGTCTGGCTTTAGAGCCCTCGGGCGCGATCCATCACCGTGTGTTCTGCCTCTGCAAGGAGGCTTGAAATTCTTTGACAACAGAGTGGGGAAGACATCTTATTCCAGGTGAGCAGAGGTCTGGGCTGCTTGGGCTGTTCCTTTTTTCTGATGAGGTCTTGTGAAGACGGCAGGAAGCCAGACAAATGTCAGTGGAGGCGCATAAACCTCTTCGGTGAGCCCAGTGACTGGAAGGAGCCCAGGAATAGAAAGACACAAGGAAGTTTAGAAATCCAGAGATATTGGGACTTTATTTTAAAAAAGTCACTTGGCTATGAAAATATTTTTTTTCCTCATTGAATTCATCAGACTTTTTCATCTTTTAACCCTCCCTCACTCCAAATACCCTGTGACTGGTTTTCTTCCCCCGAGCTTTCAGATATTTACAAGGGAGCTGTTTTCTCTATATGGCTAGCGTTCAGAGGCATTGGCCTCTTCAAATTTAGTAATGAGACCAAGAAGCCCTTAAATATGGGTGAATGGCATTTGTCCATTTGAGGCAAATCATGAATAACTTGAACAAAAATAAAAAAAAATAAGCAAGACTATCATATTTGAATAATGAGGTGCTCTTTTTTTTCCCCAACTGCCAAAACTTTTTAATCTTCGTCAACAATTGTTCTGTCCTCCGTCTTATTTCGGTTGCATCTGTGCGACTCTGAGCTCAGGAGCCCTGACAAGCGGCATATGAATTCTGTATTCATTAGTGATCTTGATCCAAATGCCTCTGTCCCTGCCACGGGGGCTCAGGTGTGGAAGCTGCTGGCTAATCCCACCAGCTGACATTCGGAGGTTTAATGACTCCGTGGGAAGGTGACCACTCGCTGGGAGGGTTGCTGGCGGAACCCACACAGCAGACAATGGAGATCAAGGAGGACTATCAGTGTTTAGCCGAAGCACCTTCCTGTGCGACTTGAACCCTGTTGGCATCAAACAGTTTTAAGTAAATGCAAAATTAAAAAAAAAAAAAAACCTGACCTTCGCCAGCTCTCATAAACAATGGTTTTTCTGTCCTGTATTGATACTGATGGTGTTTAAGGCTGTTTTTCTTGTTGCGCTTTAATGGGTGTTGGCTTAATGAGCTGAACTTGATGCACTTTTCCAGATTTTTAGATTTTCAGGTTATGTGTGTCTGATTGCTACATCTGTTTAGGTATCTTACGTATGTCTGGGAAAAATATATATAGTTAGAGCCAAAATTCTTTCATATTAAATGCTTTTAAGGATCTGTGCTGACATTTTTGTTTACTGTGATCTCTGGCTTTAAAAAAAATACTGTTATTAGAATGTGAGTTCTTTGACTTGTGATGTGTCACAGGATGTTTTGACTCTTCTTTATTAGGTCCTCTAGTCCAAAAATGTTGGATGCCGGGGTGGCTCAGTTGGTTGAATGTCCAGCTCTTGATTTCAGCTCAGATCATGATCCCAGGGTCGTGGGATTGGGCCCTGCCTGCGTTGGGCTCTGCGCTGAGCATGGAGCCTGCGTGAGAATCTCTCTCTTTGTCCCTCTGCCCCTCTCCCCCACTCATGTGGTCACTCTCTCTCAAATAAATAAATTAAAATGTTGGATGCCTTTTTAAAAATAATATCTTCTTCAAGACATCATTTACATCTGCACAGCTCAGCTACTGTAAGTATATAGTTCTGTGATGTTTAGTCTGTCCACAGAGTTGCACAACTATCTCCACAGTCAATTCGAGAACATCTTTGTCACCCTCAAAAGAAATGCCATACTCATTAGTAGTCACTCCTCATTCACCCTCAGCCTTCCTGGCCCTGGGCAAAAACTAATCTACCTTTTGTCTCTATAGAGACTTGGCATTTTCTGGACGTTTTGTATGATGGGAATCATACAGTATGTGGTCTTTTGTGACTGGCTCCTGTAACTTATAATGTATTTCCATAATATGTCATCCTTTTTGTAGCATGTATTGGCACTTCATTCCTTTTTATGGTTTAATACTATTCCATTGTGTGGATATAACCACGTTTTATTTACCCGTTCATTCGTTGGTGGACATACGGATTGATTTTACTTTTAGGCTATCATGAATAATGATGCTGTGAACGTGTGTGTACAAGTTTTTGTGTGGGACATATGCTGTCATTTCTCTTGGGCACACCTTGGAGTGAGATTGCCGGGTCGTATGGTAACTCAATGTTTACCCTTTTGAGGAACCTTCAGACTGGTTTCCAAAGTGGCCTGGGTCCCTAGATGTGCATTAGTTGTGTCTTTATTGTTGGATCAAAAATGTATTAATTTTCCTTAATAATTTTCTCTCTGGCTGTATTTAATGTAAAGCATTAGGTTTTTTTAAGAGGTGTCAGAACCCAAAACTATAATCCCCAGGGCCTCATGTAGAATTCTTAAGTAGTGATTTCCAGTGAGGTTAAACAATTAATTTTAGAAATAAACATAGTGAAGTTGGTATTTTGATTCCATGGGTGATTAGGAGAATCACTATTAAACCTTTAGAGTAGAGGATAATAAGGAGACCCCATTGATGGCTGTTAAAGCTTCTTACCAGATCAGGTAAGTTGAGTTGTCCCCCGTTTTATAAAGGGAGTATGTTCTCCCATGTTGGAGTGCACTGGAGAGCCTAATTTGGAGAGGAAGAAAGGGACTTACTGAGTTAAGGTTACTCCCTTGAATCTTTTCCTTTTGTGATGTTTTATAAGGCAGATGGAAGTTTGGTCTTTACTCCTGATGATTCAGGAGCAGGACTTTGCTCCCTGTGATCCAGAATTTGGAATTTCACAAGTAATTGCTTCTCTCCCTCTGATTCTGTGGGATTCCTTAGTCTTCCTTGACTTAGGAATGGCCACTTCACTGTCCATTCATCTGGCCGAGTCTGTGTGTCCTCCTTGTCTCTCTGTCTTCAGACCCTCATTTAATGGTGATGGCTGGTTATCATGTCCGCCCTCACCATTATTCTGCTGCCTAAGATACAAGTGCAAGTTCAGGGTGGGATATTTCAGGTAGGGGGCAAAGGAAATTTTAGGAAGAGTGTCTTCATTTTTCCCATTTAGTTTCAGGAAATAAAAGGGGATTAGGTGGGAGGAAGTTCAGAAGGAAAGGTATAGCTTACCCCAGTCTCCAGTGAGCTGGGAATGGATTCCTCTGGGGGCCCAGCCTCTAGAATTCACTAGTCCGCAGACCTTAGGGGAGTGACCCTGTGTAAAACGTGAAGGCCTCCGTCTCCAGATCTCGGAGGCCGTGTGGAGAGGACTGTACATGCCGTGCTGCGCCGTCACGGACTTGGAGAATTCTTTGATGGTTTTCTGCCAGAAACATTTCTATGCAAAAATTTTTTACACTGTGCTATGTACACACTGAATTTCTTTTTCTTGTAAAGTCAATGTGTAATCAATCAGCAGGTACTTATTGGGCACCAGCTGAATGCAAGACATTACATCACACTTGGCGCTGCGATCCAGGGGTAGTGTTGCAGGAGGCGGTGCTGTATGGTGGTGGAAAGGCTTCGTACAGCTGTGGGCAAAGCAGATTGGAAAGGAGGGATTGTGTTACTCTGTGGTAGATAGGTAATTATTTATGATGCATTTCTTTGGAGCAGGTGTTCCCATTTGAAATGTTTTCACTTTACATATTTCCTATAACTGAGAAAGGCACGGGGAAATATTCCATACAGGAGAAATATTTCACAGACTATATTGCTTGCTGCACCTGTGGCAAAGATCCAGCAGGCAAAATGTAACTTCCTTGTGACCAGCAACTCTTCAGTCAGAGAGAGGCAAGAGCCGGAGTCTAATGTTGAATAGAAATAAATGTTTGGTAACTTCAACTGCAGGGTTAAATTAATAGGAAGTTATTATTGTTAATATAATCTGGATCATGATATCAAAGAGAAAATTAGCTTCTTTATTCATCTCTTACCATAGTAAATGGCTTTTGCTAACTTGGGTCTCCGGGACATAATTTAAGACACTAAAAATGTCCCCTTTATCTTTTTCTGTTACGCGAGCCAAGACTGGACTGGCATAGCTGCTTGGAAAAAGAAAGAAACTCTCTTATTATTTTTATTATTCACTGATTTCTTTCCATCTTGGAACTCTGTTTTATAAAAATTTTGAATTGTAATTACCTACTGAACAGTGGCTTTCAGGAGAAGAGGGGACCTCCCTCCGCCCCCCCGAATTTCACCGTCAGAAGTAAGGCTGTGTGTCAGGAGTGCAAGAGGCTGTCTGTGGTTCGAGGCTCACGGCCCTTAAACAATGGATTCCACTCTTATGTGTAAGTTAGAGGAATATAAGAAATGAAATATAGGACTGAGTGTTATTGGATGGTAGCTTAGAATCTTATAAGTTTTGCCTTGGCAGGTAATTTGGCATAAATTGTTAATGTAAATCTGGGTTAGTGGTGAAGACGTTATTTTAGTAAAAAAGATAAAGTGCTGATTAATTCAGCATAGAACTCAATTACAAATTGAAAGTGTCTCTGCGGGACTCCCGGACCCTAAAGACAGCAGATGTTGAATTGATACCCCAGCATATTTCACAGTGGTATGAAATATTAACATGGTTTATTATACTTGTGTGGTGTGTGATATCAGACTTGGGGAGGCGGTGGGCTTGTGGGTGTGCAAAACAGCCACACATTACACATTCGCTGATATGCGCTCAAGTGTGATTAAGAATTTTAGGCAAGTTCCATCTTTTTTTTTTTTAAATAGCTTTGTGGAAAAATGAAGTGTAAAAGAACATTTGGGGCTAAATATTTAAATGTGGTACCTGTGTACACGTACATTATACATGTAAATGAACATAAAATAAAGATGGCAAACTTACACAAGATATTTAAATGTTTTTTAAAAAATTTTTAATGTTTATTTACTTTTGAGAGAGAGAGAGAGAGAGAGAGAGAGACAGCATGTGAGCAGGGGAGGGGTGGAGAGAGAGGGAGACACAGAATCCGAAGCAGGCTCCAGGCTCTGAGCTGTCCTTAGTACAGAGCCTGATGCGGGGCTCAAACTCACAAAGTGTGAGGTCATGACCTGAGCTGAAATCAGATGCTCAACCAACTGAGCCCCCCAGGCGCCCCAGATATTTGAGTGTTAAATGGGACTGCTGTGTACAAGAGGAGGGGAGCTTGAGCAGGTACCCAGACCTGTCCGCCTTCATGGGGTGGGAGGTTTTCATGGGCGGCTGTACTCTTCTTACCGTCTGATCTAGAACGGATGAAAATGTAATAATGCCCCTGTAATTTGCATGGGCACAGAAGTTTTGTTTCACACTCTTCATATATCTGTATCAACTTACAGGGGGAAATCAGCAAATATTATGTATCAGAAGATCTGAATAAATGGAACTGCCAATATTTGCAGGGATTAGTGATTTTTAAGAGGCGTGAGAGTAAAGTTGGCTTAGATGAGGTATCTCCGAGCCATTCCTACGGTTATGACAGGTTTTCTGTTTGTTTTGTCTTTTGCATCACAGCCTAGTCTAGGTTTTGCTAGCTGAAGTAAAAACTGTTCCCAAAAATAGCCAGATGATTATGGTCAGAACGAATATACCCTGGATACCTTCTGTTGTTACAAAGGCTTCAAAAAATGCTGCTTTCTCAAAAATCCCAAAATTGGCAAAGGCAGAAGGGTAGTGTGTGAAGAAACCAGGAATTTCTGGGTACCTGCGTCATCAGAGAGCCTCTTTTATATCCCCGTGGAGTCACCGTATTGAGAGGTAGGGCTCGTTCAGAGATGTGAAGGGCGGCCTTTTGTTCCGTTCACCTGAGTTACCTTGATCTCCAAACGGGTGCCAAGCTCTGTGCCTGGGTATGAGCCGTGGTCCCTTCCTTCATGACATTTATAATGTAGTGGGGTGGACAGGCCTGCAAGCAGCTACTGAGAGCAGGGCATGAAAAGCACAAGAATGCAACATCTAAGGGGGGCACACAGAGGTAACACGGGGGGGAATTGGTGGAATCTGTCTTGGTTCTTTAAGATGGCCTCAAAGCGCATGTGACTCTGTACTTGAATTTTTTCATCTTGGGCTCTGAGGAAGAGGTGGCACAGGGAGGCTGCAGAAAAGGAGATCCAGCTAAGGGGCGCGCTATCACGTACAAAGGCACAAGGTCCTGCTGGAACTTTTTCTCAGTTTTGTAACCCTGGACGTTTGGACCGCTGAACATACTTGCAAAGAGGAAAATGAAACTCTATAGACGATGTCCAAAGTTGTCTGGGTGGTCATTTCCTGAGTCAGTGTGGCCTTTTAATTAGCATCCACTCTTCAGTGTGGGATAAGGCTGAGCTGAGCATCCTGCCCCTGCGTGTAAATATTTAGTTTAGAAAGCTGCCACGTTCCATTAGGGGTGGTTGTGTTTCGGCAGTGGGTGCAGGAGCGGTGTAGACTTCTTAGATGTCCTTTGAGATTTGCGTTGCAGTGTAATTGGGAGATGCTGGTACTTCGTGTGTTGTGCGTGGCGGAAGGTGAGATTGCCGTTGTAATGAGGCCCCAGCAGCATACCTCAGGAAGGCGGTTACCGTTTTAACCTTAACGGATAATGTTCCTTGTGGGTTTCTGGGAGGTAATTTACACTACTCTCCCCTAACCCTGAAATTGGGTGGCAACAAAAATAAGAAAATGATACGAAGTTGTGCTAAATTGATATTTTAAAATTCTACCTGGTAGTACAGATTTTGGAAACGATTTGCAGTGGACAGCGTGTGGAGCACAGTCACCCTCAGAGTCGTCACCCTGTCATAATGTCAGCATACGGTTTTCCTGAACTTGGAACTGTGGGGATACCAGAATACTGAAAAGATTTCAAGGGCTCACTAACTTTGATTCCTTGACAAGTACATTGGTTTCTTTTAACTCGGGCAAACTGAGTCGGGGAGACAGAGAAGCAAAAACAAGGCACGATGGAAAGTGTGTGCCAGGGCTTTGAAGACGTCTGGGCGTGAAGATTGATTTTTGCCTCTTGTGTGACCCCTGGAGCCCCAGTTTATAAAACCCCAAATTCTTGCATAAAATGGGCTTAAGTCAGTACTTGAGGGCACTCTTAGGAGCGTATTTGTAAATTGTACTCAGCTTAACAAAAGCTTGTTCTCTTATCCCCGGACTACTTCTTGCCCCAAAATGTCAAAAGAAAATTGAACTGCACTTGCCTTTCTTGATCAGTTTTTGCTAAGATTTATAATCGACCCATGGCCTGATGGGGAAATTAAGTTAAATGGTATCTTTTTGTTGATATACAGGGTGGTTGGAAAACAACTTGACTCATTCTGTTTGCTGAGAGGTTTCATCCTCATAGGGGAAGGAAAACCTTTGAATGTAGTACTAATGTGGTGAATCGATAGGCTGTTGTTTTGGGGTTTGATGAGTGTACATTCTGTATTAGAGAAATTCATCAGGATGTTCTTAGTTTTACCAAACGTTAATAGGCATGATGAATTGCAGGAACAATTGAGTGGCATTGTGTAAGCATATTTGCAACTTTGAAGGATTTTGGAGGTGAACTACTTTAAAAAGGTGAGCGAACCCATGAGCGGTCATCTGTAGAGTTTCAGATTTTCTCTTGTTGGCCATGTGCCTTTGGGTCAGTCCTTTTCCCTGTCAGAGCCTTTGTTTCCTGGATTTGTAAAATGGACGTAGGGTTGTTCTACCTTAAAGGGCTATTCGGAGTAGTAAGTGGAAGAATGTTCTTGGCGCGGTGCCTGCACACAGTAATGTAAGTTCTTTTTCTGTTTTCTTTTAGGATATAATTTCTAATGAAATAGAATAAGTGAAAATGTGCTGTTTAGTATAGTTCTTACTGACGTGGCAGTAAATTCTGTATGGAAGGTGTTTGTGTGAACGCAGGGTTTTATGGCATCATTTTGAATTTCACTTTTAGTACAGTGGCTACTCATAATTGATTTACTTTGAATTGGGGGTTGAAAAAACTGAGTTAGTTGCCCATTGCATCGGTGGTTCTGCACGAGTTAGGCTTTTGGTAACGGTGTTTGTGAACATTGGAGAAAGGGGGAGAATTCGATCAGGTTAGCATCCATCAGGGATTTTCTGCGTATCAGGTACTGTGCTAGCAGTTTCTCCTATGCATGGAGTACGTTGGTTTAATCCTTATGACCACCCACATCCCAGCTGGTTTTAGGTCTCTTTTGCAGATGAGGAAATTGGAATATTACAACCAGGGTCACATAGTTCATAAGTAACAGGTCTTGGATCTCCTGGGTCTTCATTTTTTAAATTCTTTGCCTCAGCTCCTCCCTCCCTCCCAGGTACCTTGAATAACTGTGTGTGCCTGGGGTCCCGGGAAAAGGTGATCAGCCAGGGTCCACGTGGAGAAGTTTGTGAGTTGGTAGCTCCTCAGGATCTCCACCCACCTCTTGCCCCCTAACTCCCCCGTCTGCTGTCTGCTTTACTTAGGTCTGTTCACTTCTACTTCCTGATTACTTTGCACACGGCCAAACCCTTATGACCATGATTTTCCCTTTTAACTTCTTTACATTCTTTTGGATCTTGCCCCCACTGTTGACCAACGTGAGTACTTTTTCTACCACACTCCAGAGGCTAGACAGACATACTTTGAGAGCCCCTGCCACCAATGAAATGGCATTTAAAAGTTGGCAAATGTTTTGGTTTTTTTTTTTCTAGAACAACAGCTCTCACTGGCTCTGCCATTATCTTGTCTGGTTTTGATGACGGCTGCCTGCCACAGAAGCTTACTGGTGCCTAGAATGTATAATTTAACTTAATCCGTGTCTCTCATCAACCTACCAGAAAAGCAGCTGCCAAGAAGTTATAAAAGGCCCTTCTGTGGTGGCCGAGTTTGTCGAGAGTTGGGCCCGCGCCCGTGACTGATGCTGGACGTCCGGGCGGCACCCTCCACTTCCCATCTCCTGCACGCCCGCCCGACCGCCGCTTCCTCCTCGCCTGGCTGGCGCCCGGTGCCGCTGCCGGTCCGTCTCACTGGGAACGCTCCGCTCACCTGGTCCACGTCCGCCTGCTCTGGCCGCTCCTCCCGTCCTGCTTCTGGGTTGCAGTGTCATGAAGCACAAACCTAACTACGTCATTCGCCAGCTTAAAATTCTCTGCTTCTCTCGCCAGCTCGCACGCGGGGCCAGCTCTGTGTATGGCCCGTGAGGCTCTCTGACCACACCTTTCTCCTCCTCCCCACTGTCATGGTTTACTCCTTCCCCCACTTCAGCCCCTTGGCTTGGCTGTCGTTTACTTGTATGTCAAGACTCAGCCCAGTCTTCATCACCCGTGCCTCGTGATACCTCTGTACCTATAGTTCTGCCAGCAGGCCGGCCTCTTAAGACCTCTTACCACATTGTAGTGAGCTTGTCTTCTTTCATAATTTTTTTTTAATGTTTGTTTATTTTTGAGAGAGAGGCAGAGACAGAACGTGAGCGGGGGAGGGCAGAGAGCAAGGGAGACACAGAATCCAGAGCAGGCTCCAGGCTCTGAGCTGTCAGCACAGAGCCAGATGTGGGGTTCGAACTCACTAACTATAAGATCATGACCTGAGCTGAAGTTGGACACCGACGGAGCCACCCAGGCGCCCCTGTAGTGAGCTTATCTTCTTGTCTCCCTTCTGGACTCGACACTCTTTGGGGCAGTGTTTAGCACTGGGGAGCACATGAGTATTAGAGCGTTAGTAAATGTTTGCTGAACCAAGCTGACCTGTACATTACTTTCAGAGGTTTTGCATCACTTGAAATTTCCTTCCTATGTGGTCATCTTTAGACTTCCTCAAAGGTGCTCTGTATTGCGATGGATCTCCTTCTAGCCCTTCATACTCCTCGTGAGGCTGTGGAAGCAGGATTGTGCTAGCACATGGCCCCTAATAACCTTCCCACACGTGGCCGCACTCTGCAGTGCTCTCTGTCCTCCAGATTTGGGAGGCAGAAAGGCTCAATGTGAGTGTGGCTCTTGTTTCTTATCTTTGTTGTGACCCAAGGAACAAATTCGCTTCATTTTTCCCCCCTCTGTTTTCATCTGCAGGAATTTCTTGGCAGAGTTATCACTGACCACTGGAGAGAGAGAAATATTATGAAGATCTTATTACTACCTGGGGCAGCTTGGTTTTCATTTGGAGGGTTGTTGAGCATATTTCTTACTCTTTCTGTAAATCTCGTCTTGTTTTTTTCCTCTGATTATATTTGATTCACTGCAGCCTTGGAAATATATATTTGTATACACATATGCTGTGAACGCTGATTTCTTCTTCTTTCAGAAAGCAATATGTTCCTGTCTCTCTTGGTCCTTTTCCCTCTGGAAGCTTAGGTGTTTTTCCTCCCATTCACAGTCTCAGAATCCAGCAAGACCTCTTAGCCATCACCGGTTTTTCCTGTGGCGGGATAGGAACACCTAGGCTTTGGTGATGCGAGGCACTGACCTGGCACCCACCCCCGACTCCCAGTCTGACACAGCCGTGTGCCGTGAGTGCGTCAGTCAGCCTTGTCGGAGCCTCGGTTTCCGCTGCTCACAGGCAATGAGGATGAGGGTTAACTAAGTAACATAAGCATTTGGCTCAGACCAAGGGGCGTGGTGGGTGCCCCTGGTCTCTCTCCTTCTACCCTAGAACTTGCTAACAGTTCTGTTTGTAAAGTCTCTGTGTCAGGGACATTGCTGTCCCTGTATTCCTCCCAGCAGCCCCTGGACAGAGGCATGATCCCTCTTCTTCCAACAGGCACCCCATGGCTCCCAGAGTTCAGTGCTGTGTCCATCAGTGACCCAGCTGTCCTGGCGTTTCTCTTTCTTTGTGGCAGTGTCTGGCCCATTTTGGCTCTGCGGCCTCAGATTTCTCTTCTCCTGGCCCTGAGTTGTGATCAGGCTTTTGTATCCTTCAGTGATCTGGGAAAGGCCAACTCGGCAGTGGCGTTGTTGGCAGTTCCTTGAATGTGAACATCCCTTCGCATCCCTGCTGAAAACCTCTTAAATCACTCCTGCACTCACAGCACGTCTGCCCGTCCTTACTGGCAGCGCCCGCGTCCTGGGTGCCACACAAGCTGTGGGGGAAAGAAGCGGCAGTGCTTCCCACCTTGGGCACACTGAGCACCAGCTGCGCCTCACTTATACCTGACAGCCCCCAGGTGTTCACACAGGCGGGCCCCCTGGATCCCAACAGCTCGAGCCAAAACCAAAACTCAGACACTTCTGCTTTTGTCATATAGCCCAGTCTGAAAACAAATTCACGTTTTCCACTGTAAAATATGTGACTACACATGGGATGCATCGTGTCCGTTACACAGTGTGGGGAACATTCTGCTGCGGGGGGAGGACTGTTTTAAGCACTTTTTTGAGCTCTTTAAATTTTATTCAGCCATCAGCCACAAAGGACTCCTTCAGGCCGCGTCAGTGGCACAGGCAGAACCTCGGTGTGTCCACAGGCCGCTGTGGAACATTGTGTTTAACCCTCTTTCTCTCACGTGCTTACGTGTCTTTGAGTCCTTCTGCTCCGTGGTCCCCAGCTGGGACTGTGCACTTTTGGAACTACGCCTTTTGGTCTGATCTGTCTCATAACTCATTTCATCTCTTGAGTTTGGCAAAGCCACGGATGCACTTGAAGTTGGTGTTTCATGTTTTCATTTGTTGACATCCGCACCAAGCCCCGTGCTAGCAGTGCGGGACCAGGGACGGAGACGAGTGATTTTGGGTCCTCTCGTTAGAACGCAGACCGTCGCCACACCTGGACTTTTAATCTGCTCGGCTGCAGATCATCAGAGCGATAGCATTTTTTGTAGCTTCAAGAAAATCAAAATGACAAAAGATCATGCCGGTTTCCCAAGATGAATTTAGACTGCTTCAGTTCTCATTGGTTAAAATTCTTAGTTTTCAGTAAAGGAGCAAACTGTTACGACCTAAATGGTCCTCGCAGGTTTCCTCGCAAACAGGAGAAGTGATGGAAGCTGTGAGAGAGTTGAGCTGTGGCGCCCCCCACAGCTCTCTGTCCCCGGAGCAGAGGTCAGCACGGCCGCCGGCCCCTGACTCCCGCGGGCAGGCAGGACGGACGGATGGCAGAAGGCAGAGGGAGGCACCTGCGGAGCCCAGAGACAGGAGAGCCAGCGGGGCTCTGTTCTTCCTGAAGAAGGCTGACCGTGTCTTCCTTTTTCAGTCAGTGCCTCAGCCACATAAATGGGCTATAGTTTCCAGCAAGTAACTCCTTGTATTTCTTTTTAAATTCTTAAAAAAGTTTTAGGTCAAGTCAGTTGTTTCAGACAGCTTGCCACACACATGTGTTTTCACATTCCAAAGCTGTATCTAAAACAGTATGTTAGGTTTTCCATCAAATGCATATTTAATGTTTTGCCTGCCCCTAATGTAAGTAAAACGCTGCTCAGCATGCATAACTGGTAGAATATAGAGGGTTTATTTAAAGAGTATTAATTTGATGCTGAACTTTCCAGGGTACCCATTGGCTGGGGCACCTGCATTTCCCTGCGGTGACATTCTCAATCTAAAAATCACTTAAGTGAGAAGAGAAATTCGATTGTAGTTGTAGACAAGAATAATGTGGAAAAGTTTCTTTGCAGCACTATTTTGGACCTGCACCAGAGCGGATGCCGAGGTAATCTATCAGTTTGTGAGTGTCTACAAAATGCAACTCTCTAGATAACAGGTTTAAAGTAAAGATTTAATACAGTCTCCATCTCCTATGATGTTGCAGTGACAGTTTAAAACTCATTCTCTAAATCTCAGCAGACTTTATAGCTAGCAGTGGGCCAATATAAAGTTTAATAGCATTACAACACATAAATCATCTTTTAAAGATGCTACTAGTAGCTCCAATATTAAATGCAGACAATCGCCTGTGTTATAAATAATTTATCAAACACCATTTCAGATTAGCCTTCCATGCTGAGTTATTTATTTTAGCCTTTTCTGTACGATTCCTAAGGCACTTTTTGAAAGATCCATTACTGGTCAGTTTAATGAACTTGGGGGTCTGTTTTGTCCCCTCAAGCACTCGGGTACAGCTGTGGTGACCATTACATGGCCGACGTGGACCTCTTTGTGCCTTTTACAAGTGCTGCCCATTTGTCATGTAGCGGTAAATGGAGCTGCACATTGGAGTCCAGGGACACATTGCACGATGCAGTGATGGAGACAAACAGATAGCTCTATAAAGTGCTGCTTGTCACAGCTGACTTGTAGCACAGTACATCACTCTTATTGTAATCTCATTTAAGAAGCCGGCGTGGCCCGGGGGACTGATATTCCCAGTTAGTTTGGTCTTTGTAGCCATAAAGCAGGAAGTGCTCCTTTTATATTCTCTGAACTTTTAGGGAGTGTGCTATTTGCTTGGATTAATTATTACAGGAACTTCACAGAGCTGGGTGCAGATTTGTCAGCAGGTCTGTCTGGACCTCCTCTTCCTGGCCTGGGGTTTGATCCAAGCCGTCACTGCTTAGAGATAAGTTGTATCTGTGTGCTTCCAGGAGCCCTCTGGCTTGCTTTAGTAAATAAGTTACCTTTTACTAAGCAACAGCTATGTGCCAGACACTGTCATAGGTGCTTTCTGTACCTTATTTCTAGTTCTTGCAGAAGTCTGTGGTAAATCCTCTTTTATCATCACTGTGCTATAGGGAGGGAGAGTAAACTCGGAGAGGTGAAGGGACTTGCCCGTGTTTGCATAGCAGTAAGCAGGAAACAGGATCCAGACCCCATCTGTCTGCCTCCACTGCTGCCACAGTAACTCTTACTCACCAGGTGGTGGTGGTGTCTCAGAGTAAAAGGAAGCAGCCGTTGGGCCGTTTTCCCAGTAGCCAGGACGGGTCCTCCTGGTCGGTGTGCACCCAGATCCAAGCTCGCCTGGGACTCTCAGCGTAAATCCATGAGCAGCTGTCTGGGGGAGAATGCTGGCCTGGCGGTGGGAAAGAGCAGGGCACCTGGGTCTGACCAGCTGGGGCCACGGGCTCTGCAGGGTCCTCGTCGGAGCCCCTCTACTGTCACAGCTGTCCCCAGGCAGATGCTACTCAGAACTCAGGTTGCCCCTCGGCTTCCAGAAAAGGGAGGCGCAGTTTCCCTATGAAGAATGAATCCTAAAGGAAGAAACAATGCTTCCTGCATTTATTGTGGGCCAGAGATGGATAAAAATGTGGTGTTTTCCCCAGCTCTTGCGTTTAGTTTGTGGTTTCTTCTCAATGGTATTCTTAAATATTTGGTAGAACTTGTTAAAGACAAGAGTTGTTTAATTGTGAGACTCCACTATAAAGAAAACACAGTATGAATATGCCCAGTAGCATATTTGCATATGTGTCTAGAATTCCGAGCATAGAAATACAGTGGTAAAAGACAGTCTTTGGCATACGAAGCATTTCCTGGAGCACAGTAGGTGTCTTCTAAATATTTGTTGAAGACCTGAACTATTGTACGTAATGGGTAGACAACAAGCCCTTGGTGATTTTCACCCTATTTGCGTTTTGAGGGGTTTTGGTGGGGGTGGGTGGTATGTGAAATAAGACATGAGTTCTTCATACTGATCTCTGCCATATTATTACATTATAGGAATGTTTAAGAGGTGGCCTGTGGGCAGTCTGGGAAACAGCGCTCCCTCACCAGTTACGGAAATGACTGTTGGAGGAACTGCTAGTTGGCCCAAAGATTAATGGGCAACCACCATCCTCCTCTTCAACATGCCCAGCTTCTAAAGATCTTAGGTGACTGAGGAGTGACATACCCTGAGTAGGAAACTGCTGTCCACTGTCCCTAACTCACCGAGTCAGCTGAGCAGGTTACCTGTGAGCTGGTATGGTGCTGTGGCATTTTGGCTCTGAAGGCCAGTGGACCTGTTTTACTGGTTACTAGCTTGGTGACCGTGGGCAAGTCATTCCCTCTCTCAGCTCTAGTTTCTTTTCAGTACTAACGTCAGAAGAGTGTTAAGGGCAGAGGTAAAAATGATGATCGGCAATATGCCTAACTTAGTACCTGGCACATTATGATAGGTGCTCAGTGAAATGTAAGGTTCATTCCATTCCATTTCGTAACATAGCTTCAGCCCTGTGTATAGGAGATGCGGGTGGTACCCCAGACTTGTGAGACTTTCTTCCTTAAGGAACTATCATCTCTAGAATTGGTGGGGAGGAAAAGAATTTGAAAGGTATATTTTCCCAATTTTTAAAAGCCTTTTATACTTAAATTATAGCACCTATGGTGATTTTATCAATAAATCAAGCTATACATAGTACATTTTGCACATTTTTAAGTTTTTTAAGTTCACCTACTTATATTACAGAGTATTTACAAAATAGAGGAAGATTCATTAACCTGTTTGATCTCTGCACTGTCACATTCCGATATCCGTGTGCCCAGTTTAATTCATGGACATTAGATTATGTATCCCATCCCCAAAAGTCCAGTGATTTGGGAAATTTAAGTTTGCAGTCAGTCCTAAGTGCTGCCTGTAGGGTAGTGACACCCACCAGGTGCTGTTGGCTGGCCCAGGGCACCGGCAGCAGTGGTGAGAAAAGCCGTGATGACAGAGCAAAGGAAATCCTCAAATAACAGAGAAGAGAAAGGAAGAGAAGAGGTTAGGTCAGGAGCAAGGGAATAAGGAAGGTGCCCTACACACGCACGCACGCACGCACGCACGCACCCACAGGTGCAACTGCGGTCATTTAAGAGAAACAAGTTGAAATGAGGCTCTGCAAACAAGTGTGTTAAGTTACTGGTTGGCTTTTGCTGTCTGTCTGGTAGCAGCAGCCATCTCCCTAAAATGCTTGCTTTGCAACCACCCTCACTGGCTTTTGGCCTGTTGAGAGCCCCAGGAGAGGATTCCTGGCCAGAGGATCCTTTTTGAATGGATTCTCATGGGGCTATATGTGCACAGAGAATAACCAGCTCCCTCGGTCCCACATAGGTGCCACTCAGCAAGTGAAAAAAAAACCTGGTGGCATGAAGATCAGAATAACCCCCCTAGCTCCTACTGCTGGGTTGCTGAGGACCCCACTTCCGGCAGAGCCCTCTCTGTCCTTCTCCGAGTCTGTAGAGGGTGCTCATGTCCCTGGAATCCCACTTTCTGGCCTAGGGCAGGCAGAGGAGCAGGAGCCCTGAGTGGCTCAGATCTTTTCACAACAGAAAGTCAGCAATCTGCCCTTTGCTGATCTCAGACTGGACTTTGGGGCAGAGAGTGTATTTCTCAAAAGGGTGATATTTAGATGAGCTCTTTAGTTCAGCTTGCATGCTTATGGACTCTCACATGCTGGTGAATTAGGAAAGGGCAGCACAGGTTAGAGTCCCTTCCTTGGGAGAATGATTGTTTTTGTCCTTGTTGCCCGAAGAACTTGTACTTGATGTTCCCCACATCCCACCTTGCTGCCTCCATTACCTGCCTTCTGTTTTACTCCCTTGTTTTCGGTGTGTCTGTCACATGGCCTTCCAGCCCTTCCTGAAGCGTGGCTGGCCCAGCTAGTGTCCCCACAGCCCCTTCTCAGTTCTCCGTCAGCCCGTATCACACCGCCGTGTAGTTTCTTAAGTTGGATACCCCTGCTGGACTCTATAAACCCCTACAGGGCAGAGACCTGGGGGTCTCATCCATCTCTGCAGCCCTGGCTTCTAGCATAGGTCCTGGCGTGTGAGAGGCCTTCTCGAGTAAGAAATGACTTAATCCACTTAAGTAACTGTTGGTGACTTAGACTTGCTTCTAAAACGAGTAGGAGAGGGGCACCTGGGTGGCTCAGTCGGTTAAGCCTCCGACTTCGGCTCAGGTCAGATCTCACGTTCATGGGTTTGGGCCCCGTGTCAGGCTCTGTGCTGACAGCTAGCTCAGAGCCTGGAGCCTGCTTCCGGTTCTGTGTCTCCTTGTCTCTCTGCTCCTCCCCCTCTCATGCTCTGTTTCTCTCTGTATCAAAAATAAATAAAACATTAAAAAAAAAAAGATTTAAAACGAGTAGGAGATTGATTCAAAGAAATGAATCACTCAGTGAACATGTACACTCTTTAGAAGAAGGCAGTAAATTTTTTGGGTAAGAGGTCCTGCTCTTGGCTTTGCCACCATTTTTTAGAACTATAATGTTTTGGTGTAGCCCCCACCCCCCTGCAATGATATTGACTTCTTCACTATGTTATCTGGAATCAGGTTCCAACCATTATTGAACATTTTTGACCAGGGGTTAGCAAACTACAACCCGAGTGCTAAATCTAGCCCACTGCCTATTGTTAATAAAGTTTTATTGGCACACAGCCACATACATTTGTGTATATATTGCTATGGCTGTTTTGTGCTCCTGTGACTGAGTTGAGTAGTTATGACAGGGACAGGAGATCTACAAAACCTAAAATATTTACTACCTGGCCTTTTACAAGAAAAGTGTACTGACTTCGATTTTCAGTGATCAGTTGCTGTCTGTCAGCCCATAGTCCTCAGTCATGCAGTGATTATCTTGATGTGAAGCAGCATGTTGAAGAAGGGGTATGTGCATAGAGGGTCTGAAATGCCTAGTTCCAGCACTTGCCAGCTGAGGGACATTCAGCAAACTGTTGTACTTGGAGACCTTTTCTTCATCTATAAAATGGGCATTGAAAATGGCTACGTCTCGTCTCGGGTGACTCTGTGCACTGCTTGGGAAAGCCCTTCCTGATGGCAGAGCAGGCCCTCAGCCTGACCGTGGGTGTTACTGTTGCCATTCTCTTTCTCAGGAGGAGGAAGCCAAGAAGCTGGTGAGTGAAGCCATTGCAGCTGGCATCTTCAATGACCTGGGGTCTGGAAGTAACATTGATCTCTGTGTCATCAACAAGAGCAAGCTGGACTTTCTCCGCCCATACTCCGTGCCCAACAAGAAGGGCACTCGGTGAGTGAAGATGAAATTCTGCCTGTGCCCCCTAACTTCCTTGGCCACTCTCGATCTCTCCGTGGCATTTCAGCAGGGTTTTCTCGATTGTTACCCACGTTAGGTTTAAGTAAATCCAGTGTCCCCAGGCCGGCCTTACACAACAGTTCTCAGTCATTATTTGCTTTATTTGAGTGATTTAAATTGAAAATGTCGAAGGAGAGGCAGAGCAGGGCCCAGGAAAGAGCCCTGCCCTGGCGGGTTGTGGGGAGAGGTTCGAATCACCTGCTGTTCTTTCTCTGGTCTCTTGAGCCCGTGAGGTCTGTGAGAAGCGTGTTGCAGGGAAGGCAGCCCATAGCTTTTCTCAGAGTGGTCCAGGAGTCGTAAGTGGGTAGAAGCCATTGGTTAGGAGTCTCCGAAAGTTAGCCTGGGAGCTCCCTGGTGCCTGCTGGCCAGGGGGCCCTGCCAGTTAGCCTGTGGCCTGTGCTGAGCCGGCCCCGTGTGTCAGTGGTACGGCCCGGGCTAGCACTGGGGGACTGGATGATTTGCTGACTAGAACGGGAAGGTCTGCAGCCCTTGTGGCTGGTGTGTGCGGATGAGCTGTGCATTTGTGGTCTCCCGGGGCTGTCCGGCTGTCCTCTGGCTCCGTCTGCCCAAGACGGGGCTCCTGGGCGCTGCTTCCGGCTGCGTTCATACGAACGTGGCAGGGCAGGATTTCTAAACTCGACCACTTCCCGTCCTGCCCACAGCCAGGCCAGAGTGTGTCAAGCACATCACCTTCTGGAATGGTTCCTTTAACGCTCACTACATATACCCAGATTCCAAATTGGGAGTAATCCCATGGAAGGAGTAGAACATTGAGAACCAGCATGGCACTCAGCGTTACAGGAACTCCCGTGCGCTCATGACAGGGTGCGGCAGCTCAGCAGCAAGAAGTTTGGCTCAGGGGTGGGAGAAATGTCATTGCCCATGGCCTGGCATGGTGACTTTGGGTGTGTCACTCTCCTAGTCTTTGAAATGATGGAGCTAGATTGGGTGGTCTCTGATGACCTGGGGGCTGCGGGGGGTACCTGGGGCCTCGAGCAGGGAAGGAAACCACCTTTCCTGGGGCTGTACTGGGGGAGCCAAGCTCCCTGATGGCCTGCCTCCCCGGGTTTACAAGATGCTGCATGAGCTGAGCAAGTCTGTGGTGAAGAGTTCGGGGAGGGGGCGTGGTTACCCTCCATCCAGACTGAACAGTGTCCTGGGTGAGGATTCTGGAAGCCACGTTTGAGCTGTGAAAAGTAGTATTTGTGTTGGACAAGGAACCTGTGCCCAGCAGTGGCACATTGTAATTCTTGGGGACGCGGTCTTCCATCTATAAGGGAGATTAAACACAGAGGCCCAGAAACAAAATGATCCCATCAGCTGGTTGTGAGGATTGGGTGAGGCGGTGTGCAAGGTGCTGGGCCCTGCGGCAGGCGCCATGCGGCATCAGGCCCTGTGACAGCAGTGCACACGCTGGGATCTTACCGTCATCTTCTCTGCCAGTGGCTGAGTGGCCGGGCACTCCCTGGGGTCGGGAAACCTTTCCCGGAGCTGGCAGTCCGGGCGGGGGCGGAGCCTTAGGCCTGGGCAGGTGCGGACCTGGGCCTGCACCTTCCTACAGGCTCTGCTCCCAGCCCTCTGCAGCCCTGCTTTGCCAAGGAGGCCCTCCCTGCGCGCCAACCCCGGCGCCATAACCCAGGGCTGTGAGGCGGCTCTTGCGCCCACGCCTCCCACAGATGTGCTTCAGAGGAGCTGGGCACACGGGAGCCACGTGCGGCTCCAGCTCCAAGATGACAGGCTGCCAGGGGTCGGTCTGGGGGAAGGAGCCACGTCTTCACAGTAGCAGGGGAGGGTGGGGTACATCTTTAAAAG
This sequence comes from Suricata suricatta, assembly GCF_006229205.1. NCBI lineage: Eukaryota > Metazoa > Chordata > Mammalia > Carnivora > Herpestidae > Suricata > Suricata suricatta. The sequence goes on from NC_043712.1 coordinate 10,214,719, forward strand.
GTGCTGCCGCCCCATCCTTCGGAGAGTGTGGTTGGGACGGAAGGTTTAGCAGAAATGAAGCCAGCCGTTCTAGGCTGCTCAGCCTCCTGATTTACACAGAACTCTGACGTCACACACTGTTTTCTGCCTCCTGCTCCCTGTTGGAGCACAAGTGCCCATTCGAGGGGGTGATTTTTGAGGAGCACGTGGCCAGGGCACAGCTAGCAGCCTTCTGCTAGTCCGTGCCAGATTGACAGAGCTAACGTCCCAGCTGGGGACAGACCAGAACAGTTGGATTTGCACTGCTGTGTGACGGTATTTGTAATTCCTGGCCCCGATGTGAGAATTAGCAGCTCAGACGTGGATCTTAGAGACTGCTGTGCTCAGAGAAACCGCTGTCTAGTCCCTCCGAGAGAGAAGGTGTGGGGCGTGTCGTGGAGGTGACCCGCCACGCCGGCTCGGGCAGCAGGTGACTCTTCTCGAGGCTGGCGAGTGTAGTCTGAAGTGACAAGCCCAGAGTCCGGCTGTGGGTCATTTTTATACTTATAATGTTCTTAAAGTGTTTAAGATAAGACTTAAGTCCTTTTTTCTGTACAAGAGAAGGACGACGGCAGCCTAATGTTAGATCTGCTTCCCGCCGATACTGAAAGGTGCTCCTGGGAGGCTGATGCACAAACGACCAAGTGCTTTCCAGCATCTTCTGGGGATGGTGAGGCGGTGGGGAAGGAAATCCCAGTGCCCATTAAGTGCCAGGTGCTCTGTAGTACTCTTAATGCACATCTCTCCCAGGCGTCCCCATTTTGTGGCACTTGAGCACTGAGGAGAGTGGCCTTGGGACAGTTGAACCCCGCAAGGCTACAGAGGCGGGAGCCAGGCGAGCCAAGCTCTGCGGCCGGGCCTGCTTGCTGCCTTGCCTGAGCACGAGTCCCTCCAGCCCTGCGGGGCCCCTTGAGGGGATCCTAACTCGGCTCTTGTTTTCCTCCCATTAGGTTTGGCCGGTATAGATGTGAGAGAGGGACCACTGCAGTCCTCACTGAAAGAGTCACTAACCTGGAAATCGAGGTGCTGGAAGAGGCCGTGCAGACAATGGACACTTCCTGAATGGTGTCCGCGGACGGGTGGTTACTGATCTGCGGATGGGGGGCCGCGGGGGCTCCCCCATAAGATACTCTTTTGGCAGTGTGTGCTGAATGGAACCCAATAAAAATGAAAACCAAACCGAGTGGCTGAGGCCTGGGGGCTGTGTGGTGTTTTGGCCACCAAGGCTCAGTGACCCGGCACGTGAGCGACGCAGCCCTCCTGAAAGCAGGCGAGGCTCCTGCTGCAGAATTCCGGGGAGCTTCTCCCCACCTCAGGTGCTAACTGCTTCTCTTTCTTCAGGGCCGTCCCAGGTTTCCTGCTCTGTTTACTGAGGGTGAGGGCAGCACAGTCTTTTACCTCAGCGGCCAAATAGGAAAGAGGTGGTGACGATCAGTTCTGAGTGCCCAGAAAACGCAGGTAGGTTAGGCGGACACTTCGCTTCTCCGTGGCTGGGAAGACGGGGTGAGCTTCGCCTGGGCCGGTTTCATGGGCATCAGAGGGATGCTTTGGGGCTGTTTGTAATCATTAGGATACCTCCTTTCACAGCACTCGGGCCTGCGGGTCTCACGCCTCCAGAGCGTGCCATAGGAGGCGGTGTTGAATGTTGAGGGCACGCAGAAAGCAAGTTCATCTGGGTCTGAGGCAGAGTCTGCCAAGGGTGACACAGCAGAGGCTCAGAGCCCTAAGCAGAGTATGTGTTAGGAAAAAATCCTGTGTGGAATCAGAAAAACTTGCAGCGGGAAGGGCTAGGCAGGAGCTCGGGGCGGGGCTCTCCCCCAGAGACAGCAGGCTGGGGTGCATGAGAACGTCCCGGCACCATGGTCTTCCGGAGTGAACCCCCTCTCAGTCCAGCCCCCTTGTCAGAACTGTGGGGAGGGGGCTAGTGAGAACAGTGGAATTACTCGGGGCAGCATTTGGCTGACAATTGTCAAAATTATCTGGGGAGCTTAAGAAAATTCCAAGATGCCTGAAAATGCCTGGGGCCTGAGAGGTTTTAAAGGCGTCTCAAGGAATTTGGCTGAGACATGAAGCGGTTTCAGAATTAGGACTTCCTGAATTGTACACACTCCTTCACAGAAGTGACCCCTCTCACCCCATTTTATTTCAAACATGGAGAACAAGTACAAAGCAAAAGGTGCATCTGAAGAAAATGTCTCAGACCCGACAGTGTTACAGTAGAACAGAGGTCACACATGGAGACAGAGTAGGGGCCCAGCCCGAGTCCTTCGTCCCCAGGGAGGCCTGGGTCCCGGGTCAGCAAGGTGGCTGCACTTAGCACCTGACCAGGACGCCAGCAGAGCGGGCGGGCGTGTCTCTCTCTGGAGGGCTGAACTGTCACCAAGTCAACAGGTGACAACTTAGACCATTTGAGGATTAACTTGAGTATAAAAGCAATTTCCTTCAGAGCTTGAGTTTTCCTTAAGTTCACATTTATAAATTAGTCTTCACAGTTAATCCTATTTGGGAACAAGAAATAAATGCACAGAGTTCTGGTTTCCTACACATGATATAGCTGTATGTTAATTCTTACATGGTCTGTGACTTCAGTTTTGTGAAGGTGGAGGTGGCTGCTGTTTGGGGATCACTTACAATGAGCTAGGCAACTTGCATGTTTTAGTTCAAATTCTGTCAGCGATGCTGAAAGTAAATATTCTTAGTCCCATTTTACAGGTGAGGAAACTAAGGCTCAGAGAGGTGAAGAAAGTTGCCTGGGGCCGTGGGAGGAAGCTGGAGACCAGAACTGGTACTGAGAACAGCCCGCAGGCGTGTCTCATATTTGTGTGTTTTGTATCCCATGCTTCCTTCCCACGCGGAAAACGCTTCCCACTGATTGTTAAATGACGTGCCAGCATTCGAGCAGGTGACGAGGTGCCCAGCATGTGGCCGGTGGTCAGGGGACACACAGGGCTTCCCAACACTGCCTGCGAACCTCTGTGCCCGGTGCCGGGTTCTCCTCCGCGGCCTTCAGCACGTTATAAACGTAGATAAAAATATTAGGAAAATCTCCACTCTATTAAAAAAAAATGATTTCCACTTTAGCCTTTTACGACAGAGCAAGCACACAGCTTGATTTTTTTTTTTTGAAAAGATTCTAAGAGCTAAACCGAACTTGCTACTAACCATTTTGAAAGGCTCACCACACATCCCACGGTCTCCTGCAACTTTCCTGTTCTTACAGACCTCGACAGGTCACTGAAGGAATTACCCTAAAGATTCACATTTCAGTCCAGATGCAAGGGGCGCGGCAGTGGCTCGGGAGCCACCCACCCTTGCTAACAACCCAGCTGAGATTGCCCACAAACAGTTTAAAAGAAAGGACTTTCGAATTTTGACAACCAGTTAGCGAGTGACCAGTGCCCCTCCCCCCAGCTGCTCTGCATTCGGCGTCTGCTGTGAAGCCGGGCCCTCCCCTCCGGGGAACCCGCTGCACCCTCTTGTCTTAGCTGATCTAGGCTACCAGGCGGCCACTTTGGAGAGAAGACTCAAGTAAGGCAAAGTGGTGCGGCTCTGATAAGGCACGCTGCGTCCACAGTCAGGTGCTTGACGTCCACACGTGCATCTGTTTGGCAACCTGGTGCACATATTCGCTGTCCGGTCTCTGGTTGGGGTCGGGGTAGATGCACATACTGACCAGTTCTCGCAACTGTAAGGGAGAGAAGCCGGTGTTACTTGTCAGGAAGCAGCCTGTGAGGCTCTGGCGGCACCTTGCCTGCCACTCCTTCAGCCCTCGCAGTGCCCACAGGGTGAGGGCTAGCGCATCGGAAGTGACGGATGTGCAGTCACGGCCACCGCAGAGAGCCAAGACCAGTCCTATGCCTGTCTGGCCCCAAAGGCCACTTTGCAAGTGGGTATGTCCAAACACAGGGGTGGGGGGGGTGGGGGGGTGGGGTGTGTGTGTGTGTACACGTGTACACTCACGAGTGTGTGTCTGCTGTCAGTCATGCAGATAACCCAAACCGGAGGACAAAACTCAAGGCAAAGGCTTATTGATCCTAATAAATGCATTAACATGCAGCAGGGCTGCAGTCTGCCCACCCCCGGCCTCTTTATTGTGCTCATGAAAGACGAAGCTTTTAATTATACAGACACCGAAGGCTGCTCCCGCCTGGGGTGGGGGAGGGGCACCTTGAGCCTCTGATCACCTCGGTTCTTCTGATAGCCAGAGTGCCAATTATTTTAATGGTAATTAAAATAATGACCTTAAAAAAGCCTACATCTTAACTTGCATCACTGGGCTTGCCGCAGTTTCTTCACTTAAATACCTGGTGCTGGAGGGGCTGGCCGCAGGGCTGGGGCAACAGAGAGGCGGTTTGTCCCCAATAATGGGGCTCACGTGGACTCAGTGGCTGTGCCCAGGGAGTCTGGGGAGGGTGCAGGGGTCACATAGAGGCCCCGGGGCTACTGTACGCGCTCCACTTTTCACACCTGAGAGGTTTCAAGCTGCACACGAGCTTTTTCCGGGTCAGGCATTGTGAGCATGCCCTCCAACCCACGCGCTGCCTTTTTGGGGTTCCGCTGCTTTAGAGGCGCTGGGAAGCCCCGGCCTGGCGCTGCGGCTGCCTGCGAGGCGCTCATACTGTTCACAGCCTTGCAGCAGTCGGCGGGAGGTAGTGGCAGGCCCCTGACAGGTTCGCATACCCAGGAAGAACAAATGGCAGTAAAGTCACCGGGACTCCCAGTTACTCATCTGTGAGGAGACTCCGCAGTTGGCAAGTAGTTTGGTCAACTTCAGAAATCAGGAGAAACAAACAATAAAGTGCCTTTATACCCATTTCTAAGAGGTGATGTACACTCTGAAAGTGAGGTGTGCTGAGCGACTCCGGCGCTAAGAAGCACCTTGCTTAACACACAGGCTAGAAATGCCGGGTGGACTGGGTGAACACCAGGTGCTCTGGGGAGAATGAGGTCACAAAGTTGGAATGACTGATCTGGGAGCGGGGCCGCTGAGGGCTTTACTCAGATTCATTCATTTTAGCTTCTGTCTGTAAGGAGAGAAGTGATCTATCTGCTCCAAGTTGTAAGTCTAAGCTTCTACATGGTACAGATTTCCACATTTTTTTAATGTTATTTATGTTAGAGCACACGAGTGGGGAAGGAGCAGAGAGAGATGGAGACACAGAATCCGAAGCAGGCTCCAGGCTCTGAGCTGTCAGCACAGAGCCTGACGTGGGGCTAGAACTTGTGAACCGTGACCTAGAACTTTTGGTTCATGACCTGAACCAAAGCTTGATGCTAAACTGACTGAGCCATCCAGGTCCCCCCCCCCCAATTTAAAAAGGTAAGAAATGAAGGGCCCCTGGGGGCCCAGTCGGTTAAGCATCCAACTCTTGATACTGGCTCAGGTTGTGATGTTGCGGTCATGGGATCAAGCCCCTCATCGGCTTTATGCTGAGCATGGAACCTACTTGGGATTCTCTCTCTGCCCTTTCCTTGCTCGTAGGTGCGTATGTACATACACACACACACACACACACACACACACAGTCTCTCAAAAACAAGAAAGGTAAGAAACTAAATGCAACTATTAACTTGGTAAAGAAATCTAGTTTTTCCTTTCCTACCAACTTCCATTCCAAAGCACTTCCACCTCTTTCAACAATATGTAGAACTATGTAAACCACTGAGGCAAAAGCCATGAGTACTAAATAAACCCCAAAGGATGTGCACCCCTGATCCTCTCTCCCTCTGGGAGTGTGTAGCCAGTGAGCATGGCGTTAAGTATGAAGGCTGCCAGAAGAAGGGCGGCTGATGACCCATGTGCTTGGCCTAACTGGACACAGGGTTCAAGCACGATGGGAGACCTGGTCTCCGCAGCTCGAGCCCTTGGGAGACACGGGCTGCTCCTTTCGGAACCTTCAGGATTGGGATTGCAGTGAGCTGCACAGGCGGCATCTCCTCCCATCTGGACAACCGGGTGTTGAAGACACATGCCATCATGTCATAGTGGTTGGGGGCAGAGTCTCTGGGTCCAAATCCTGCCTTCACCACTTCCAAGTTATGTAACCTCAGGAAAGTTACTTTAACCTGTGTCTCTGTTTCCTCAGTAAAATGGGAATGGCATGGGGCGGGGGAGGGCTCAATGGTAAGTCATAAATGTGGGCTGTTATCGTGACACACGAGCCTGTGGTCAGTGTCGGCCTGGTGGTAACTGAGCACATCACATGCATTACCGTCATTCACCCTGTAAGATAGAGTCGAGGATTATCCCCACGTTGCAGATGAGGAAACAGACCCAGAAAGGACACCCAAGAACAGGGAAGGGAGCGCACAAACACCCGTCTACGCCCTTAGCCATGCTGCGCTGTAAACCTGCCATTTCGTCTTCACATCTGATTCACAAAGGGGAAATCTTAGCCCTATTTTCAAGAAGACTGAGCTGAGGAAGGGGACACTCCGCTAGTAGCTGGCACGACCCAATGCCAGACCTGTCCCTCTGCGCCCAGAGCCCTTGCACCCAGAGCAGAACGTTGACAGTAAAAACCCAAGGTGTGATTGAGGTCTGACAGTGAGGAGACCAGTCTGCTTGCCATGGTTTCCTGCCCTGGGAGCGGGATGGCAGCCAGCCGGGCTACGGGGCAAGCCAGGGCCCTGCCACCTCCTGCCTCCGCGTCTGGGTCCTGTGTCCGACGCCACATGGCGCCCGTCTCTGGGACCCGCGGCAGTGAGCGTCACACTCGAGCGCGAGCTGGGAGCCAAAGGGGCAGAAGTGCGCCGGCGGGGCTTCCCTGGCCAGCTCCTGCTGGATTCCGGGCCCGTGGGCAGGCCACATGCGGCCGCCGGGGGCCCACACTGGTGTCTCCCGTAAAATTAAGCTACTTCCCCCCCTCACGGAGTCACTTTCCCAGAAATCTCCACCCAGCGAGGGAACCAAGCTCCGCCCCACAGCCGAGGCACTGTGGAAACGCCTCCCTCGCGAGCCACTGCTGCAGTCGCAGGCCCCAGCCTGGTGGCAGCAAACCCACCTTCTCAGAGTAATGTTCTCCGGGAAGAGGCGGGTAGTCACACTGTTCGATCTTCTGACAGAGGGAGAAGAGATTCATCTTATCTCCATAGAAGGGGCTCTGGAGAGCGGCCATCTGCAAGGGGAGTGAGGGAGAAACATGAGTTTGCAGCCTTGAGGTCCAGGGACAAAGGGACCACTCCAGATTTGGGTGTGGCCCTTCTCTGGTCCTTGCTGTGACTGTCCAGCTGGACGTCTCCAAAACCCCGAGGAGGCTGGGACTCAATAGAAAGCAGTTTTAACGTGATCCTGGTCATATAAGCAATGTAAGTGGCGGGAGGTTTCAGTGACAAAACCTGAAAGGCACCAAGGAACAGGGAGCTGATACGGGGGCCAGCCATGCAGGCGCACCCCGCCTCACGCCTCTGTCCCAAGGCCCGAGTCGTGGTCGTGTGTGCGGGGCAGATGGGGAAGGAGGCTCCGCTCACGGGCACCCAGCAGGCTCGCTCCGGTGCACCGTCTTCCGTTTCTAAGAAGCAATTCCAAGGACAGCCATGGGAGGATGTCTGTGCGGTACATTTGGGAAATTATTTACCCAAGGACTAGCATTTTGAGGGGGTGGGGAGTGAGGTGGTTTTGGTCTTCATTCTGGCTGTTTCGCTAGCTGCTGTCCGAAGGCCTAGAGTTCAGGGCTCTCTGTGGAAGCCGGATGCCCGACATCAGTAGGGAGGAGGGGTGGGAGGAAGGCCCTGAAGCTCCAGGGTGGAAGGCGAGGGGTCGGGCCAGCCCCAGCTGCCCACAGTCCCAGCTCTGCACGCTTCCTGCTGTGCGCCTGCCTTTTGGTCTCAGTCTGTAAAGTGGACAGACGCTCCACGCGCAGGGCTGTGGTGAGGCGTGGCAGGCAGGAGCTGAGCAGTCACCAGCCCTGCAGAGGCCCATGGCACCGTGGCACCAGGGAGCCCAATGGGATCTCGCCCAGGCAGGGAACGACCAGGCTCCCCAGACTCCCCACCCCACCATTCTAAGTACTACTGGGGGAGTGTCCTCAAAGGGGGTACATGGGAGCTACGGGGTGGCTCCAATAGGCATCTAGTGGCAGCCCAGCGGCAGTGCCTGCCGGCCACATCTGCTGATTAGTCCATGATGGGGTTCAAGTGCTTCTGGTCGCTCTCACTGTTGCCCGCTGCCGCCGCAAGACAGCCCAGCACCTCCTGCTAACGAAGTGTGCCGGGTAATTGTGCCTGCCCATCCGTTGGGTCTCGGTTTCCTTCGAGGAGCCGGCTGCCAAGGCCAGTCTGCGCAGGTGCCTTGGCCAGGGGCTCCTGCGCTCTGGCTGTGCCGGGCCACTGGGCTACCTCAGGACTCCTCGTTGCCCTCAGGCCCCAAAGGGCAGACCAGCAAGTGCAATCTCAGGACACGGAGGAGCCCATGGGTGCTGGGTTTATGGGTGCCCACTAGCTTCAGTGTCCCGGTCTGCCCCCCATCCTCTGTTCACCCCCGTGAACAGGTCTGGTGGCCCCCAGAGCAGGGCCGGCCTCCCTCAGGAGGGCCCAGGGGGCTTCGGGCCCAGGCAGCATCCTTGGGTTTACAGACGGTTTTTGGGAAAGCAGCAAAGTGTGACCTGGAGACCCCGAGACTTTGTGGTTTCCTCTGACCCGGGTCCAGGCATCTGCCCGGGACCTCGTACCTGTGTGCCCAGGTACTTTCATGTGCTGTCATGTGGGCGTTTAGGGCCAGCCTCACCTCTCCTCCTGTGACCAGGGACTCCGACCCCCCTGAGGAGGGCTGCAGGGAGCGGCCTTGGTCCTCGGCAGGGCTGCGGGCCCTGCCAGCCGACGGCGAGCTGGCCTTACCACGGAGTGTGCAAAACGGCACCACACGGGTGATGCATTTCCAATAGTTAAAACGAGAGCCTCGGGTGCGAAGGGTTAATTGGGCAGCTTCAAAAGGACATCTGTTGCCACAGCAGAGAGCAGCTGAGGCTCTGGGGCGGTCACTCGGGGTGATCTGCGTGCCCTACGAGTTGTGGCTAGATGATTAAGACGGATTTTCCTGGAAAGTGTTTCTGTTCAGAGTACAAAGGACATTTAAAATGTTGGTCCACTAACACGGGCCCTGGCTTTCCACGTGTCAGAGCTGGGAGACTGGCTAAGCCCTTCAACAAGTCAATCTGACTTGCACAAACACTGCTGTTCAGCAGTCCCAAAGGGCCCCAGAAACTGGTGGCCTTCAGTGCACGGCCCCCCTCCTTCTGGCTCCACCAGAGGAGCCCTCGCTCCCGGCCTCCCCGCCGACAGCGGCTTCTCCGTCCACAGAGGCAGATCCTAGTGGCAGCGGCGCCACCCCGCCCCTCCAGCTGCGGGCCACGGGCCTTCCACCCGCATCAGGGCGCTGGGCTGTGAAGGGGCCCGGGGCTGCCCGAGATGCCGGGATTAGAACGATTACCCCGGATGATGAGATCCTCGCCCCGGCGACCGCCCACGTCTGCACGGGCGACGCGGTGAGCGAGGAGTCGCCGTTTGGGGCTGAGCCCGGCTGTCTCGTCAGGGCCGCTGGAGCCGTGGCTCTCAGCGCTGCTCCTCAGATGCAGAACTGTCCCTCTCTGGCGTTATCGGGATGACACGCGGCCGGGGACGTGAGGGGAGAGAGCTTGGAGAGACTGGTGTGCGATCTGAGATGTCACAGGAAGGAGGGCAACTGCCTTTGACTCCTGCTCTGTCAGGGCCTGCGACACCCGTCTTGTCACCTGGGATCCCCCAAAGGCCCACCACCAAGCGGTCTGCGCCCCTGCTCCACCGTGGGGTACAGGCAGCCAGCCGGGCACTCTCTGGGCCGAGCCATGATCCCAAACAGGATTCTGCACAAGGGGCGGCTGATTCTTAGTCTGTTTCCCCGGCTGCTTTCTTGCTGGGTCTCGGGCCCTCGGGGCTGCGGTGAGAGGCTCCCCCGCAGAGGATCCTGGGGCCAGATGATCCAACGCTTCAGCTCGTGCTCAGAGCTGAGCTCTCGTGTAAATAAAACACATTCTGCAGAGCCCGGGCAGTCCGTCGGGCACCTCCGTGGGGCGTGCTGGGTAATGAAAGCAAAGCCCCTGGCCTTCTAACACAGCCAAGCCCCGGCACCTCCGGGACAGAGGGGACGCCGCCGAAGTTAGTCGGGGCTTCTCACAACCTGGTCTTTCCTCTCCCAGGGGCTCTGGGCAGAGGCCCAAGGTCCCTTTCCCCACCAGCGGCACCTACTCCAGGGTGGGTCAGCTCCAGAAGGCCTGCACGGCCTGCCTGCCCAAGGCGTGGCTCCTGTCCACAGGGGGGTTGGCTCTGATAGGCAGCCTGGGGACCATGCCCGTCTTGGCCACGTTCTTGCTGTGTGACCCTGGGAAGTCTCTCTACTTCTCTGAACCTCAGTTTCCTCCCTTATAGCGAGGCTGGGACTGACCCAGGGTGATTTCCTGGGTTCACTCCAACAGCCTGGCAGTGTTCCCAGCTGCTGAGCCAACTGGCTTGTTTTTCCTGGTGCCACCTCTTCAAGATAGACCCTGGTCCGCAGCCACCCCTGGGGGGCACAAGCCAGTGCTCTGTGGCAGCTCCTCGCTGGCCACGGGTTGGTATCAGCATCTTAAAGTGACCTCAGGAGTTCCTCAGTGGATGCCTGGCTGCCCAGGTGAAAGGGGGCGTGGTGGGCTGAATTCAGGCCCCCAGCAATGTCTGCCTCTTAATCCTTGAAGCCTATAAACGTGTCACCGGGAGTCTGAATGTGACTGAATTAAGTCCCCCAGATGGGAAGTTGCTCTGGGTGGTCCACGTGGGTTCTTACATGAGGGAGGCCGAGGGGGCTTTGGCTACGGAGGAGGAGACGTGTCGCCAGAGTGCCATGAGGAGGGGCTCATTAGCCAAGGAATGCAGGTAACCTTTCCATTTTCCATGGACAAGGCAAGGAAATGGATTCTCTCTAGAACCTGGAGAAGGAACCGGCCTCACCAATGCCTGTTGTCCACTGAAATAGATTCTGGATTTCTGGCCCCCAGAACGCAAAGCAAGTAATTTCTGTTTTCAATGTTGTGGTGACACCTCCCAGCAGCCAGAGGAAACCAACATGGGCTGGGGGGGCTGTAGAGACTTCCAGTCCATCAGTCCGTGCTGGGGCTCAGGGGAGGGCAGGCCGGGCGGCATCGGCAGGTTGTCTGGCTCTGGGCTGTCCCGCCCCTCCCCCAGGCTCAGGTGTGTCCCTACAGAGCACCCCCCCCAATCCTCAGATAGGGTCTGGAGGGGCTGTGTGGGCGGGAGCCTCACTGTGGGCTCTGGCGCCCCGGGAACCACCACAGGCCGGAGCGCCAGCCGTGTCGGCGGGAGGCTTGCTCCCAGTTACCGAGCCCTGGGCCCAGATGCGTCTCCCTCCCCGTCTGTGGGGAAAACATCTGCTCTGCGCAGGGCTGGGGGCGCGGGGAGAGGGGTGGTGGCCGGCAGCAGAGCCCCTGCTGCCGACACCCTCCGAGGGGCTGGCCGTGGCTAACCACATCAACCACGCCAGCCCTCCTGTGTGGGAGGCCCAGGTCCACTGGGTGCAGATCAGTGCCCGCCGTCCCCAAGGACTACCATGCCCAAAAGACTTGACTGGTTTCACTGACTTCCCACTGCCAAAAGTCCCTCCTTGGCTGCCAGCTCTATGGCCCCACACGCTGCCAGCAAATAAACCAACCGCGCTGAATGACAGCCTGAAGCCGGGGAGCCACGAACACGGATGCTGCCTTGTTAGACATGCGTTTAGGTGCCGCGGACAGACTCAGAGGCCCGCCTCCCAGGAACCCACGAGCCGGGTGCTGCGGGGCTGGGCAGGCATTGGCCTCCAGGAGCCGAGACAGGGAGCAGGGCAGCTCTGTGATGGGGGCTTGGCATGAGCACAAGAGCCAGCTGCCATCCTCTGGCCCTGGGGAGATGGGCGCGGCCGCTCGCCACACTCCGGTCTCACACCCTGGTCGGTGTCAGTTTGTTTATGCTTGCAGACCCTCGGGGTTCACAGAGGCAGGAAGCAGCTTACGGAAATCCCAGACCCAGAATGGAAAAAGAAGAGGAGCAAGCCATCTGGGCCAGGAATGATACCCACGAAGGAAGGGGGACAAAGCTGAGTGCTCCGCGGAAAAGGGGGGCTGAGTTGCACTCTGGTTTCCTGCTGGCCAAAGCAAAAAGGGAAATGTGGCCAGCTGTGGGGTAGATGCCAACTGGTTGCCGGCACTGGGTCAGCAGCTCCACGCACTGTGGGGGTGGGGAGGGGGGGGGGGGGATAATGAGCTTCAGTGCCCTGCCTGCACTGCCAGAGGGCCTTCTCTAAGCCACGCTCCGCTGGTGCCTCATAGCAAGGGAGGGGGTGACCCCATTTTGTACTGGGCAACGGAAGCTCCTGGAAGGAGACGCCGGCTTGCCCCAGGACCTTATGGGGTGAGGGGGAAGCTGAGCTCCAAACGCAGGTCCTTTGCCCAAAGGGGCCCTTCACCAGGATCCTGCGCTCTCTCACCCAAATCACCACAGCCACACACAGTCGGATTCGAGGTCGCACCCCTGCCCCCGGCTACATGGAGGGCACGGGCCTGGTCCTGGGGAGACCAGGAACGGCAGCCCCTCCCCGTGAGGCCTGACCCCCGAGCGGACGATGCGCAGTTAGTAGGGGGAAGGAACTCCCTCCTCGGGCCCCAGCCAGGCAGGGGTGCAGGGGACAGAGCTGCGGAGGCAGGAGCAGGGAGCCAGGGCAGGGCAGGCTTGGCTTTGTCACTGGCCTCTGCCCTGGCGGCCGTGGTGTTCACCCGAGGAAGAGACTGTCCTGGGAGAGATGGCCGGAGAGACCCCGGGGTGAGGACTCATGCTGGGAGACAGACGCCAGCACCAGAGGTTCGAAGTGACTCTGGAGCTCTGCGCACCTGGCTTTCATTCATTCCAGGCAAAACCGAAGCAAACAAGCCCCCCGGGGGCTATTATGGAGGTGTAGACACGTGGGACACCCAGTAAAAGCGGGTTTCTTTCCTGTCATCCTTGAGGAGGGGAGTTCGGACTTTCATCTCTTTTCTCCTGTTGCTAAAGACGCTGATTCCCCTCCAAATTCCCTCCCGCTCCCAGTGTCCTTCCCAAGCGCCCACCCCCTGCCGCTCGACCACTCTGACTCCCAAACCCCACAGCAGCCAGACTGCGGGGGGAGACAGCGATGGGGGAAGGATACACACGCAGCCCTCTTCGGCCTGAGGGGGCCACCAGGTGGGCACCACAGCGCCCTGGCCACTCCGATTTGGTGGCCATTAAAAAAATTCCTCCTGCCACAGATGCCCTGGGGGGTCCTGGAAAGCAGGTCTGCTCCCCATCTCTGACTGTCAGCATCCGACTCCCCCACAGACCTTCAAGATGACATGTGGGTGGCTGACCCTGCTGCCCTCCGGGAGAGGGGGTCCCAGGCACAAATGCCACTTGGCTTCCTCTTTAACCACTAGATCCTTTCTTTAAAATGAAATGTCTGCTCTTAACAGCATTTGAGTTGCTTTGAAGTTTCAACTCGGCAAAGGGATCAGTTTTGACCTCAGAGTCTCAATCAGCAATGTGGGGAAGGGGGGGACCCTACAGCCAGAGACCTGACCCCAAGAGCAACCGCGGTCCCCACGTGGGGCAGCAGTGGGCAGCTTGTGCCTTAAGTTCACACCCAAGGACTGTGAGGTCAATTCCCAGCGTCAACGGTCCCTAGCAAGCAAGAAACCAGTCTCTGTGACACCCACACACACCTGGCAGCCCCTGGCCTCGCTGCCCTGGCGGTCATGGGCCGCGTCAGCGTGATAAGGAGCCTCTGCAGCTTCTCACTTCTGAGCCAGACCCCGCATGCGCTCAAGTCAGCTCCGGGAAAGCAGAAAACTCATCAAGGTTCAAATTTTAAAAGCAAACTATGCTTGTTGGTCTCATGGCCCTTGGAGGATTTTCAAAGCTCTTCACATCTGTTATTTGGTTTAGCTGGACGGTGACGGTGCAGGAGGGGGACGATTCCCATTTTACAGACGGGAGGCGGGCTCAGCGAGACGCACGGAATCCCAGGGCTGCCCAGCACGAGGGGCCCGCGCCAGGGTGCTGGAGGGGGTGGCCGTCAGCGTGAAGACGGGAGGCTCAGGCCCCCCGCCCTCCCACTGGCGGCTGCAACAGCTTCATGGCTCAGAATGGCCTGTGCCCCCAGGCCCTCAGGGTGGCTGGCCAGATTGCGTGGGGGCTTCTATTTATCCATGTCGTCTCATGTGTGAGCCTGCCAAGACTCGGAAATATTCCTGTCCCTCCGTTCAGATCGGCCAGCAGATCTGGAAATGGCCATCTGGGGGCTCTATTTCATGGCTCAGGGGAGGGAACCGTGTGGTCTTTAGTGGGACCCATACCGCTGAGTCTGGGAGAGTGTGGACACCCTCTGTGGAGAGGGTTCCAGAAGTGTGGGCCAGTGCTGACCCCTTCTGTGCTCACCAGAAGCCGGAGGCATGGGTGACTGTTGAACAGCTGGCAAGAGCGCCCCGGTTCCAGGGAAACTGGGGCAACCAGACCCCTGCCCGTATCTCCTTCCGCAGATCTGAGCTGCCCGAGGGTGTCCTGGAACCCGGTCTGCCACTAGCCACACATCGAACAATCCCCTCCAGCCCAGCGCTGTTCATCAGACAGACGACGGGCCGAGCGGGGTGAAGGGCAGGACCACAAATGCCTGGGTTCCACCTTGCACTGGTGGGGGTCGCCCTGCCCCGGCTGCGTCCCTGCCCCGCACCCCTCACCGAATGCTGCTGGGCTGTGAGCCGGACACTCACCTCGTACAGCAAACAGCCCAGAGACCAGATGTCGGACTTGAAGTTGTAGCCATTCTCATGGATCCTCTCGGGTGACATGTAGTACGGTGTCCCCACTGCAACAAGGAAGAGGAAAGAGGGGTGAGTGCTTATGCTCCGTGCAGGGAAGGACACGGGGAAGGGAAGGCGTGGAGGCTGGGGAGAGACCCAGCTTCTATCGCCCTGGGCGCCTGGGCCGCCGCCTCTGACTTCCTTCCCCCACTCAGTCAGAGGAGACAGCCGGACCGGACTGGAGCTCCCACACTGGGCTGGGCGCCAAAGCCCCTGGGGACAGGGATCTCCCCAGACCTGAGAATCCGACTGGGGGCTGGGCAGCTGGGGACAGTGTTTCTGCCAAGGGCCCAGGGGAGTGAGATACAGGGGCCAGGCTCTGGGAAGCAACTGATCAAATGTCCTTTAAGGTGAGTGCTTGCATCCTGGAAGAGTCCAGAATTTCTCAACAGTGGGAAGCAAAAAAACAAAACAAAACAAAAACCCCAAACAACGAGAACAAACCTGTTAATGCTGACCAAGTGCATCACATGTGTTCACTCATTTGTTTTCCTAACAATCCCTCAAGGAGGCATACCCACTTTACAGATGGGGAAATGGAGGCTCAGAAAAGCAGCAGGACTATGGTTCAAACCCAGATCTTTAGGCTCCAGGAAGTGAGCTCTGAACCACCACCCTTGGCTGGCACCAAATGGCATGTTGAGACTTGGGGTTGGCCAAGGTGACTTAAATCAAACCAAGGACAGAAAAGACAGTAACCATAAAAGACAAGATAAATTGGACTTCACGAAAATGACAAACGTCAGTCCCCAAAAGACCATTTAGAGAGTGGAGCAAGCTGCCGGCTGGGAGAAAACAGTCTTCCCTACACATACCCAAGAGCGGCCCCATACACACAATACTTTTAAGGCGTCTGTAAATATAAGTAAGGGACAAACAACCCCCTTTCTCAAGTCAGCAGAAGACTAGAAAGGGCACCTCACAGAAGAGAATTTCCGAGTGGCCAATAAGCACACGAAACGAAATTCTTCTCATTACTGCTCATCAGGGCAACACAGATTAAAAGCAGAGCCAATAACCACCACCCACCCACCTGAATGGTTAAAGTTAAAAAGACTGATCTACACCAAGCTTGATGGCGTGGGGGCCACTGCAACCTTCACGTGCTGCCGAAGGGGACAAACAAATGGTACTCCCGCCTCAGAAAACCCCTCTCACAGCTCAAAACACCGCTGGCGGCATAAGCAGGTCAATGTCCCAGCAAAACGAGGGCTCTGTCCATCAAGAGACATGATCAGGACTGTGCAAAGTGGCCTTATTCATAGTTGCCAGAAACCAGAAACAAAAGCCCATCGACAGCAGAATGGATAAATTGCTGATGGGGCCTATTCACACGACGGACTAGTAAACATGAACAAACCAGAGATCGTGCAGACACGGTGTTGAGTGAGAGCAGCCAGGCACAGCCGGGCACGTGCTACCTGATCCCACTTCTACCAAGGACAGGATACATGGATATATGTGACAGTCCGTCAAAAAGCAGAGGGGGCACATTCTTGGTGACGTGGAACTGTACAAAGATGGGAGGGTCCCCCGAGAGGAGGTGAGCTCCCGGTCACCAGCGGCATGCAAGCTGCTCTGGCTGAGGAAGGGCCCGGAGTCAGAATTTGTAAACAGATCTGTGGTCTGAGACTGATTCCAGTCCACTTGCAGGATGATTGTCCTGGGTGCTTTAGGATCAGACTTTAAAGGCCGCTGCACAGAGGACACGTCCACCGGCCGGGAGACGCCACACGGACATGACGGCGGCTGCCGCTGCTCCAGCCGGAGTCTGGCTCGGCAGAGGCTGAGCCTGACATGTGGCTTGTGACAGATGAGACACAGGACAGGAAGGATGTCCTGCATCACAAAACACGCAGGACCCTGGGGGAGAACAGGCCTTTCCATGAGCTGGAAAACAACAGGTGCCCCAGAGCAGGGGTCAGGCTTCAGAAGTTCGTGGGCCAAAGACACTGGGGCAACTTTGATTTTGCCAAGTAAGGGTGTTTTAAGAGCACAAACCCCCAACTACCATTTAGCGTCACTATTATTCTAAAAAGAGAAGACGGTGTAACACTAGAATAAGTGGAAGAACTCATAATCTCAAACTCAAGGGCCGTTACTTTGAAAAGTTCAGCTGTTTGAAAGCTTGACTGCCTTCTAGTGTTTCTCATCTCATTAGAGATGGACGGAGAAATTCCACGGCCAACCTGTAAAGGCCGTGAACGGTGGTGGGAAGCCGGCTCTGGGCCCGAGCTCCCTGAGGCAGGCCCTTGTGAACCAAAGGGTCCGGGTGCCCTGTGCAGGGCCAGGACCCAGGGGCATCTTCTAAGTCACAGAGTTAATGACTGTCCTCACGTCATCATCATTAACACCTCTTTCTTGCAGCCTAATGCCCCACCTACTTACGGTACTGCCCAAGAGAACGGCCTGATGGTTGCTGCGTGAGGACACCAAGCGCCCTTCGATGGCAACCGCTCTCCACCCGGGCAGCAGCCATCACTTAAACACACGTCGGAGAGATGTCTTCCTCCATGCGTGCCTGCTGGCTGAAATCAGCAGGCCAGCCGCTCTTCAGCAGAAAGAGCGGTCAGTCAACATACGACTCCACGTGGGATTCTGTGAGCACACTGCACCTGCAAGTAGCAGCCTCTTGTACATCTGGTCATGAGGGAGCAAAACGAACGGGCAAGTATGAATCAAAACCACAGGTGGGACCCACACAGCTCTCAGACCAGACTGTGAGTGACTGTGGAGGGAGGTCAGAGGCCCCGTCCTCGGCAAGGGACAGCGGCGCCCACTGCTGGCTACGTGTCACCCCCGCCCCTGGCCCCAGCCCTCGGGGCTGGGAGGGCCCTGATGCCTCTCGCCACCCTCAGTCTTGCCCTCTGCTCACTTTACACCCACCCGGGCCTCCACAGCAGGAATTTGGGACAGATGCCCTGCAGAGGGGCCAGGCCCACCTGAGAGAGAAGACTCTGGGTGCCTGGCCCCTGCGTGAGGCCCTCACTCTGCCACCCAACCCCACCTGCTCTCCAGTTCGCCTTTGTGCCTTTGCACATGCCGTCCAGGTAAGCTGCCCCTCCCCCTGCCAGGGAGAGCTAGCTGCTCCGTGAGGTCTGGACTTTTGGGTGGTCCCTCTTTTCTGCCACTACTTTTTCTCTCCGCTGGGGCTCCAAATCCCTCCTCAGGCTTGCCTGTCGTGAAGACCTTGGGGAACATGGAGAAAGAAAGGTAGAGAGCACCACTGTCCCTTCTCCTTCATTTTGTACCCAACCTTCAACCTCTCCATGGCTCTTTCTGCTTTTACCCGCTCCCACAGTGCAGGGGAAGGCAAACACCCAGATGTAATGTGGACTTTCCTCTAAGATGCTAGTGCTGCACATTCTATCCATCTGCCTGTCAATCTATCTACCTATCCAACCCCTGCATAATCACCCATCTGTTGTCTGCTTATGTATCCACCCATCAGTGTATCATCTGTTCATCTACCCATCAATCCACCTGTTCATCTGTCCTTCTGCATCCAGCCTTAACTGAGCCTTGATGTTGTGCTGGGCCCTCCCAGGGGTTAGCCCATCAGGAAGTATTGAGTTTCCAGTTCCCGGAAGTGTCCACAAGGACAAAGGGAAAGGCTGGCGTGACCAGGAGCTGCAGCTCAATCACTTGCAGATGCTTGTTAAGAACGTGGACCCCGGCTGACCCCCAGGCCTGTGGGATCAGAATCTCCGGGGCTGGCGCTCGGGACACAGAATCTCTCCCTAGTTCCCGGGAGATGCTGACACTCGTCACAGTCTGGGGGGGCTGGGCAAAGCCTCCCCCACGGCATGCTTTCAGGTGCTGAGCCACCTGCGGAGCAAATGAACCCATGCACTGTTAGCGTAGGGAAATGTGGCCTGTCCCCACTGGGCACTGGGTCCTGGTGACCCCACCCCTGGGCAGATTCTCCAGTTTGCTTGACCCCACCTGTGAGCCTTAAAGTTGGGGTGTTCAGCTTGTGCAGGGGTGAACACAGCACCTCTTCCTGTCTTGTCAGCTTTTCCTGGGAATAAGTCTGTAAGACCTGCTTTTTATACTGACAACAGACACTCAAACGTTACGAAGCATTATGCACAACTTGAATGAGTTTTAAAGATAAAATGAGACACTTCAAAGAAATTCCAAGCTTGCTGCTGGCCCCGGAGGATATGTCCCCAAGCCCCAGGGGAGCGGTGACTCTGGGGAAGATTGGGAGAAGCCGACAAGAGGAGGGGCCTTGAAGGCCTCAACCGGCTGGGGCCCCAGTCCTGCCCCAGGGCCCCCCGGTTACTGCCAGCAAAGCGGCAGCGCAGACTCTGGGTCCAAACCCCCTTCTAGCAGCCTCCCCATTGGCTCCCCAGCCCCACCAGTTCCCAGCCAGCCCCCCCCCCCCCCCCCCCCGCCCCTCACTCCTCGCAGCGGGGGACGGAGCTGGCATAAGAAACAGGAGCCTAACAAACCCGACCTTCCCCGTGTCTTTGCCTAGAACTCCCAGATTTCAAACCGGGTGGATATCAGAGGAGGACGTGGGACCTCAAAGCGGAGGCTGATTAAAGGGGCCGCATCCCAGAGACGCGCGGCTCCTGTCAAAACAAACTTTGCAGTGTCTGGAGATGCTCGCTGTGTTTGAAACGTGTTCATCAGATATGAAAAAGGCAAAGATTTCACATGAAGGAGAAGCTGGCGTCTGTGGGCTGCACTTCTTCCCCACTGGGCAGTTCTGA
The DNA here is from genome assembly GCF_006229205.1 of Suricata suricatta. Taxonomy (NCBI): domain Eukaryota; kingdom Metazoa; phylum Chordata; class Mammalia; order Carnivora; family Herpestidae; genus Suricata; species Suricata suricatta. The sequence continues at coordinate 10,234,331 of NC_043712.1, forward strand.
AAATGGCTGAAGAAATGGGTGTCCCCTCTGCCACCCACCGGCCACATGTGACTAGGGGCTGGGACCCCGCGTGCAGCCCTGGCTGGTGGCAGAGGTGGGGCTCGCATGGACTCGGGATGGCACAAGTTTCAACCCCCCAGCAGGAGAGAAGTGAAATTCTCTCTCCTAGCCTCAGTTTCCCCATTGGTGCGACAGAAGGGTTGCACTCAAGGGTCCCTGGAGGCCTCCGCTCTGCCCTTTGGAGCCTTGGCTTCCCTCTCTGGAAAATGGGGACAGTACAACTGACCCCACAGATGCAGGCAGAAGGGCTCTAGGACCCCCCCACGGGCCCCAGGAGGGAGAGGTGGAGTGCAGGCTGGAGGGCTGGGGAGGGGGCAAAGCGAGTGAGCGAGTGAGTGAGTGGGGGAAGCACACAGAAGGAAGGGAGGAAGGGCTAGATTCCGGAACCAAAGCAGTGGCTGGATGCCTCTGGGCTGGGGCCAGTGACCCGAATTTCCCTCTCACTGTGACCCTGTGAAACTCCCTCCCCACCCCCAACATCCAACCAGGCCCCACATTCTGAGGGTGCTCCCCTCCCCTCCACCCACCGACTGGCTTAGCCCTCTCTGTCCTGCCCGGTCCCACCCGTCCTCTGCCCCATGCTTGACTAGCTTCTCATCCCCCAAGGGAGAAAGGCCAGGTCCTCAGCCTGGCATTCGAGGCCTCTCCAGACTGTCCCTGCTCCCCACAACCCCCAACACTGGATCTTCCGGCGGACACACACACCCTACCATAGTCATCTGTGTCGGCGCCTGTTGTCGCGTCTTTAAACCGGCAGCCAACCCTATGCCCGGCACACGCAGCCCTCAAGAGAAGCCGTGCTCTTTCCTCCGTGTTGACTTAATTACAGATTGTGGACATCTGTACAGGTATCTGCCTGTTCCTGGTCCGCAAGGCCCTCTAGCAGATGTGACAATCCAGGCTGCTCCGTGCAGCACCTATGTCCACCAGGTGTGAGGGTCTCACCACAGACGGCCCCGGGGTCTCGGCCATGCCTCGGGCTCCGGCAGCACCTGGGCTTCCTCCTCGGTTAACCCGCTGGGATGCCTCCCACCCCCGAGGAGGCTGCAGCACAATGGCCCATAATAGGTTCCTGGTGTGCGGCCTGGGCCGGCGGGTGTAGACCTGCCTGAGCCGGCAGAGGGGAGCTGCAGTCCGCCTCCCAGCCAGGCCCGTCCAGCGAGGTCCTGCGAGACCCTCTTCTTCCCTCGCCTGCGTCAGCTCATCTGGGGACAGTGTGTGTCCTGAAATACGCCAGGGTGCGGCAGACAAGCCAGGTGCCCCTGGCCTGGGGTGTGTTCTTCCAGGACCTCCACCAGGTCAGTGCTCAGAAATTGGACGCGCCTGCTTCGGAAACCGGATGTGCCTGCTGAAGCGGGTTTTCTGGGCCAGTTATTCCAAGCATCTGGGCTGCTGGGATGGGCAGCAGGCGGCCCAGGGAATGCATCTGCACGGTGCTCTGTGCCCCCGCGGAGGGGTCCCCGGGGATGCTTGGCTGTGAGGTCCGTGCACCCACTCAGCAGATGTTCCCCAGGGCCGAGCAGGGGCGCGCTCTAGGGACTGCCCGTGTGGCCAGGACAGGAGGCCCATCCTCCCTCCCTGCAGCCCAGGACAAGCCCCCAGGTCCCGGCAGTGCTGCTGAGAGGGCAGACGCGGTTTTCCGGAGCAGCTGGGCACCCAGAGAGCTCATCAAGACTCACGCCCACTTCCCAGGATGCTGTGGCTGTGCCTGGAGAGGAGCTCTCGTCCCTGCGGGCCAGGTGACTACAGGGATGTGGTATCCCTCCCTCTGGACCTTAGTTTCCTCATCTGTCAAATGGAGATACTAAACCTCGTTGGAATGACTTTTTAAAAAGCAAAACATGTTTCAAACATCTTTTAAGCCTTGTCTTCTTCGTTAACTCATGTCTTTGGTGAAATCCGTGAAGGGCAGCCCTGGGAGGATCAGGCACAGCCCCCAACCCTGGTGGATCCTGGGCTGGTCAGGGCACATTTTAGAGACAGGAGCCAGGCACCAAGCCCATACACTGGGGCCCCCAGGAGACTGTTCCACCTGCACCTTAACGCGCCCCCCTGGGACTGACCGGATCTGGGGGCCTCCTGAGAGCAGGGAAAGCTGCAGAATCTGGTCCCCAGCACCTAGCCCTGGGCCAGGGTGGTCGTCCAGGGGAAGGTAGAAGGACGGAACTTACACCCTGTGGTCAGGCCAGGGGTTTGACAGCCTGGGAAAGCCAGTGTGCCCTGACCGCTGGACCTGCGGGGCTGCCCCTACTCGGACCTGTTCCCTGGCCCGGGAGAGGGTGGCGTGAGGCCCAGCAGGCCCGGGGCACAGGCCACCTCCCCGCCCACCCCTGATCCCAGCCTGCGGCCTCCCTGTCACTGCTGCCGAACAAGCAGGGCCTGCTCTCCCAGCCCTACAATTTGTCTTGCAGCTGCTGCCGTTGCTCGGAGCGAGACACTTGCTTGTAGCTTGTGAGCTGTGTATCGGCAAATCTTTCATTTTTCTTTCATTACGCCGGCGTGTACTGTCACTTAATTTTTATGTATGCAATCCTTCCTGACAAATATGATCTGCTGCCTGGTAATTCGTCTGACGCTCATTCTGTTCCGCGCTCTAATTACGGATCCTATTCCTGACACCGAGGCAGCCGCTCTGCCACCGCTGGGTACCGCACCTGTCAGCCTGGCCATGGCATGACTAATGCCCTTTCATGCCAGCCTCGTGTTAGCAGATACAGAGGCAGGGAGGGGCCTGGGGGAGGGAGAGGCAGGAGGGGATGGGATTTGCATAAGCCTGGCCAGGGGGTCAGCAGCCTCAGGAGAGGAGGTGGTTGCCAGGGCAACGGGGCTGCCTCCACGGCATCCCCACATAGTAGGTGCACAGAGGCGGCGGATACATAATTCATGCCCACGCTCAGGGTGTGAAGGAGCCCTGACCCTGAGTCCTTTCTGAGTCACAATGCAATGGCAATTAGTCCAATCTCTTGCTCGACCAAATGTGTGCAGGAGTCTTAGCTGTTTGCAGACCCTCATTGGAGAGGGGCCCTTTCTCCTACATCGGGGGGACTTTGGGCCCTGGGTTTCAGCTCCGTGCCATCCTGTGGTAGAGCCCCGGCCTCGGTTCTGCGAGTGGTCCTGGGGACAAGGCCTTGGCATCCCCTGGACACACGGGCACAGGGCCCCAGGAGGGCTCCTCCCATCCACCGCATGGCCTGGTTGTGGCTTGGAGGCCTCGGGAAGAGCCCGGCCTAGCGAGCAGCCTTTCCCCCAGTTCCAATTCCTTCTCATTAATATAATAAGTGCACCAGTCTGAGTCGATACACTCACCCTGTCGGACGAGCCCGTACTTCTGCCCATTCCTAATGATGTGATCTTAACCAGCTCTGACGAGCGCGCAGTCTCCTCGGTGGAGGGACCGAGAGGAGGGACCTGACTGACAGGGGACAGAGGCAGTGGCTTTAACTCTTCTCTTTAACAGTTGCCCTTGAATGTCTGGCTTTTAAAGCTCTTGAAGCAGAGGTAAACAGTCCCAAACTCACAGAACCACGGACCTTCCTAAGGAAGCGTGTGAGGGGACCGGGGAACACAGGGCTGCCTCTGGGCACAGCCGGTGGCTGAGGGGGTGGGGGGGTTCTGGAGGAAGAGCCAGCACATCTCCCAAGGCCCAGCCCTGCTCTTCTGGAGGAAATGCGGGCTCTGCAGCAGAGGCCCGGGTTCGAGTCCTGACTCTGCCACTATGTGACTCAGGAGAACCCCTCTGGCTCCCGGGTTCCAGATCTCTCGTTCACACAAAGGAAGGGGCCTATGGACCCTCACAGCTACTGGAGCTGTGAGTAAAGTGTCATAAACGCAGGGGACGTCCTTTCAGGCCCCACCCCCCCATTCAGACACACACATGTGCACACTCATTCCCACACCATGCTCTCACACACGTGCACACACATTTGCTCACTCCAGGAAGCAGCTCGGAGCTGCTGATCTCCAGTTAGTGCATTTCTCCTGATTGTGTGCTTCACCCCAAGAGCCTCTAAGCCGTCGGGACCTGGATGAACAGTGACAGACCCCACCAGGAAAGCGTGTCTTCTGGAAAGCACCTTGCCGTCACCAGAAGCTGCTGTCTGTACTCACGGCACGCCGCAGGCACTCGGGGAGAGGGTGGGGGACACACGGGCGGGGGCCGTGAACAGGGACAGAGACCACGGAGAACAGAGTCGTCTCCAAGGGAGGGGGTCAGCCTTCACATGGGCAGTAAGCCTCTGGAGCCCCTTCCCCAGCGAACGCCACCTCCAAGAGGTGGGGACGGGCTGGTGGGAGCGGATCTGCATCCCCCCCACCCAGCCCTGGCTAAATGCTGATGTGCCCTGTTGTAATGCAGAGGGGACCCCACATCTATGTTCCACCGGGGGCTTTTCTGGTTTCTGTGTTCTAATCAACTGAAAACTCCTTGTCCTCCAACATTCCATGTTTCATACCCAGTCACGCACCTGGTGTATGGATTCCAAACTGGGCATCGATTCAAGGAACCCAAAACCCACACGTGCCCAGGTGTATCCCCAAGTCCAGCCTTTGGGTGCTCCCCAACTCCCGGAACGGTGCCAGCCCGCCATGCTCGGCACTTAGGCGCCCCACGCACCCCGCTCTCGGGCTCACCCATCCCTTGCTTCCTGCCCCACTCCCCTCCACCCCTCACAGTCCAGTTACAGTGTCACCTCCTGCTGGGTGAGAACCGGACAACCGGGTCCCTGCAGCTTCAAAGCTGCTGCGTAAGAGCCGAAACCTGAGAGAGCCCCCATGAACCCCCCTGGGAGGACTGGACCGATGGTGGGGCACCATGCAACGGGACACGACATGGCAACGAGAAAGAGGGGACGGCCACCCTGTACGACCACAGAGCCAAACCAAATGGGCTCCGCCGTCCTGTCCTGGAAGGGGTGTGAGGCAGCGTGGGGTGCAGGGGAGCCCCCTCCAAGGCCTCTCGGTTTGCCCCGCTCTGGGTCGATGTGGTGAAGAGGCGCATATAGACGGGGGCTCGGAAAGGCATTACCTGCATTAACGGACCGAAGGCCCCGTGGGGTGAACATTCGCGTCCCCCACCAGCCGCTGCTGGAATGTGTGCACGGGCCTCCTTACCTAGGGAGTGGGCTGCGGTGGTCTCGGAGCTGAAGAAGCGGCCCAGGCCAAGGTCACCAAGCTTCACGATGCCTGTGGCCGTGATGAACACGTTGGCGGGCTTGATGTCTACAGAGGAAGGAGAAGGCAGCTGGAGTGGGGGTGGGAGAACGGGGAGGGGGGGGTAGGGGAGGACCCACAGCCTCGATCTTGAGTGTCCTTGGGGATCAGAGGATGGGCACACGTGAGGCCCTGGGCTGGACTCTCGCACTCCCTGAAGGCCAGGCAAGAGGCTCGGCACCCACCTGTCTGGGGAGTACAAAGTGGTCCAACTTCCTCACAGATGTCCCCAGAGCAAGGAACGCTGCCTTCTGGGCCGCAGGGGTGCCTGGCACCACCCCCATCCCCGCACTGCTGGCTCTGGTAGGGAGCAGAGGTGCCCGGCCCCCCACCCCCTCACCGGCTCTGGGAGGGAGCAGCGGTGCCCAGCCACCCACCCCTCACCGGCTCTGGGAGGGAGCAGCAGTGCCCAGCCACCCCTCTACCCCCTGCTGGCTCTGGTAGGGAGCAGAGGTGCCCGGCCCCCCACACCCCTGCTGGCTCTGGGAGGGAGCAACGGTGCCCAGCCCCTCACCCCCAACCCCCCACTGGCTCTGGGAGGGAGCAGCGGTGCCCAGCCCCCTGCTGGCTCCGGCGGGTGTGTACCTCGGTGCATCACCCGGCGAGAGTGCATGTGCTCCACGGCGCTGCACAGCTGTGCGAAGTACTTCCACACCGTCCTCTCAGGGATGAGCCGCTTCTGCTTCTTAAAGTACTGTGAGGGGGGGAGACAGACAGGCCTGGGTGGCGGGCCACAAGGGAGGTGGCCACGGGGCAGTGTCCCTATCCTGTCCCCAGCGCTAGCTGGCACCTGGCACGGGGTGGGTGGTCAGGCTGCCCAATAAACAATACATCTGGAACAAAGGGCGCAACGTTCCCGTCTGAGCTTCAGCCCCGAGCGGCCCTCCCTGGCCACCGGCCTGTCCCCACCCGGAGCTGAGCTCCCTGAGGGTGGGGGCCCCGAGTCCTGGAGGACTCTGCGGAAGGGAGGCCCGGACTGCATCTGGAAGGCTTCTCCCAATCACACCTTTTCTGGCATTTTCTGGCCACATGCCCGTCTCCTCCCACAGCCTGATGGGGCAGCTCCTTGCCAGAGCGACTGCCATGGACTCTCTCTGCCCCTAGCCCCAGCTTGGCCCGGAATGGGGGTACCCGATGCCTGGGGGTTAAATGCCCTGCCCCTGGGAACTGGCAAATCTCCGTGCAGCAAGGAAATGGCCAGACGTTCTTGAGTGGACCCCCCTTCCTAACCCCCTCTCAACAGGCATTAATCTACTTCATTGCCTGAAAAAACACATTTAATCCTCCAGAAAACAGAACTAAACCCAAAATACCACGCAAGCTGCAGGTTTGGCCGCCCCAGGACACTCCTGGCCCAGGGAAGGACGTGTGTGGTGGAAGACAGGACCTGGACCAACATCTGAGGAGCACCTGCCTGGTGCAGCTGCTGTGCTGGGCCCTGGGCAGGGGTGACTGCACCCGTCTTACACACGAGGAAACCAAGGGCCAAGCAGTAGCTGGGGAGGGGCGGTCACGCCTCGACCGCAAGCGCCCAGGGCCACACTCTTAACCCTAACTAACTCTGAAGGACACCGGTAACCACCAGATAAGGGACCGAGCTCAGAGAGATTCAGGAACTTGCCCAAGGTCACACAGCTGGAGTGCCAGAGCTGGGACTGGATCTGGGCACCTCCAGCAATGGGACAGTTGTAGCTGAAAGCCCCTGGCCTGGCAGTAAAGCCCCATGAGGCTCTCCGAGGCTCCGTTCTGGGAGCGGAACCTCACAGCGAGCTGCCCAGGCTCCCAGCACAGACCCCTCCAGGCTCTGAGGTGGGCTGGGCTGGAGCGTTATTTACGCTGTGATGTTGGTTAATCCTCATTACAGCTTTTAAGCTCGGCTGCGAATGGTGATTTTCTAAATGTCACGTCCTGTAAGCGCCGTGTGACATTTAGCGGGAAGGCGCAGAGTCCCTGGTGGGTTCTGGGGTGGCTGCAACTCTCAACTTCACTGTCCGTCATAAATAATGTCGGCGCTGTGGCGGTGGTGGCATTGCTTGGCCTGAGGCTGCAGGCCCTTGGGATAGAGAGCTACTGGCCAGCAGCCTTCAGGCTAGCCCAGTAGGGGGACCGTGGTGCAGCCCAGGCCTGGGGCTCCGGCAAGGTCCCCAGCTCCCCTTAGTACCCAGAGGCAGCCAGAGAGTGGGAAAGGCCACTCAGGGAAACTGAGCCCCAGGCATTGTAAAGAGTGTATTACAGATGGGGAAACTGAGGCATAAGGACCCCCCCGCCTCCAAAGGAGAAGGGTCTAGAAGGTGTGTCTGCCTCCAGACTGAGGGTCTCTCTCCTGCCCTGCGCCTCCTGCTTCCTGGGGGCAGCACCCAGTCAGGGCCCTGCAGGGGAAGGGCTGGGTGCTGGAGCAGAGGGGAACAGGAACAGGCAGGGGGGAGGGCGCCGTTACCCAGGGAGAGGAGGCAGGAGGGCTCCTGACATGAGGCCTGGAAACCAGGATGCTGCCCCCCAGAAACCAGTGGGTAAGGGACCAACTTGATCTCTGGGCTGGTGTGGGCCCTGAGGAGGCCAGGGGGAAGGGCAGGGCAGCTGGGGAGGGAAGCCCCATCCCCCCGGCCAGGCACGAGGTGCTGGACACCCATGTGCCTCCCTCCTCTCTTTCACCCAGAAGGAACCTGCGCCCAGCCCCGTGGCCCCCGCAGTCCCTCACGCACCCCCAGAACAGAGATGGAAACCAACCTTTGTGGGTAAGGGTCTGATTTACCCGGTCACATACCCCCGACTGTTTGACCCCAGCCCTGCTCTGCGGACTGAGAGGCTGCAAGGAGGCCGGGGTCTGCAGGGGCTTCAGGGCGCAGCCCCCTCGCCACGGGCCCTTCCTCTGTCTCCCCTCCACCTCTTGTCCACCGACTCCACTCTCGCCCCCCACCTCACCTTCCGCTGGGCGTTTCGTCTTTCTTCCAGAACACCATGTGGACCATGAGTCCTGGGAAGCTTCTTTGCTGACTCTGGGGCAAGGCCTCGAATCTGGGCCCCGACAGTGAGGCCCTGGGTGACCTGACTGCCCCACCTCCCCCTGCACTCCCTGCCACCACCTCACCTAGTGCTTTGTGGACCCTGGACTGCTCATGCCATTAGGCTCTTGCAAGCTGTTCTGCCACCAGACCCCCATCTCCTTGTGGGTCTCAGCTCAGGTCACCTCCTCCAGGAAGCCTTCCCTGGCCCCCCCAGGTCCTGAACTTGGCTTGCTCACATGGACTTGTGACTGTTTATGGGTCTGCCCTCCTGTTAGAAGGGGAGCTCCCTGAGGGCGGCACCCATGCCTAGGTCTCGGCACACAGTAGGTGCTGGATGTGTGCATGTTCAGCAAGAGAACGACACGTGAAGGAGACACACAGGGTGGGTGGGGGTGGGAGGGGGGAGAAGGAAGAACTAAGACATGATAGAGCACATCTGCTGCCACCAGGGAATCTGTGTGGAGATTAACATCCCTGCAAACACATTAATATGTCAACGAAAATATAAAAGCAGGTGATAACAGCTCAAGTAATGCCGCTTCCCAACGACGCCCGAATTCCTAGGAGCCAGATTTCAGAAGAGCAAGCGCGAGCAATTGCTCAATCCCCAACGCCTGGTGGGAAAGACGGAGAATCCATATCTGGCCCCGTTTGCAAGTGTTGCTGGGAGCACGGTGGGGGCCCTGGCGTAGCTGGCCTAGCTCAGAAGCAGCTGGACTGGGCTGGGGGAAGGAGGCGTGGGGGGGCCCAAGGCAGACCGCCTGCAGACGGGTCAAGCCAGCAGGGGAGTAAGGGCCTCGAGAGAGGAGCAGGGGGCGGGGCTGTGGGCTTGGGCTCAGGGGTCCCACAGAGAGGCTGTGTAGCATCAGGCAGGGGAAGAAACCTCTCTGAGCTCTGCTCTCTGAGGACAGTGTGCACCTAGTGATATGTGTGCTCATCATGGCGTGGTTCACAGTAGTGCTGCCGCTGCAGACAGAGCTATGATGGCTCCTGAGTCCAGCCTCCTGGTGGGCCTGGTCCTGGACCTCAGGAGGATGGGGAGGAGGGGGGTGAGGGGGCAGAGCAGTATGGGGGCTGCCACAGGACACAGAGCAAGAGCCAGACCTGGCAAGTCACTCAACCTCTCAGAGACCCCCCCCCCCCGCCTTAGTCACTGCATGAGTGAAGGTGTCCCTCCAGCGCTGGAGGGGCCCCACGGAGATCATTTGGGTGCTGACGTCTGGAGGGCCCCAGGCTAGGAAACAGAGAGCGGCGCCACACAGGCATGGCCCTATCCCCCATGTTACTGGGGGTCCTTGGGTAAGTCTCTCAGCCTTTCTGGGCTCGGTTTCCCCATTGGAAAGTTGGACACATGACACATTTTCCAAGATTCTGTGAGCTGGGGTCTGACTTAATACGGGATTCTGTCCCTGTCCCTTCCGTGGGGCCGCCTGTGGGCAGGCTGGGACAATGGGAGCAGCCAGAGGCGTGCTTTTTGTCCATGGCCGACCCTGTGCCAGAAAATGGGGACACAGCCCGAGTGGGCTTCCTCCAGGCCATGGCTGAGGCCTGTGGGGTACTGGCAAGGGAGGTGGAGTGGCCCTGGTGGACAGCCTCCACCCGAGGCCACAGCAGCAAAGACTCCAGGCCGAGGGGCTCCCTGTGTCTGGATGAGCCCTGGAGCCGGCCTGCCTGCCAGGCTCGCTCACCTTGATCATCTGCGAGAGGTCACCGGCATCGGCCAGTTCCAGCACGATGTTCAGCTCATTGTCCTCAATAAATGAGTCCAGATACTTGATGATGTTGGGATGGTTTAGTTGCTGTCCAAAGAGAGAAAGAAGGGGAGGCAGAACCAATGAGGGCCAGTCCAGCCCAGTGTGTGCCCCTTGCTGGCACACAGCAGGCACTCTTTAGCAGGGCCCTGGCTTTGCTACAAACGGGAGTGTTGTGGGGGAAAAGGCCTGTACTTGGGAGTCAGGCAAACCTAGGCAACAGTGGGAAAGCCCTTCTGCATCTCTGAGTCTCAGTTTCCCCATCTGTACAATGGGCACAATGTATTGATGAGTAGTAGTGGGCATTCGAAGCACCGAGACCTCTAACATAATGTCTAACTTGGTGACTGCCTGGACCTGAGACTCCGCGGGCACCTGTGGACAGGATCCTCCCCACCTTCACCACCGGAGACCCTCGACAGGGTCGGGGCCCCCACCGCCTACTGCTGTGCTCAGCACACCTTTGCTGGTACTCCCAAGTGTGCCCATCTCCTTTCTTCCTCCCTCCTCTCAACTTGACACATCCTCTTGAAATCTTGAAAAAAAAAACCAAAAAACCCCAACAGTTCCCGGCGTGAGAGCCGCCGAGTGCCTGCTCGGAGCCGGAGCTCTGGCCCGACCGCGCTGGCCCACGTGCTCTCCAGACAGGACAGCTCTCCACCAGCTGGAAGCCAGCCCCCGCCTGGCTGAGAGGGGACAGACCTTGGCAACTTTTTAGAACTCAAACTGACTGTTTCCACCAAATGATCCCAGAGTCTGGGAAAGCAGAGGGGACTCAAGTATTCTGCCAGGGCTTGGTCGGCCAAGTCCATGGGGTGGCAGAGGCCACCGTAGCACACATCTTCTACAAGACCTAGAAGCTGCTGTAAAAGGGACACGCATTTGTGCTCTATGCTGCCCTGCGCGTGTCTTCGCATTCTAAAATGAGGGAGACCTTGGCAGACATCACATGACTATGCTTTCTGCCATTCATTCTTTTTTTTTTTTAATGTTTTATTTATTTTTGATACAGACAGAGACAGAGCATGAGAGGGGAAGAGGCAGAGAGAGAAGGAGACACAGAACTGGAAGCAGGCTCCAGGCTCTGACCTGTCAGCACAGAGCCCGACGTGGGGCTCGAACCCACAAATGTGAGATCTGACCTGAGCTGAAGTCGGAGGCTTAACCGACTGAGCCACCCAGGCGCCCCTCTGCCATTCATTCTTTTCCCACTCCAGGTCTGGATGGGCGGGCACCCCTCAATCAGAACCCCGGCAGCCACAGGTGGCCTCTGTCATTGGCCATGTGTCTGCCCCTCCCTCGACTCCACTCTACCCTGATGCCCACTGCCCGTCCGAACCCTCAGGCCCCCTGCTCTGGGCCAGCCTCTGGGCCCCACCCCCTTAACCAGCATAGAGTCTTAGCCTCTACATTTAGGGCAATGATCCGTTTCAAATAAATGTTTATGTACAGCGTGAGGTGGTCAAGGCTCACTTCTGTCCACCCCTGGATGGCCAGTTTTCCCAGCACCTGGATTGAGAGTCTGCTGAATTGTTGTGGCAGCTTCGTCCAAAACCACCTTTACCCAGATTTTGTTTTGAGGTCTTCCTGGAACTAACACTGGCCATCGTATCAGCTGATACTTTTCATTTACGAAAAAAAAATCAAAGTGAATGGAATGCTGGCACTTGATCAGGTTGAAAATGCTTCAGAGTCTTGAATGCACCTTATGAAGTGCTAGTGCCATTATTATTATAAACGACAGTTCCCTGTTCTTGCACCCCGCTCTTGGAGCTCACCTCGCCCCCTTTCCAACTTCCCCGGGGGAACCTTACGTCCTCCCAGGGAGGGCTCCTGGACACCCACCAAGGTCATCAACAGACTGGACATCAGTTTTTTGAAATACTTGGAAAAACTGGACGGGGTCTGGGTGGGAGTGAAAGCTTCAGTCAAGGGGGCTGTTACTGCGAGGTGCTGGCTCCTGGGGAGAGGAGGGAAGAGGGGGGAGGGTGAAGGAGGGGGGTGGAGGGCGAGGCCTCTCTCCCTGCTCTCAGGGCAGGCCTGAGGAGGGCAGGTGATGTAACGGCTCCCTTGAATACCCCACCAGGCTACAAAGGCACAGATCAGGGCAAAAAAGGACCCCAAGGGTCAGCTGGGGGGAATCCCTGAGGCCCGGAGAAGGAAGGGACTGACTCCGGAGGACAGAGCTGGGCCCAGAACCGAGGACCACTGTCCACCCAGAGTCCCCTTCTCAGCCTGCAGCCAGTTGGGGAGGAAGTGCTCTGAAGATGCGAGGGGCTGGGTTTCTCGGTTTGGGGGCGGGGGTAGCTGCTTTGGCTTCATGTATCTGGGGTTCACATAAGCAACACCTCAAGATTCATCTCCAGTGCGCTCCTCCTGACAGCATCGGCTGCCCTCTCCCTCTCTGGTGTCCCCACAATCCACACCCGTCTCTCTCTCTCTCCCACAGATTGGAGTTCCACAGGCTGGGCCTGTCCCTGAGGCCCCGGGCCGGGCCTGGCGGTCAGTCTGTCGGTCGTGCTGGCTGCCAAGGGATGGATGACGGCCAGAGGGAACGAAGGCAGAGGTGACAGTAAGGGGCTCAGATTCCCCCTCGAATCTCTGCCGCCAGGGGCTTTGCTCTGTCCCACCTGTGGCCCCCCTGGGACCTGATCCAGCAGTCTGCCTTGGATCTGTCTTCCCTGCTCCCTGCATCCTTGTACTCAGCACACGGTGCTCCCAAAAACTGACTATATGAATGCACCATCTATGCCTGTGTTCCAACAGGGCCCGTCTTCCCACCCCACCTTTGGGGGACCTCCACACTGGGAGGTTTTGGGGTTCGGGTCCTGGCATGAATGACATGAATGATGTTGCCCAGTGGCCCCTGGGAACTGTGTTTCCCTTTGTTTTGCAGGAAACACCTCGTGCCCTGGCACATCCTGTTGACTTCCTGCGGGCGGGCTGGGGAGCCGGATCAGCCTTCTGGAGAAGGGCTGGTGGTTGTAACCACGATGACAAGGGCTGTCTGTGACCGAGCACTTACACGCAACAGATGCTACACTGAGCCCTTCCAACCCATCTGTTTTCATCACCCCTTCTTATTGACGACGAAACTGAGGCCCTGAATGGTCAACAGCTTGCCTACGGCCACAGACCTAGTGAGTGAGGGGTGTGCCCACCTCCAGAGCCATGGTCAATGGCACTCAGCCACACTGCAGCCTGAGGAAGCCCCCGGAATGGGCCCAGGCCACACCAAGCCTCACCTGTGCCGTCCCTGAAGCCCAGGGACCCAGAACAAGCTGGCTCAGTATGTACGCACATACACTTCCTTACTCATGGTGAATGACACACGTGCATTCCTGCCACGGTGGGGGGGGGGGGGG
>NC_043712.1:10247819-10298781 GCF_006229205.1 Suricata suricatta
ATCTGTTGTGCCCACGTTTGAATCCCACATCCCCAGCCTTCCAGAGTCTGGGACGGGCCCCTGCACTCCCTGGCCCCTGGGTCAGCCAACATCACTCCGACAGTCACCCTAGCTGCCTGCCTGCTGCCCGGGAGCGGCTGAGGGCGGGCGGGCCGGGGCCTGAGAGCCTGGGCAGACCTGGCGGTGTAAACCGCTAACCAGAAATCCCGCGGTGGGGCTTCTGTGTCACTGCAGCCAGCAGCCTCCCTTAACCGGAAGGTGCCGAGCCGGCTCTCCATTTCCTGAAAAGGGAGCACGCCGAGTGAGCACCTACTGTGTGCTCTACTGTGCCAGGTATTATTTTATTTGATCTCCAACCACCCGTATCCCATGAGGCAGGTATTCTCACAACTGAGCGGATGAGCAAACAGGCTCCCGGAGGCTACGTCACTTGCTTAAGGTCACACAGCTTGTAAATGAAGACATGAGGATTTGAACCTAGGCTCCAGGGCTTTCAAAACACGTAACGTCCCTCCTCCTCCACCACCTGTGAGACCCCAGGCAGAATCCTAAGCCCGGGGAGTAGGGAGGGATCGCTAGGAGAGAGCAGCCCTAGGCTGGGGGCAAGTCTAGTCCAGGAAGTTCTATGTCTCTGGGGAGGCAGGGAGCAGAAAGGAAAGGCCACAGATACCACCCCGCCCTGGTCAGGGAAGGTCTGGGAAGAGCCTAACAGGATGACAGTCACCCAGCATCAGGAGCCCCGGGTCACACAGCTGGCTGTGAATCCTCTCTAGCATCCCGGGCTGGCCCATCTGAGTCACCCCAGGGGGTGCATCTCCTGGGTGGCAGTGATTTGGTGCCCTCAGGGGAAGGACTTTGGTGCCAGGCGCCGGTGTCCATAAACAGAATCAATGTGGGACAAGGACGGCTAGTCTGGGGATGCCATGAGGCTGGGCAGAGGTGGGGTGGGGCCCACGCCCACCCAATCACGAGAAAACAAATGGACCACTGACTCTCAAAGGGGCCTTGTTTCTGAACCTAACTGGCTATGGCCTGCAACGGCCAACAGGTGGCCCAGTCTGGGGACCAAGCCACCTCGAGGAAGCGAGGGGTCCCTGCTCAGCCCAGGGCACTCACCTTTAGGAGGCCGATCTCCTTGACGCAGTCCTGCCTGGCTTTGGCGTCCATCATCTCAAATATCTTGGGTGAGAGGAAAAAGAGAGAGAGCTGTCAAAACCCAGCTCCCGGGGCCCCCGGTGGGAGCCACAAGGATGGGAACTCCCACCCTGGCTCTCCCACCTCCTCACCGAGGGACCTCACGGACACGACGGCTGTTCACTGGGTGCCCGTCGCGCCAGGCGCTGTGCCGACCACTCTGCTCGGAATCCTCCCGTGAGGCAGGAGTTACTGGTGCCGACTTACATACAGAAAGACTGAGAAGTGCAGTGACTTGCTGAGGTCACACACTGGTAAGTGGCAGGCCAGGAAACATGCTTAGAGCCTCAGTCTTCAGCTCTGGAAATGCGGCCAACAGCCTGGCTTGACCTCACAGGTGGTCACGTGGGCAGAGTAAGACGGTGCAAGCACAGCACCTGGCACTGTGCCCCTCCCCCCACCCGGCCCGTTCAGAGCCCTTCGCTGTGGGCCCTCAGAACACCTCTGACCCCCGCAATGAACAGAAGGTCCCCACTACAAAACCCGTCACGGCACAGGAAAGCAGGACAAAGAGAGCCAGGCGAGCCCCTCCTTGGAAGACCACGAGCAGAAAACGGGCCTTTTCCGAAGAGAGGAGCCCCTCTCTCTTCCGGTGACCTGGAGCCGCACGTGCGGTTTACAGACCAGCAAAGAACGGTCACCTGGTGCCCCACCCGTGGCAGCGTCTGAGTCACCTCCTCTCCTCGGCCTCCTCTGCCCAGGCTGTTAGGCTCATCCGTGAAGGACAAATGCGCATCTGGGAGCTCCACTGGAGGATTTAAAACCACTTTCCGTGGTGATGCGCGATCCCGACGGGCCCAGTGGCTCTCACTGAAACGCTGCCTGGCAGGTCTCTGCAGCAGCCGACCCATCTGCTGGAGCCCCCTCCTCCATTTGGGGGGACACGGAGGTCAGGAAAGGCTCTCACGCCCAGCGATGACCGGCAAGTGCAGGTCCCAGAGTGAGTGGGTGTGGGTCAGTCTGAGCTCCCCCTCCGCTTGGCTCCCGATGAGACAGACACTTGCGCCTTTGCGGTTCTTCTGATCCGAAAAATGGGATGACCGCCCTCACCCACAGGACTGTTCTCAAGGCACGACCCAGTATACAGTGGTGCTCAATGCATGCTCATTTGCCTTTAAGGCTCACAATGAGCTTTCATCAACAGGGGCCCACCTAATCCTTTCCACAGCCCAGTGAATTAATTGGGTGCTGTGGAAGGGTAAGGGACTGGCCCAGGGCCACAATGTTTAGACACAAAAGCTGGTTCCTGTGATGCAGCTTCGACCCCATCGGCTCACCTGCACCTTCTTGAGAGCCACCGTCTTCCTGTCCAGCAGGCAGGTGGCCTTGTACACCTCGCTGAACTGTCCCCGGCCTATCTTCTTCTCGATCTGGAAGTCTGCCAGCGAGCAGCGAAAAGACAGGCTGTTTGGGTGCCTCTGCAGGAGAGGGACAGAGGACGGTCAGTGGCTGGGCAGCATGAGGGACCGGGCCCCGGGCAGCTGGAACCCCTTCTGGAGCCTGGGGACCCCAACAGCGCTCCTACAAGACCAAGGAGAGACTCTGAAGGCCAGCCTCATGGTCAGAGACCCCACCGGCTCCCTGGGTGCTGTCCACACCATGACATCCCCGACTGTGCAGTGAGAAACTGTGGCTTCTGGTTTCCGCTATAGCACTTAGCACCACCCCTCATTACCCGATGGCGCGTTCATCTGCTGGTTTCTGTCCCGCATTCCCGGAGGGCAGGCTCCCTGGGGCCAGGGCCTCGCCCACCTTGTTCACTCCTGAATTCCTGTGCCCAGGCTGAAGCCAGCGAACAGAGCAGGTGTGAAGGGAGTGACCCACCAAGGTCACACAGCGAGGGCACGGCGCTGCGGCGACTCACCGGCCCCACGGCCCTCCGCGTGTCAGTCAGCCCCAACCCTAACCTTACAGTCATTGTAAGATGTGGCCACCTCCCCTCCTGGGGTAGCCAATCCCATCAAAGAGATGAGAAAACCAAGATTAAATCTGCAGCCTCACCAAGCTGAGCCTGTTCTGTGGGTAAACGGCCCCTTTTATGGCGACATGAAGGACCCAGACACTTCACGCTGACTCTCCAGGGGCCAGCGCTGAACCCACAGCTGAGCAGTAGGACCTGCCCAGGGGCGGTGCTGCCAGCTGCGGCCACGAAGCCCCTTGTCCCTCCCCCCCAACACACATGCAAAGTGCTCTGGGGAGAAGGAGAGGAGGGGGTGCCAACTGGGGCCCCGGAAAGGGGAAGATGAGGGGAGAACTCCGTGGCTCTGGTCTGCCCCGCGCTGGCCTGGCAAAACGCCCTCCTCCTGCTACAGCCCCCACGTGCTACTCTGAGACAGGGGACCACCGCCGCAGGGGGCCACTGGCCGGCTGGGTGGTGTGTGAGGATGGGGTCTCACATGTAGAAGGGATACAGAAACATCTGCGGGGTTCATTTAGTGGCTGAGGGTGGGGCGAGAGGCACAAGAGCCCCACCGAGGCAGGAAGGGACGAGTATCTGAATTTTCTGATGTGAAGAGGCCTCTTCCAGACTTGGGCCAGAAGCATCCAAGAGAGTGGAAGATCAGGAACTTTACTGAACTGCATTCTGGAACTTTTCTTCACCTGAATACCAACTCTTAGACAAATAAGTCCCGGAAGGAGCCTGTGGAGCCCAGTGGGGGCCGGCATCCATTTCAGGACTTCTGTTCTCAATCAACGTCTATTTTTTCTTTCTTTACTACGCTAATGTGTTCAGTTTGAACTGTGAAACAGGCAAAGATAAGGAAACACGCCATCACGGTACGGTGAGTGAAGTTAACAACCTGGCAAGTAACTCAAAGTCCTCACCCGACAACCACCCAAAAGCCTGTAAGACCCCACATGCTCTGGGGCGCCTGGGTGGCTCAGTCGGTTAAGTGTCCGGCTTCGGCTCAGGTCATGATCTCACAGTTCGTGGGTTCGAGCCCCGCGTCGGGTGCTGTGCTGACAGCTAGCTCAGAGCCTGGAGCCTGCTTCAGAGTCTGTGTCTCCCTCTCTGACCCTTCCCTGCTCATGCTGTCTGTCTCTCTCTCTCTCTCAAAAATAAATAAAACATTAAAAAATAAATAAATAAAATTTAAAAAGACGCCACGTGCTCTGCCCACCCACACTCCTCACACCTCTGTGACCTTGCTGTTTCATTACTTTCTCTTGGTAGCTTCGCTCCTTCCCCACTGACCATCCTTCCTTTCTTGCTCTCACTCGGCCTTCTGTCTGGAATGTTCCTTGGAAACCTTACCGTTTATCTCCCTTCCACACTTCTGCCTCTTCCTCCTTCATGTCTACCTTCCAGCATTTCAAATACAGTCTTTTACTTAGTTGTCTTGTTTGTCTCCGGACCCCGCAAAATGGTGAGTGACATGTTGTAGGCACTCAATAAATGTTCCCTCAGTGAACAAATATTCACATACATGGAGATGGTGTACTTTTTAAAAACACAAAATCACGGGGCGCCTGGGTGCCTCAGTTGGTTAAGCATCTGACTCTTGATTTCAGCTCAGGTCATGATCTCACAGTCTGTGAGTTCGAGCCCCACTTCGGACTCCTCACTGACAGTGTGGACCCTGCTTGGGATTCTCCCTCTCTTTCTGCCCCTCTCCCACTCACACGTGCGCTCTCTCAAATAAATAAACTTTTTAAAAAACCCCCACAAAATTGGGTGAACATTTAACTCTAAGACTTGCTTTCCCCTCTCTCAGTAACTGATGCATATCGTCCACTGACAGTGATTTAAACAACTGCCGAATATACAATATACACCACAGCAAGCTTGCTCCTGTCTCCTGTCACTACAGATAATGTTGCAATAAACATCCTTCTGTATATTTCCTTATGCATGTTTTCTGGGTTGCTGGCTGGTGACCTTGGGGAGTTGCACGAGCTGCTTTGTCTCCGTTTCCTTGTAAGGCGGAGGGACAGAAGCAGGGCTGTCTTGCAGGGTCGCTGGAAGGATCACGTGAGATTGCGGAGTCCCTCTGCACACAGTAGGTGCTCAGTCATTCTTATTACTGACAGGTGGGGGTGGAGCAGGAGAGAGGGGCCCTGAGCTGCTACTCCTCACCCCTACTCTCGGCCTTTCTGAACCTGCCCAGACCCAGCTCTGTGCCAAGGAGACTCGAACAGCACCCTCCTGCCAGCAGTGAGTGACGGAAGGTGTGAGGCTCACAGCCTGCTGCCTCCTCCCCTCAGCAAGGTAACAGTTCGGCCAACCTTGACTCTGAAGTCTTAAGGCGTAATTACCTCTCCTGGTGAGAGATTTGAAGATGCTTCCTGGGGAGGAGGGTGCACTGAGCAGGAGCGAGGGCTGGTGGAGGAGGAAGACCCCAATCTTACCCACCATATGCCAGTGTCTGTCAAGGAAGTTCCTCAGTAACAATAATTAACCTACTTATACACAAAACGGCCATGTAAGAAAGAGCGAACACTTATTGAGCACTTACTGAGTGCCAGGCACCGTGCAGAATGCTTCCCATGACCCTGTGAGTAGGCATCACTGTCAGGACGCCTTTAGGAATTTCAGGAAACTGAGGCTCAGAGGGGAGGCAGTGACCAGCTCCAGACCTCACAGTGAGTAATGGGAAGGATTTAAACCCAGGACCCGAGACTCCAGAGTCCACGCCCTCTGTGCCTCTTCTGTTTTTCCTTCAAGACCCCGTGACTGGCCAGGTCTAAGCTTCCTGCTTCTTGCTTCCAGTCACCGAAGCCCCAAACCTGGCCTCTCCAAAATGCACCCCTTAGTCCCCTCCGTGTTCCCCTGGGCTGGGCCCACGCCCACCCCACCCCCGCCCACAGCAAGTGCTCAGGGCACGGGTGTCCAGTGTCACAGGGAATGTGCTCAGAGCAACCTGGTGCCTGTGGGACCAGGTGATGCTGCCACTGTCCCTTGTGAGCGTGGCCGAAATCAGCCTCAGAAAAAGGCACCTACAATGCACCTGTTACTGTACCAGCTGCCTACACAGCTCTTGTGACTTCAGTCTGCTAACAGCTGACCAGTGGGTAACTGACCCTGAACTTCCTGACCATGCAGAGCCAGCTGCTCTGAGAGGTGACATGGGCAGGCCCCTCCCCTCTCTGGGCCTCAGTTTCCCCCCTGTGACAGTGAAGAGTTTGGAGGAGGTGATCTCCTAGGGTCCCTGCTCTGCAAACACTAGGCAGAAGCTGTCACAAGTGACTGGAGTCCCTAGCAGTCTCTTATCCACCCCAGAGATGGGCCCCAAAGGCCACGCTGTCCAGAGGACACTCCCAGAGGATGGGGTGACATCCTGTCTGGCATCCTGAGACTCCAGTTGCACATCTGCATATGCGATGACCCAGATTTGCATTTTCTGTCACAACCCATTGGACCTAATTAGAGGAATGAGCTTCCGGTTGGGGGTGGGGAGGTTCCTTTGGTAGCACCACCATGTGTGAGGAGGACAGTGTGGGCAGGCTCGGGGCTACCACCATCCTCACAGGGGTCGGGATAGGGCCCTGTCCCCAGGGTGGCCTCTGTTCAGGTAGGGACACTGGGACACAGGGTGCAGTGCCCGAGCCAGGAGAGCCGTTACTTGGATTTAACTCAGGGGATGTGACAGAAGAAAAAAAGGTTGAATGGAGCTCTGGCCCCATAAGGCCAGGCCTCTCTCCTTAGCTGCCTCCAAGGCCTCCTCCCCTGCTGGGTCAGACCTCAGCTGAGTGAGGTCATCCCCAACAGGGGGACATTGGTGCTATGAGCCCCAAGATTCCTCTGAGGTTTCCAGGAGAGGATGCTGGTGGCAAAGATCCAGGGAGCTCTGAGCTACTGGGCAGACAGGGTGGGGCAGGGGTGGGGCAGAGCTGGCCCGGAGCAGCTCCCACTACGAGACTTCAAGGTAATACCCCAACCCTGATGGCCTTTCCGGAAACTGCTCGTCTAATAATCCTCACTGTCCCCTGTTGCATCTTGGACCCCCTGCTGGCTCCTGGGGAGAACAGACACCAGTCCTGGAGCATGCTTGGGAGGAGGCTGACCCCTGCTCTGGCTCCATCAGCTAAGACCCTGCCACTGGGGCGCAGAGGCTTGAGTTCAAATCCCAGATCTGCCACTTCCTGGCTGGGTGCCTTGGATACACCCTCGGGGCCTCAGTTTCCTCATTTGCACAATTAAGGTAATAATTGTGCCTCCTTTAGAGGGCTTCTGGGGGCTAAGAAAGTTCCTGAATGAAGGCTCTCGGAAAAGCGCCTGGCACACGGGAGATGGTACAGGGTCCTTAATGTCGTTACTGGTATTGACATTGCTCTGTGTGTGGACCTCGGACAAGGTCGGCGCCTGCCTCCAAGGGGGCTGCGGGCAGCGGAGGCAAGAAGTCCTCGGGCATCGTTATTACCATCAACATAGTCCCCACTCCACGGACGGTCTGCGCTGGGGAAATTTCTAGCTCTGGGCTCTTTCACTGTGAAAACTACTGTGAATTTTAAAATAAAAGAATAAGGGGCGCCTGGGTGGCTCAGTTGGTTAGGCATCCGACCTCGGCTCAGGTCATGATCTCGCAGTTCGTGGGTTCAAGTCCTGCATTGGGCTCTGTGCTGACAGCTCAGAGTCTGGAGCCTGCTTCAGATTCTGTGTCTCCCTCTCTCTCTCTGGCCCTCCCCTGCTCACGCTCTCTCTGTCTCTCAAAAATAAATAAAAAAGATTAAAAAAATTTTTAATACAAGAATAAGATCAGTGGTATATGATTTCCTTAACATCCACGACATCAGATGCCATGCTGGGGGTCTAAAGGGCTCCACACTCTCTCTCCCTTTCTCTCTCTGCCCCTCGTGGGATTCTCTTTCTCACTGCCTCTTGCTCACTCATGCTCTCTTTCTCAAAAAAAAAAAAAAAAAAGTTTAAAGTATAGCATCTCACCCAGTCTTCACAATCTCATTTTACAGATGAGGAAACTGAGGCTCAGAGAGGTCATCTACCCATGGTCACCTGACTGCAGTAAAGCAGTGAGGTGGACGTGCCCCTGTACCCTTTTGACTTCACGGCCCCCTGCACGCGTTATCCAGGACTGTTTGCCAAGGGACTGAGCCAGACAACAGGCTCGCTCGCCTCCCTTTGGAGGGCTATGCTGGGAGCCACACACTGGGAAAAGGCTGCCTGAAGCCATTTCTGACTCCTCATCCCCCTGCCCTAGGGTGGGAGCCCCTTATTCTCCCCCAGAGTTGGAGGAGATGGGCGGAGGCTGCGAGGAGGTGGCGGGGCTCTGGCCACGCTCTGCTGCCAGCCACAGGGACCCCGAGGGGCAAACACCATCTCAGAGAGAAGAGTAGCCTCTGGGGGGCTCCCTGGACAGCAGGAGGCTCGGCTGAGCCAGGAGCCATGGAGAAAGAAGGTCAAGTTCCCGAGTCCCCTTTCCCTAATCCCACGCCTCCCCCAAGAAATGGCACCAGCCTTCTCAGGCCAAGGCCAGACATGGGGGGGCTGGTGAACCAGCCAAGGACAACCCCACCCCTGAAAGCTCCGAGAAACCCAGGCTCTCTTCTCTAAGTCAGATCAAATTAGGCCACGAACACCTCCCACCCTGTGCTAATTTGAGTTTAAAATGTTTGAACCACAATAAGCTTCAGCCATCGACGAATCCTTTAAAAAAAAAAAAAAACAGGAGCATAAAATTACATGTTAAAAGAATAAAAATGCATTCGCCCAATTAATTTTCTGAAATCTCATTAAAAAATTTAGCCTGACTAAGTCAGACTTCTGACCTGAATTTTAATCATCTTTACACTGAATGGGTCTTTTTTTTTCCTTGATATTTGCAATGCATCATTAATTTTAAGGCAACTGTTTCTGTGATTTTAAAAAGCATACTTCATCAGAATGACATTTCCTGTAAACGAATTTCACCTTTAAAGATATCTGACACTGTGTGTAGGGAACTTCTAATGGATTCAGTATATGTGTGTACGGTGATGTGTTGTAAATCTGTGTTACACAGAAGGGCACGATTTACAGAGAGTCCATATTGTCAGGCTCTTTATGAGGCCGTCCCTGCTCAGCTCTTCCCAATCTGGCTAATTTCAAGCCCAAAGCTCACCTTCCCTCGCGCAGATCTTGTGACAAAAAGAAGGGGTGCCGTGGGGCCAGAGGACCCAGCACGACTCCTGGCTGGCTCTGCCCCTCAAGGGCAAAACGTACATGTTATTTATCTCGATTTCAGAATTCTGAATAAGACTAAGACCTGGTTCTCTGAGTTGGTGGAGGATGGAATGAGGTGTCACTCTTGGCACTGCCGCTGCAGTGACCATCCCGACCTGGAAGTCTATACTCAGCTTCCGAGGGCCATCAGCGCGTGGGAACAGTGCGCAAGATGCCCAAAACTTGGAAGTCACCTGGTAACAAAACCTAGCATCGTCTCAGCTGCAGCGGGTCCCCCAGGACAATTCCCATTAGCTGAGCTCAGAGAAAGCTGAGCTTAAACATACATAAAAGAATCTGGGAACCAGCCCCGGTGACCAACGAGCCAAGACTTGACGGAGGAAAGCCACAGAGGGCCTCAGCCATCTCACCACGAGGCTGGACACATCCTCAACTTCGCTTTCCCTCATCCCTTCAGTTACCAAGGGCAGTTGCTTTTTCCCCCTGGAAGTCTCCAGAATCTTCTCTCCCTGTGTCCAGTCGCTTAAGACCAAGGCAGGGCAGGGCAGGGCAGGGCAGGGCAGGGCAGGTAGGCTTCCTTCTGTTTTCACCTTACTTGTGCCTTGCGCACCAGCAACCAGTGATCTTTCAAAAACCGCAAACTCCCTTGTCCACCTAAAACCCCTAAAGGACTCATCATTCATTCACTATAGACTCCGTTCCAGACGACGCAGCCTTTCATAAACACCGGTGCTTAAACACCTGCCCAACCTGACTGGTCCTGCCCCTTCAGGCCTGGATCCTTCCTCCTCCTGGGACATCCTCTCCCCGTCCTGCCCCAAACTCCTGATCGTTGCCAGGCCACACATCATCCCGCTAGAGTGTCCCCATCCCACCCCTACCCTCGGGCTCCCTCAGCATCCGCCCATCCCTCCGTGGAAACTTCCACCTCTGTACTGACTGTCTCTACTTCTGTGTGGGGCTCCTTAGCAGACCCAAGGCAGAAATGGGACAGACCCTCCTGAATTTACGACACGTCGGCAAACACTTCTTGAATTTAATAGCTGTTAATATTTGGTCATTAAATCTTACCTAACTTCCAGCACTGCTTTGGGAAGATTTTCATAAAGATTTTGGCCTGTGTGGTTCAGATCTAAGAGGCAGCCGTCTATCCATCCCCTGAAAAGTAACGCACATTCCTCTTTCTCTGAATAGTGCCGAATATAACTGAACTTGGCAAGCCCCAAGCAGGTTTGCAAAGACTTTCCAGATGGAAGACACATTAGCCAGGGCTTTCTCAGACAAGAGCACCTTTCTCTGTCTTGGAAATTCACGTGGCTCCTAGTGGGTCAGCTATGTTTCATTCCTGATGAAACTGGTCTGCAGCAAACTGGTAAGATCATAAAGCCTGGGGGCACTAAAGCTCTTTTTTCTCGGCTGCATTCATTCATTCGTTCATTTGAAATCTCAGTAACTTCCCATGTGACTCCATTGGGTTCAGCACCCATATGTTCATAAGCTGACAGCGCTCATGGCTAGAAAGCTCCCTGAAATGACAACCCATTGGCCAGCAGCACCGAAAGTTAATGAAACCAGTTTGAGTGTTTGCTAAGTTGTTCTTTCCACACTGTGGGTATTTCCAGCTCTGGGCTCTTGAGCGTGAAAACTAAAATGAATGTTAAAATATAAGAATAAAATCAGTGACAGGGACACCTGGGTGGCTTGGGCAGTTAAGGGGCAGACTCTTGGTTTCAGCTCAGGTCATGATCTCACGGTTTGCTGTGCTGACAGCAAGGAGTCTCTCTCTCCCTCTCTCTCTGCCCCTCCCCAATTCACATTCATTTCTTTTCTCTCTCTCCCAAGAGAAACCAACTTTTAGAAAAGAATAAAATCAGTGACACACATTTCCTCAACACCCACAATGTCAGACGCCATGTTGGCTTAAAGACTACCATCTCACTTAGTCTTCATGGCCCCATTTTACAGATGCGGGAACTGAGGCTCAGGCAGGGCTTTCGCCCGATGTCACCTGGCTGGTGAGGGATGGAGTTGGGAACTGAGCCCCACCTGGTCTAGAGCACAGTACTTTTGTCACTGTGGGCCCTAGGTCTCTCCTCTTAAGGACTATTTCAGGGAAACAGCAGGGTGTCCTGCCACAAAAGAAAATGCCTCTTCTGTCGATTCGAGGTGTTTCTATGTCCCGACACAGGCGAGGTTCGGGCCACAGTGTCTCCCCAGATGGTGTTTAAACACCAGCGCTTCATGAGTGGAGGAGCGAGGAAGCGCCTGTCTTCGTTCCTGCCCAACCTGCAGCAGCGCCTGTGTGAACGCGGCTGCACCCCAGTTCTGCAAACGCAGCCAGATGCTGGCGGGACCGGGGGCACCTTCACCGGCAGCCGCTGCCCAACGACGACTCATCGTGTCTCATTACACTTAACTGTGTCATTACCCACTCCAACATGTGCGACGAGATGCCGGGATGCCGCGGCTGCCGCCTCCTCGCCTCGTTCGTGAAATAATTACGGGGCTCTCTCCTCTGCCAAATGAGGCTGTAATTAACCCTAATTGCTCAAAATGCAACTGGCTAATTCTGGGAGATTAATCAAGGGGGACTCAATTGTTAGTGAATGACTTAATATGACAAATTGCTACATTACCCGAGGAGGCCCCACTGCCCCCAGCCATCAGGGAGATGTCCTGGTGGACTCTGGACCAGCCGTGTTCACAGGCCTTTGGGCTTTCTGGGATCTGCCTCCCCAAATTCCACCTAGGACATGGGCCCGTGTCCCATCCAGTAATGGGAATAGCAAGTTTGAGGTGTAGACGCCCTTGGGCAGTGTGTGAGTGCATGAGCATGAGCTCATGTACACACACACACATACACTAGCAGACACAGTGTCTACCCGCTCACATGTCTGGCCTCTGCGTGAATCTATAAAGGTGCTCCCTCCCTTGGGCCGAGGCAACTTTCTACCTGGGAAGCATGTCTTGATGGGAGCTCAGGTGTAGAAGGATTTCAGACCCATCTGCCTCCTTGGCCAGGCGCCTTTGTGCAGTGTGTACCTGTACAACTGTACATGGCAACCCTGGCCAAACACCGGTCCACCTGATGTCCTCTGACAGGAACCAAGCAGATAGAGGCTGTGACAAGCCTTCCATGGCTCAAGACGGTAGCTGTCTCTGAGTCTCCTCCTGATTTAGGTCTCACAGCTTTGGGGGAAAAAAGCCAACCCTGGACATGACTTTTCATCATTTTGGGCTGTGCACCAGACCCTACAGCACCTGGCCCTGGCACCCTGTCCCCCTCCCCCGCCAGGCCATTGTATGCCACTTCTTGTGCCTCTTCTGAGCTCCATGGGCCCCTGAGTTTCTTCTGCCCGGCTTCTTATCTCTGTCTCCCATGAGGCCGTGGGCTTCCTAGGAGCAGACATGGGTCTGTCACACACACGACCGGGCAAAGCTGTGCACTCACTCAGTGCACTCAGTCAGCAGGCACCGAGGGACGCCTCTGTGCCTGGCCTGGGAGGACGTGACCGGCGACGGCTCGCCCCAGAAGATCCTCTGTTTAGGAAGGGAGACAGACTCGGGCACCAGCCCCCCACCGGGGGGCCATGGCCGTGACCCAGCACCCATGCAGCACAGAGGAAGGAGTGGGGTGGAGCCAGAGGTTTCCTAGCAGCAGCGGCATGTGGACTGAGGCCTGGAGGAGGAGTCAGGGAGGGCACTCCAGGCCCAGGGAACAGCATGTGCAAAGGCGGGGGGTGTGCGAAGCTGCGGGCGGCTGCCTGGCTTTCCCGGGGTCTGCATCAAGGCTGAGGCAGGTGGAAGGAATCCAGCGGCCTGACGCTTTGCTGGTTCTAGATCAAGAGGCTAAAGAGGGCCAGGACACAGCTAAAGCCAAAAAGGGGGGCTGACTTCAGCGCAGGGTGAGGAAGCGCTTTCTGACCCTGCGCCCTGGCGGCCTCCCTCTCCAGAGCCCCTCACTCTCTCCTTGGGCCTCACAGCATGGCCTTCCTACCCAGCACGGACCCCACTGAGAGAACACCGCTGCAGTCACACGGAATCCCAGGGACAGAGCAGACTCGGGCACACAGGCGGCTTCTCAGAGTGCTACTGACGGAAACAAGGGCTAAGCTGGTGGGAGGCAAGCTCCACTCCCCGCCCTGGATGCGTTTGAGAAGTAACCGTGTCTGGTGGCCCCGCCAGCTGCTGGGGTGGAGCAGCCTCAGGGACTTGGTGAATCCCCAATGCTCTGCAGACGAAGGAAGCGGCCTCACCTGTGGGTCAGGAGGATGTGCGGGCCCCAGCGTGTGGCAGAGGCTGTTCGGGCTCCCTCCGTGGGGCATGTGGCCGGGCTGTCCGGCCATCCTGCATGCCAGCCTCACAAGGCACGGGCTGCAAAAGAAAACAAGGGCTTTCTTTACACACATGCCTGTTCAGTTTCTCCTCTGGATGGCACAGGGGTGAGGCGGGACTGTCAGATTTCACATCTTGCACATAGATCAGCCTAGGTACAGGGCAGCCACCCGGCTCAGCAGCGCCTGGGCTAGGACTCCATACCCGACGTGACACACTTTCCCTCCATGATCCTGTCTATCCCCCCACAGGATAGAGCGGAGGAGTGGGGGGAGAGGCTCTGTGCAGGGAAAGGCCTACAGTTGGCCCCCCAGCCAGCCAAGGATGTCCACTAGACCCCACAAGTGCTACGCTCCAAAGCCTTGTTCTTTCCACATTATTGTCCACCCCATGCCTCCTGGGAGACAGTTACAAAGCCCCGCCCCCCACTCTCACCCCCACAAAAACCCAGGCTGGCAGCCACTGTGGTCAGGAGAGAGACCGTGGGCCAGACTGCATGCAGCAGCCACAAGAAGGACCCAACCTCTCTATCCTCACCGGGCCCTTATGTACAAAGCACTGGCAAGGCCAAGGCCACGGGGCCTCGTTACAGCGCTGTGTAAGCCTCCAGGCAGGCGCAGAGCCCTCTGCACAGGGGAACAGCCCCTTCTACCCCCAGGGGAGGGGCTGCCTCATGTCAGAGGCCCCCAGGAGAGTCAAGGACGCCAGCCACAGCAGCTGCTCCTGATTAATCCCCAGTAGGTGCCAGGCCGGTGCTAAATGGCATCTAAGAATCACCCCCAATATCACTTCCGCCCCCGGGGTCACAGGCAGCCTCCGCCAGCCTCCCCTAGCAGAGGCCTGCCTCAGGGGCAGGGACCAAGGCAGAGGCACACAGAAGCAGCCGTCCAGCTGGAGGGAAGAGCCAGCATCTGGCTACTGGCAGTTTCCTGGATGCAAAGGAAAAAGCCCTCTTTGGGATGAAAGCCTTTCCTCCACCCACAGGCATTTCTGGAGCACCCTCTGTGTCCAGGGCCAGGCCTGGGCGCCCACAGGCCCACAGAGGATGAAAGGGGCTGATGCCCAGGAGGCACCTGTCCTACTGTAGGCGTGAGGTAAGGGCCCCCGAATCTGGCTGCGGCCGCTTCTACCAGACTCCACCCTGGCTGTCCCACGGACTTGACACATCCCAAATAGAGCCCCTGAGGACTGGCCTAGGCTACTGGAGCAGCTTCGTCTATATCCTCTGGAAAGCCAGAGTCCTTAGGAATTGATGGCCTTAGTCAATGACCAAGGGGTCAGGATACCTTGAGGTGTAACCCACACTCCAGAGCCCTGGATGGGGCTAGGGGGCTCTGTCTGCCACCCTGACTCCCTTATGCTCTTCCCCCTCGGCTCTCAGGCTCTGCTTCTGGGAAACCAACCTAAGCCATCACTTTCTCCCTGGACGGACTCTGCCTCTCTCAACCTTGAACCTGGTCATCTATACCAGCCAAATCCCAAACAGAGAGCCTTCCCCTGGTCTAGAGGCTCAGCGAGCTGCGGTACACACCTCCTAAGTAAACACCCGCCCCCATTAACATAGGGGTGTCTGGGCAGTGGGAAGGGCATCTCTTCCTTCCTCCCCTCCCTCTGCGCCTAGGTTTTTCCAGCCACAGTGGGTGGCATCCAGCCCTCCCAGGCTCAGGGATGTCTGTGATGCCTTTTGATCTATCAAAGGATGTCCGCCAAGCCCTAAATGACGCACCAAGCTCGCCTCTCCAGCCCTGCCTCCACAGCTCTGCCCCTCGAAGGGACCCCAGCCGCTCTAGGACCCGCTCTCTGGCCTGGCGTGCTGGGGGCCAGTGCCCAGGCTTCCTCTATGCCCTCCGGATGGGCCCAGCTCCCCCCGCACACATTTCCTCAGCGGTCTTGGGGGAAAGCTGCTCTCCAGAACACCAAGTAGACGGCGAAAGTTGAGGCACCCGACTCGGACTAACAGGGGGAGCCCTCGGTAGCAGAGAGGGCGTGCAGGGTGGGGGCTGCGTCCTGCCAAAGCACGGTCTGTGCTGTCTCCTGTCTGTGAAGCTGCCAAGACGAACCAGTTCCGACCACAAACAGGGCATTTTATGTGTCAGATTTCTTACTCTCTGTTTTCTCTTATCTCCAACAGGCGGCAGGGAGTGGACACTGTGGGCGTGTCTGTACCTCTGAGGCCCCTTCCCACTATCCCCCTGCCTCTGTCCCACCGTGGGACTCACCTCCCACCTGGGTCCCCAGTTCTCCCGGTGCCTGTGCCCAGCTCACCAAGCCCCGCTCCGAGTGGGCCACGGAGGCTTCCGGAGAGGGGGCCACGTCTCCCGGCCATCTGTGCCTGAGCCCCCGCACCTGAGCGCACGCCCCCAGGGCAACAGGGGGCGGACCAGGAGGAAAAGCCCCAGGATCAACAGACAAACACGAGCTTCCCGAGGCAGCGCTGTGACTCTGGGGCGAAATGTGTGCGACAATAAACCGGATTTGGAGGGAACAGAATGTAAAATGCGCATGCATTTTAAGATAAAACCGGAGACTCCTGCAGGCTCTGCGGCTGCTCCGGGCTGCACCCCCAGACCCCTCAGGGTGACATGTTCACGGTCCTCTGCCCTTAGGGAGGCCTCCAGGGAAAGGTTGGAGAAGACCTGTCTTCAGCAAGAAGGTTCTGTCTTTATCTCAGAAGGTGCTGGAGCGGCCTGGAGGCCAGGCCCACGCACATACCCACTCACCCACCCACCTGCTGACTCTGGGTCTCCCTCCCCTTGCCCCACCCCACCCAGCCTGGCCGGGCCAGGCGGCCTGGGCTTGTATCTCTGATGCTGTCGCTCACCGGTGGGGAGCCTGGCTATCATGCCAGGCAGAAGCTTAGCAGGTGTCTGCCCAGGTCACCCCCCTGTGCGAGGGTAAGGGCACCCTCCCAACATCTGCACCCAGAGGCGGCACACTGCACTTTCTCAGGGCTTCTCGGGAGACTCCAGGCCTCACACCGGGCTCCAGAAGCACTGTCCAGGGGTCCCTGGCCTCATCAGAAATAACAGTAATCATAACGATAAGTCAGACATTATGTGCCCTTATTAAGCTAGGCCTTGCTCTACACACTTCACCTCTTGGCCCATCTCATTTTAACAACTCCATGAGAGAGAGTCTGTTATTGTCTCATTTTACAGAAGAGGAAACTGAGGCACAGGGAGGTTAAGAAATTTTCCCGGATCTGCGGCAGTGGAGCCACGACTCAAAGCCACGGTGGTATCATTGCCCAAAACCTCCACGCTGCCTCCTCACAGGCTCTTCGTGGCAATTCATCATCTTGGTTCATTACGACAAAGTTGAGCACTTGCTACGTCATCTCCCCACCGAACAAACAAACTCCCCTCAAGACCAGGGCCTGTGCTGAGCAGGCAGGGGTGATCCCGAGGCTGGAGGGCCACGAGGGGCCATTTCTCTCCACAGGGGTCCCCAGAGTCCACGCCCTTTGGGACGGCACCCCGGTGACTCAGCTCTGCCATCCATGGTACCTTTCCTGCCAAACCCCTGGAGCTTTGGTAAATTACTGTCCCTCAGAGCTGTTCCGTCCAGAACCTAATGGAAGGGCCGCCCCATGTTCTCCCCAATAAGGAAGAAGGGCCTTTGTTCTAGGAAAGAAGCAGCCAAGGAGGACTCTGCTAGTCAGAGAGGGACGCTACATAGGGGAAGGAGGGAAGAGGGAAGGAGAGAGGGGAGAGGTGGGGGGAAGAGGAGGAGTACGAAGGGGGAGGAGAGGAGTGGGAAGGAGGCTGGGAAGCAGAAAGGGAAGAGGGGATGATTGGGAGAAAGGCATGGAAGGTTCTCTGAAAAGAACCTTCAGTTCTTTCCAGTGGGCCAGATCTTTCCATTGCATCCTGGGGCTGTTGGGAGACCCATTTTATAGACCAGGACACAGACTCAAGGTCACGTGGCTAATAAGCTACGTGGGGAGATTTGCTCTCAAGGACTCTAAAGCCCTTCTTAGGTCCAAGATAGCCACTGTCTCTCAATCTCCAGGGGTGTTGGATTTCAGAGATTTTGCATTCGGTCTACACCTCAGTGGAAACCCAACCCCTCTACCCTGGAAATTCCTGCCAAAAACTGCTTCTTAGGGAGTGTAGATGCAGAAAGGCCAAGGCACACGGGCACAGAGAGCAGGGGAAGTCCCTCAGCACACACGGGCATCGGGTGGGTATCACGTGGGCATCTCCGGGTAGCACCGGCAGCAAGCAAGCTGCCTGTGCCTGGCCGCTCCGCCAAGTTGCAGAACAATGAGGCCCAGGCAGCCAGAGCCCAAGTCAGGGGCCAGAAATCCATGGAATGTGAAGCCCAGGCACAGGCCACACTGAGAGCCACCTAAAAGAGGGCCTTTCTTCTACAGGAAGCAAGGGCCCTGCATTTCCCGGGCAGCCTCATCTGGAAAATGGGGCTAAAAGTAAGATGTTCTTCTTAGAGTGACTGAGAGGATTAAATGTGTTACCAGATGTAAACCCTTTACAGCGGAGCCTGACGCAGTTGAAGGCCCTCTGAAACGCCGGTCTCAGTGTCGTTATCGGTAACTCTCACTGGGCAACGGAGGGCTGAGGGATCGCCTCCGTGTGACAGGCTCAGAGAGGGGTAGGGACTTGCCCAGGGTCACACAGCCGGGAAGTGACAGAGCTGGGGCTGTCGGCCCCCACATCTTGCTCTATCTGCCCCACTGCACGCCTCCTTGGGACCACTCCAGAACGAATGCTTCCATCACTTACGTGAACCCTGGGTACCTCTGCAACCCCCCCCACCCCCCACGGTCCTCCCAGCCCTGGCCTTCGGATGAGGCTCTTCCTAACATGGGACCTGGGTCTCATCTGGGTGCTCCCTGGAAGGGAACGGCCCCTGAGTGGCCACTGAGGTTTCTCCCTGGCCTCTCTCACCAAGACTGTCACCTGGGCCTTGCCTCGCAATTTCTGGAAACTTCATCTAGAGAAGTCGTGTCTCTCCTTTCCCTACTGCCAAACGCCACACCTTGTGGAGGCTGGCGGCTCGCTGAGGCCCTTGCTCTCCCCACGGAAGATGACTCAGGACTCCAGGTGGGCTCCGGAAGGGTCGGGGCAAGTCCCCGGCTTGGGGCGGGTTTGGGGGGCCTCTCTGCATGTGGGGATCTGTGGTTTGGGAGTCACATGGTGGTGTACTCCGATACTGTGTGGGTCCAAGTATTTGTTTATACCCCACTTTCTTCCCAAACCCTGAGGCAGAAACAGTGTGTCGTGCCTGCCCTTTTCAAAACGTGTGCATGCAGGTCAGGGTCCTGATGACCACGAGGCTTTGAGCCCGGCCACGTTCTGGGTCTGTCAACTGAGTGAGGGGTGTCCCTGCCCCTCATTCGGGGGGTGGAAGTGGTGAAGGCCAACGTGGCTCCCAGGCTGACAGACTCTGCCTCTGAGGCCCAGTCAGGAAATACGGCAGCTCACGGTGACCGGCCACTGGTGGGGTCAAGGCCGGACCAGCTTCAGCATCACAACATCCATGTTGAGCTCCTCCCCAGAGCGGAGTGATCGGAATAGCTCCCAAGAAGCCCAAGAGAAGCCGTCACTCTCATTTTGCAGATGAGGAAACTGAGGCTCTGAGGAGAAACAGCCCCTGCCGGAGTCTACCCATCAGAGAACGCTGCCATTTAAACGTGCTTCTCAGACCAGCAAGGCTGTGAGCAACCAAAGGAACTCCACTGACTTCACGGCCCGGTACAAGGCCTGGGGCGGTAAGGAACGTCCTCCCCATGCAGACTGGCTGCTGGGGAGGACACGGTAAGGGCCACCACTCACCTGCACTGTGTTTGCACCCGGCACGGGCTGCGCACACTTTGCTCCCTTATAGAAACCCACGGTGGCGGCTGCCATGATCTACACCGTGCAGAAGGGGACACACAAGTTCCGACTGGTTAAGTGATGAGCCCAAGGTCACGTACCAGGCAATACGCAGAACCGACACTTGAAAGCAAGTCTGTCTGACTCCCCCAGTCCGTGCTGCCTTGGGAGAGTGAAAGAATGAATGAATGGGAGTGAATTCTGGCCCAGAGGTTTGGCTCTGGCTGCTGCGTCCTTCCCCCAATCCGGCCTCACTTCTCTTCTCGTCTGGGGAGAAGCAGACGTTATCCATTCATCATCTGACAGGAAGCGGCCAATCTCAGGCCAGAGTCATGGGGGCCTGGGGGCCACAGGGGATGAGCCACAGATGGTGCCTGATTTCCTGACCAGTCCTGTGTCCCCTCACCCCCAACCCCCAAAGCCACACAAGCTGCTCAGATGCCTCAGCTCCAGGACCCAAAGAAGAAGAGACTGTCTTCTCTAAGACAGGGGACCATGAGCCGCCCTGTCATGTCAGGGTAGCAGGGCCTCCTGCCTGATAACCCAACTGTCAGCCCCCAACGGGAAGGTTCCCTTCCCTCCCCCAAACACACAGATCCCCGTATCTGCGGCGTCCCACCCACAGTCCCTCCAGGACAAGGCCCCCATGCCCGGACACGGCCTTCCAAGTTCTGCCCAGCGGCATGGGCCTGCCCCGCATTTCCCTGCTCCTCCATCCCACCCCAGGCCCCTGAACAGAAGGGCCTCCCTTCCCAGCCACATACCCTTGTGCCAAAGTCCCACCCATGCATCAGGACCAGATCCTGGGTCCTGCTCACACTAGACACTTTCTAGGGGCTCTTGGCAAAGTCTCGCCTCGGATGTCTCCATCCATAGAGGAAACAGTCGGAGCCTGAGGAGTGGGGATGCAGGGGCAGGGGGGCGCTACCAAGACTCCCTTCCCCGTCTGCTGGTGTCTAACTGCTTTCTTGGTCCCCCTCTCTTCCTCCTCTGTTGGCCGTTCAAGCAGGAAACGACCTCTGTGGTCAGCTCTAAACCATCAGCATCTCGCCCAGGGCCTGGCAGAGGCAGCTGGCTGAATACACTTAGGACCAGTCAGGGCGGGGAAGCCGGGAGTTCCTGACACTCAAGCAAGAAACGTGCACCTTCATGCGCAGGGTCCTCACTGTCTCAGACCAGACTGGAGTCACCAGGCCACTCAGACCTGACCTCCTCTCGCACTGCGTGGCTCCCCAGAGCCTTTTTAAAATTGAGAAGTTTCCTAATCCTCTTTCATTTCCTCCTGCTTGTTTAATAAAACTCAATTCTGGGGGGCAAATATAGGAGTGATACACAACTCATCTTTCAGTTTAAGGAGCAACGAGGCAGGGGCACCTGGTGGCTCAGTCTGTTAAGCGTCCAGCTTCAGCTCAGGTCATGATCTCACAGTTTGTGAATTCAAGCCCCACATTGGGCTCTGTGCTGACAGCTCAGAGCCTGGAGTCCGTTTCGGATTCTGTGTCTCCCTCTCTCTGCCCTCCTCTGCTCACACTCTGTGTCTCTCTGTCTCTCAATAAGAAACAAACCTTTAAAAAAATTTTTTTTAAATAAAGGAGCAACGAGGCAACTGGTTTCTGTCCAGGAAGAGCCTTTGGCCCCAGGACCTGGTGAAGACCATGCCTCATCCCACCCACGTGCCGACGCAGCGTCTCAGCACGTCCCTGCCATGAGGTCTGCAATGATCCCATTTTACAGAAGAAACCAAGGCACACAGAAGGGACCCACCAAGCCCATGCCTCTAGCAGGATGGCAAGCCCCGTGTTTGCACTCACCTCTCTCCAAAGTCTGGGCTTTAGTCTCATTTGCTTGGGGCAATCCTTAGAGACCAGCTTGGAGCTAGAGGAAGCTGGCATCTCACTGTGCGAGGAGCTTCAGACCCCTTAGGCAATCCCACCATCCAAAGGACCCCTGCCCTTTAGATAAATGAACTCAATCTCTCCTCAAGGCCTTGGCAGACTCTGCTCCCCCTCCCTGGCATGAACTGCCTCCAGGTGAACCTGGCTCCTGCTTCAGAACCCAACCTGGGGTACCTCCTCCAGGCAGTCTTCCTGGACTCCCCCAGCCTTTGTCCCCGTGTTGTCACTGCCTGTTCACATGCTTTTCTCTCCCCAGATGAAAATTTCCTTGAAGGCAGAGACCAAACCACTCACCTCTGCAGCCCCAGCAGGCCACAAAGGGAGGACCAGGTAAATCTGATCTAGTCCATAAATACCGGAAGCCAGAAAGGAGAAGCCTGAGGTCCTGGGGCCAGCTCATCCCAGGGAGCAATTCCTCTACCCTCATATCCGGTCTCAGATCATAGCCACTGCCCTGACAGCCAATAACCGAAGGAGGAACCTGGCGGGCATGCCCTGGCTTCAGTGTTTGTGAAAAGTGTGCCCTGGGAACAACCATAATCCCACCCAGTGGTCTCCACACGCAAGGCGTTCTTGAACCCCTTGCATCCCCTTATGTGCTTCCCTGCCCCGGTTTTAAGGTTTAAAGCGATGGCTAGTCCCGGCGGGAGAAAATTCTGTGGCGAACTCACTGCTCAGGCACCGGAAACGAGCCCAGGCAGCCGAACCTCACCCCAGAGAAATAAAAGTTTCTTTTCTCTGCCCCCTCATCCCCTCAGGGGCTCTGGCAGAGCCTGCAAGCACTCGGTGTGAAAGCTGGTATTGGCAACTGCCCTACCCCCCAAGCTGGGTGGCAATGAAAGTCGTGCCAGGCTGGTGGCCCGCCGGCAGCCCCCACCGGGGGAGGGGCAGATGTACAGCCAGGTCAGGTGCCCCAGGAACCCCGGGACCCAGAAGTCTCTCCTGCCTGCCTTCCTGCCACCTGCTGGGCACACCCTTGGGGCAAAGGTGGCAGCAGGAAAAAGTGAGGGGTTCCCCCCAGCTGGAGTCAGGGCAAAGGCCAGTACCTTGCAGAGCGGCTCCTAAGAAGCTCGGGGGTGCTGCTCAGCTCCGGATCGAGGGTGGATACGTGCGGTGCAGGGGCCTCTGGGCATCTGGGAGGCCTCTCTGTGCCAGGGCGCGTGAAGGAAGAGGGGCCGGCCCTGTGTCGGTATGGGACTTCCCCTGCCCAAGACTCCCATCCCCAGCCACCGCCAAAAGGAAACTCCCCCACCACGAACTGCTCCAAAAATAACTCCACTGCCACCTCTGTCGTGAATGGAACTTGTCACAGCCACCAGGGAGCCCTGTGCTCACCAGGGACTGGAATCTGATGGCAGCGGTCACCAGACAATCTAGGAAAACAATCAGGTGTGCCCCAAACCAGCAGGTTGGGAATGTGAGCAGAATGCACCAGTCCTGCTCCCCCATTTTACCTTCCAGGAAACTGAGGCTGGAGGACAAGAGGCTCACTAGGGCTGTGACCACAGCAGTAGCAGCAGGTGGCCAGGACCCAGCCTCCCTAACCCATTCCATAGCCCTCACTGCTCAGGCAAAGGGATGTGCTCTCCAGGCTCTTTATGAACCCCTTTCCCCCAACCCAGAACCAGGCACACTGACAGCAGGTGGAAGGATTAAACCAGACTGGGCTTTGGGAGGGACAAGGTGTCCTTTCCCTTGTCCCTTGCACTCCACCCCCACCCACCCCTGCCAGGCCCCAGCAAATACTAAGAAGTACAAAAGTTCTTGCTCTCCTTTGAAAAGCCTAACCCTTTCTAGTCTCTCCCTTTGTAAGCTGAGACAAAGATGTTTGTTGCCTGAAGAGAGGAGAACCTTGGTGGGGGGCAGCCCTGCTTCGGGGTCCTGGCCCTGCCATGTCCCAGCTGCGTGTGCCCCGTTACCACCCTGACCTGCTGGAGGGGCCGTGATGTTACATGAATCAAAAGTACTTAGCCATCGGCCCGGCATGACAGACACCCAATCAGTGGAGTTACTACTGATTATTACCACCTCCTTATTCAGGACCCCTACTCTCCCAGGCTGTGGATTCTGGAGCTGAGGGCTCAGTGTGACCCTGCCCCCTCTCCTTCCACACATCTTCCCACTGCTCTCTGTGTGCAGCGTCTGGGCTGATGGCCGGTAATCGGGAGGTGACTCTGATAAAACCCCACTGCATTTACCGTCTCCCCGGGAGAGAACCCCCAAACACAGAAACAAATCCAGAGGCCAGAGAACAACATGAAAAGTGCCCCCAGGAAAAGGACTGATGCGTTCTCACTTTGGGCCAGGCTCGGTCACGGGCAGCTTTCTATAACAGGTGGAGTCTGAGGTGGCCTAGATGCACGGGCAGGTTTAGGAGCAGAGGGGAAGGGACATCGTGCGATAAAAGGCACAGAGGCTGGCAGACTGGTGCAGATGGGAATGTGGGGAAGGCTCTAGCCCTCATCTCTGAAAAGCACCCCCGTGGCGGGCACCTGCCTCCTCCTCCAGACAAGGGCCACCTCCACCCTCTGGGCAAACCACCCCCCCACCAACACCCCATCTGCAGCTCAACCACTGGGACTGACACAGGCATATGGCAGCTGAGGCCCCAGAGGACATGCTGAGCCAGATCCTGGCACCGCAGCTCGGCCACCTGCCAGCATACCTTCCCCGCCGGCCGGGCCCAACTGTCGGGCATATGCCAGGTGCTGGCCCCCTGGGTGGCCGCTGCTGGGTCCAGGCCAGCCTTCCACAGGCCTGCAGGGTAGACTCCGCGTCCAGACCCCGATGCGTGCCGCACCCAAGGACCGTCCTCTGTGATCTCGCTATGGGGGTGTCATCGGCCTTGACTCACAGAGGAAGCTCCAGACAGGCTGGGCCAGGTCCCCGAGTTGGGCACTCTCTGCCTAAACATTGTTTTTCTTCTGCTTCTGGGTTCCTGTCTGCTGGAGAGGAGTTCTCTCCAGGGCAGAGAGCCACCTCTGAGGGGTGAGTGTGCTCCTGTCCCTTGGGACACAGCATGGCACCCAGGGACAACAGGTTCCCAGCGTGTGAGCCAACCCCAGGGAGCCTTCCTCTTCCTCCTGGGCCGGAGACGGTGAGAAACTTCCAGAAGTCTAGCTCAGCTCTGCTCAGCCCATGCCCACGAACACATCTGTTCACTGCTGGTCACTCCCCTGCGCCTGTCCACCTGGGACACCTGGGTGCCAGCCCCTCCATCAGCTGCAGGGCCTCCCGAGCCACCACGTGTCCCCCAACACCACGTCCACGAGGCTGAGCCCCACTTCTCCATCCAGTCCTGCCACCCGGCATGGAGTTGCTGGCCAACACGCAATCACAGCTTCTGGGGCCACACCTGGGGCAGGGGCGGTCCCTGCACCTTCCCGCGTCATGTTTCCCCCAGGATCCTCACTGACCCAAGCAGCGCCTGGGAAGTGCAAGGCCATTTGTAACCCATGCAGGTCATTTCTGCTCTGAGCTGTGGCGTGTGGCATGGTGGCTGCAGGGGATCTCAGGGCCTGGGACTCTCCCAGGACTGCACGGCCTTGGGGAAGCCACGGCCTGTGTCTGGGCCTCAGTTCCCCACCGACAACACAGCAGCTCGGCTCCACAGTCAGGGGGCTCTTTCTGTGCTGGTGCTTTGTAGAAGGCCCCACGGCTGAGCGCAGGAATCCCGCATCTAATCATGTGTGCAGTCCTGGGAGGAAAACCAGATCTTCTGGGTCTGCAATTGCTGAGGGGACGCTTTGTCTGGCTTCAGACTTTCAGAAGCCCCCTGAACACTGCCCTTCCCCGCTCACGACAAGCCACAGCAGACGGGGGCATGGCTCCAACGGCCCCCCGGGCTCCCAGACGCACAACCATGGAGGCGAGGCACGCATGTGGGGGGATCACACCGAGCCCCCCGAGCGCCGCGTGCTGGGCCAGGTCCTTCGGGAGCGCGGCACACGCTCGCACAGCTCGTGTGCTTGGAAAAGAACCCTGCACAGCAGACAGTGCAGCCACCTGACGGTGGGGAGAACTGAGGCCCAGAGGTCACGTGACTTGCCAGAGGCGCCCCAGCTGGAGAGAGGCAGACCCTGGACAAAAAATGCAGGCCTGAGTCCCCGCTCACCTGGCCATACCCTGCAGTGTGTAGACTGGGTTCCTGCCCTCAAGGTAAAAGGCAAAAGTGGTGGCGAGAAAGGCGGGCGGTGGGGGGTGGGGTGGGGGGGGTCTGTGCTTATCTGTGTTGCAAAAATCATTAAAAGGGCCACTGCTTCTAACTTGAGCCAATCAAGGAGGCTTCAGGGAGGTGGTGACACCCAGGGAGGTGGGACCAGAGGGCCAGGTGGTCAGGAGGCAGCCCAGCACAGGCTCTGGAGTCAGAGAGCCCCAAGTTCAAATCCGGTGCTGCCTCTGTCCAGTCACACAAGCTCCAGGCCAGTCCCAAAGTCGCCTCTTTGTCGTTCCCTCTTCTGTAAACAGGGGGCCGGAGAGGACCCACTTCTCAGGACTGTTAAGTGAGGACA
This sequence comes from Suricata suricatta, assembly GCF_006229205.1. Lineage (NCBI taxonomy): Eukaryota > Metazoa > Chordata > Mammalia > Carnivora > Herpestidae > Suricata > Suricata suricatta. The sequence goes on from NC_043712.1 coordinate 10,273,711, forward strand.
TGCAGGCAAAATCCCAGCCTCGGACTATCAGGGCCCCAGCACACACGAGCGCTCAATAAACGTGGCCGCTGCTATCACGGTTCCTGTTATCATCGTGATAAGAACGGTGCTCATTCTACAGCAAATCTCTCTGCCGGCTCACTCTGCAAACTAACTGTTCACAACAAGGCCAGTCCTCATTCTCCGGGACCCTAGTCTCATGGTCAGCCAGGCCCTTGGGCCGCTGTGACTGGAAGCACCTGTGCCTTACCGGAAATGTGGGCGAGGCCGTGCTGGCTCCTGTCGCATTATCTCAGAAGCTGGGAAGTGATGGCGAAGCGTTTCACAAAGTTACCAGGACGATGAACCTGAGAGGCGCCCCCTCCCCCAACTGTCCCAATAAAATAAATCTTGGCGGGCGGCTGGCGAGAGACCCTATATATTTACATGACGATTGTGCCTCATGATCACAGGGCTCGAAGTTCCGGCAGGCGGCGTGTGGCAGGGATGCCGGCGGTCCTAGGAGACTCACTATTTTCCAGCGACTTTTATTGTCCATTATATCCTGGCGTTTATAGGGCTCTGCTCCGGGCCTGGCAGGAATATCGCCCACGGCGGGGCCGGCGGGCCTGAATACTGCAGTCGCGGGCTCATCCATCCCACCCAAATCTGTGTGTGACACCGAGACCCCAAGGAGCTGTGGGGGCTCTGGTGGGGCAGGGCTGGGGATGTGTCCGAGGCACACACATTACCCCCTACACACACATCCCCAAGCTGACTGCTTGGCTCCAGTCTGCGGTCCCAGGCCGGGGACACTGCTTACTCCGTGGCCTTGGGCACGCACGGGGGAGGGTGCAGAGGGGCGCTGGAGGCCGCCTGCTGCGTTCTCAGGGGTTCTGTGAGACAGTTGCTATCACTTCGGTTGCTTAAAATCAAACACAGGAGGAAGATTTCCACCACAGAATTTGGCAAACGCTCCAAGTTGGGTCTCTGGACAAGTGCCTCTCCCTACCCGCTCCCAGGGAGCTGTTTGTTAAATACGTGGCAGCAGGCTCGGGGAGGGAGGGACCCAGTGGGCCACTGTGGGATACAGGAACTTCAGAGTCAGGTGTAGATCCTAACTTCCTCGACCACTTGCCGTGTGACCTTAGATAAGTTATTTCCCTTTTTGAGCCTCAGCTTTCTTATCGGCAAAATGGGGACATACCTAAATTCCCAGGGCCGCTGTGCGGCCTAGAGCACCTTATGGGAACCCCCTGTGTGGTGCCTGACAGGTATCAGGTGCTTAATAAATAGTACCTTTTGTCACGTACTCATTCAACACTGACGCAGCACCTACTCTGCAGCAGACACTGCCTGGGGGGGGGGTCGTACATAAATGCCCCCGGGGGTGATGAACATTACACTCTTCACATCCGGACAGTTGTTGAATGTCTGCACAGGGATTTATACCCGTACCACCTTATGAAGCCGATGACAACCCAGAGAGGTGGGCAGAGCAGCATTTTTGAGAAGGGGGCTTAGGGGTGGGCATGACTTGCCTGAGTCCCTGTAAGGGGGTGGCAAGGTGGGGCTCAGCATTGCATCCAGTGCCTCCTGCTCCAGCCCCACATGGCGCCTGTCTCTGAATTCCCTGGCTCAGCTGGGCCGTGGCCCTGGGTGCCAGGCTGACCTCAGAGTGAGCCCACGCATGGAAGAGAGGAGGCCTAGGGGGCGAGGCGACACCAGTCCAGTGTCCTGGCTGCCCGTCTTGGCCCCAGGGCCTCCCTGCTCCAGGCCCTCCCCTTCTGAGCCCCAGGATCTCTGCCAAAAGGTTGAAAGGGCTGCACTCAGGAGGCCGTCGGCCCTAATGGGCCAGCAGCTGTCTCCAGGCTTCCAGGCTTGGCCAAGTGTCCCAGGCTGTCCACAACCAGAGAGGACTCAGGTGTATCAACACCTCCTGTGCTCTGGCTGGGTACCAGGTAAGCCAGGGCCTTGGGGGTGGGAAGGAAGAGGGGAGGAGATGGCACAGGGCTCCGACCCAGTTCTCCTGGGCCTGCTATGATCCCTGCTGGGAGGGGCTCGTCCGCCCATTTCACAGGTGAGGAGAGTCAAGTTCATAGGGGTGACCCCAGGCTGGCAGCATCCAGGGCTCAGGGCTGGGGTCCCCAGCAGAGATCAGAAAGCCACCAAGCCCCTCAGTTCTGACACCTCAGAGGCCTACAGATGTGACATAGGCTCAGCCCAGAGAGACTGCAGAGCATTTTGCTGAAGCAGGAGAGTGAGAAAAAAACACAGGCAACTCTAATGACTCAAATAAGCTTTGCAACCAGGACGTGGGCGGAAGTGGGTGGCATTGCTGGTGGGCTTCACCTCACTTCCTAGAAGGATGTGCCACCAGCTTTTGCTCAGTCAGTGCTCACATGACAGCACAGACCTGCACTCAGGTGGCACCCCCTGGCCCACCTGTCCCCAGAGCAGTCATAGGCTGGCAGGCAGGGGCTGTCACCCGCCAAGGGGCAGAAACTTCTCATTTCAGAGATGGGGAAACAGAGGCCCGGGAATGGGGGTGGGTGGGTTGGTTCAGGGATACCGAGTAGGGATCAAAGTCTTCAAACTCCTTTACAAAAGGTCATATTTTCTATTTGGGGAGATAGGAAAGGAGAAATCCTCTGGAGCTTTAAAGAAAAAAAGGGGGGGAGGAGAAAAAAAAGAACTAGCAGCTGAATAGAATTGCACCAAGGTCCCCAGCCAGCCCAAAGAGGTTTCCGAAATCCTGTGCAGTCTGAATTTCTGTGGGCAGTGGGGTCACGCGATTTCCTTTGCAAGAGGCAGAGTTGAAAAAGTCTGACTGAGGGTGAAGGGGGAGGAGGGAAATGTCCACGGGACTAGAAATCATGAGTTTCAGCCTGGCTGCTCCGATGACTTGCTGGGTGACCACAGACGAGTCCTTTGCCCTTTCCCAACCTCAGTTTACCCTTATGCGTTTACCATGCGTCAAGCCTTGTTCTAATGCACTTATGTGATGTGAATCTACTTACCCCTCACAGGTACATTATTATCTCCATTTACAGAAGGGGGAAACCGAGGCATGAAAAGGTCAGGCGGCAGGACTTGGATCTGGAGCAAGGTGGTGTGGTTCCAGAACTCATGCTCCCGACCCCAAGGCCCACCGGCCTGCAGCGTGCTGATCTCCAGCAGGCACCCTGCTTCTAGCGGCCTCGCATCTGGCGCCTGGATACCCGCCGGCCTGCTTCCGAAGACACTGGGCCATCCTTCCCAATCTCGGCTGCCACTCTGAGTCTTTTCTGTGACCCCTGATGGTGTCTGTCTGCTCAGTGGCCTTTCTAACCACAGCTTGGGGCTTGGGAGGCTCCCATGTCACTGCAGCCATCAACCCACCTCTTTGAGCCTCGCTGGGTGCCGGAGTCTGCGCAGGAATGGACGGCCCCGCTCTGATGTCCATTTTGGAGTTTTACATGCAGGTCGGCCTCTGGGACTGCGGGAGGGAGGCTGCCATCAGGCATCCAAGAAAGAGGGGGGAAAAAAACGTCTATTCATGGCCAGACAGAGCCCGCTCTGTGGAAAGGATGCTACCAACGTGACAGGCAGCCCAGCTGTGTACGAGATTCCCGAAAAGCCTGACCTGGGGACGTCCACGTGGAAGGCTTAAAGGCTTGGGTGGTCACCAAGCTCATAAAACATGCCTGGGATGCTCAACCGTGAAATGCCTGGGGAACACGGTTCTGACCCAAGACCTGTCTTCCAAAACAAAATTCTTCAGACGACAGACATTTTTTGGCTTCAGAAAGCAGACTGCTGATCTGTTGTGCCCTGATTCATTCCCATGGGGCAGGAGTTACTCTCTCCATTTTGTAGGTAAGGAGACTGAGGCTCAGAGGTGTAGAAGTTTGCACAGCAGGGACATAGCAGAGGTAGAGGTTTGACATCTGGTGCCAGCCTGGAGTGGGGGGGGGGGTTGGGGCCGGGCCCCGTGGGACCTGTATGCACCATCAGGAGGAGCTCTGGCAGACACGGAAGAGGAGAGAGAGTTCTGCACACATCCTTCCCTCCACAGGCCTGGGAGTAAGACTTGCAGAGGGACAGGTGGGGAAGGGCTGGTGCAACTGCAGTTAAAATAACCAGCGAGGCTGCCTGAGTCCTGCCTTTTCAAAGACACCAGAATCCATTAACTGAGGACGTTGTGCTGAGCACCTAGAAAGCCCCTCATACCCCGTTCCTACTGTTGGATCCATGACAACTATTAGTCAAATGTGTGCTATTGCAACACTCCCGTTCTATTCCTGGGAGGAGAAGAAACTCTGAATCCACTCATTTGAGAGTTCATGTTTCACCAGAGACCTCAGAAGGGTCCCAAGGAACCCACCTGTCCACGTCCAGTATCTTCAAGACAGGAAACCAAAGAACCGAGAGCAGTGTCCAAGGACATTCAATCATTTGTTCAATTTTGAAACGCATACTTGGACCAGCCCCTGTCCTCAATGGGGCTCCCTGTTTAGAGATAAGAGTCTCACACCAGCATCTACAACCCAGCGTGATCACTGCTGCATATGCCCGGGGTGTGGAAACATGGGGAAAGGTACGTGCAGTCTGTCTGTCCCGTCTCAGAACAGGAAGCAGCTCTGAGCAGAGGAGCAGACGTACAGCAGGTGCAAAGGCCTGAAGGCCAGGCAAGTCGAAGCAGTTGTGGGACAGAGGCCCAAATGACAGGAGTGGCCTCAGTTCTGCAGCAGAGAGGGAGGCCCAGCAGGACTGATGAGGGCCAGGGAACATCTGGGCTTGTAAGAGCCATAAAGCCAGACTCCCCTTCCAGTGCTCTTCTGCACACCCCTCCGTCTCCCGCAGCGCCAAGCCCAGGTATAATTTTACTCAATGCATCATGTGAGGAATTGAAGCCCCAGATGTGCTTTAGTGGCACCTTTCCTCTGCCAATGCTGCCTGCACGCACTTGACCTCCCCACGCCTGCCCTGGTCAGCTCAGGTAACTGTGTCCATGCACAGGAGAGAGGAAATGCCTATAGAACCTTCCTCTCAAGGGACTATGTTGGGACCATGTCTCAAGAGAGCTCTGAAGTGTATTCCAGGCCCCAAGGTACTCTCTCTTAACTGGCTTGTTTATACTGAGCACCTACTGTGTGCCAGACTCCGTGCTGGGCACTGTAAGGATTGAGGAAAGGGCGTTACAAACCTCTAAGTCGCACAGCCATCTCCTAATGGTTCGACGCTAGAATCATCACTCTGATTTCACGGTGGGGGAGATGCAGAGCTCAGAGAGGCCCTGGGACTTGTGATGACTGGTGAGGAAGGGTCCGGGCAGGGATGCTAACTCAGAACGTCTGACCACAGAGCCTGGGCCAAACTAGATAAGGGTCCCTGGAGGAAGAGAAGAGACTGGGTCCCTCCTTCCTTTTATCCACAACAAAGGCCGAGGCTGCACTGGCGGTACTGCTGGCAACGGCGGGGCCCTGTCCCATCTTGGGGATCCTGTTTTAACTCAAACAGCAGCAGACGCTCCCAAGTTCCAACATTTGGCAGCGCCCTACCTAGACAGGCCTTCCTCCTCCGCCATCAAGTCCCTGTCCCAGGCTGAACAGTGTCCTCACAAAACTTGTGTCTACCTGGAACTCGGGAACATGGCCTTATCTGGGAATAGGGTCTTTGCGAATGTAATCCGTGGAAGATGAGGTCACACAGGATAAGGGTGGCCCAAACCCAATGACCAGTGTCTTTATAAGAAGAGGGACACACAGGGAGAAGGGCATATGGTGACAGACGAAAGGACTGAGTGATGTGTGAACACGCCAAGGGGCACTAAGCGTTGCTGGCAGCCACCAGCAGCCAGGAGAAAGACGTGAAACACACGATTCCTCGGAACCTCCAGAAGAAACCAACCTCTGCCAAAACCTTGAGTTTAGACTTCTGGCCCCAGGTCCGTGAGAGAGTAAACTGCCATTATTATAGGCCCCCGGTTTGGGGTGACTTGTTAGAGGGGTCCTGGAAAACGCACCCCCAAGCATGGCTGCCATGCACAGGCCGCCAGCTCCCCAGCCCCCCAGGCACTGAAGACTTCGTGGAAGACTCCAGGCTCAACTTCTGTTTCTCAGGCTGCAGAGGAAGTACATCAGTGGCTCCCAGGTCTGGGGATTTCACAGGCCTGTAACGTTTCCCCTAAATTCTGAAGACAGACCTTGTAAGGTTGCCAATGTTTTTTCTGTCACCTACAGCAAAATTCCCATTTCTTATCACCATCCTGCATGCAAGAGGACACCTGACATAAAAAAGTAGTTGATGCCAGGCCTGTCTTTAAGTTTTCTCATTTCACTGTGGGAGAAGCTCACACAGCCCCGGTCTGGCCCGGGTCTGGCACTGGGGAGCCAGCAAACTCAAGCCACCGTGCCCTGCAGAGAGATTGTTTTTATTCACTCCTGGCCGAGGAGAAGGGAAGCCGGCCATTCCCGCTCTCCTCTGGGTACAAAAAAGGTTTTCTCCCTCTCGGAAATTTGCCCAGGATACTCCAGTTAGCCTGTGGGTCGTTCCAGATGGGGTGATCTCCCAGCCCCAGGGAGGAAGCACTGCAGGCCAGTCGATGAGGAAGGGTCCAAGGAAAAGAAAATACAAAGGAAAAAGCAGGGGAAGGAGAAAGAAGCAGCACAGACCCTTCTTTTGAGAAGAAAACCAAATCGTGAAATTACTCCATGTACAGACATCACGGGCCGGATGACTCCAGCCCTCTTCAAAGACAGCTCGTAAACCCGCACCCGGCCTCAGAGGGGGAGGCCAGATGCCAGACACTCCAGAAGGGGCTTTTCGAAACATCTGGCCCCGGCAGCTTGACGACCCAATGAAAGCCAGTCACCCCAGGCTTCAAGAACGTTGCACCCACGTGTGCCACGTGATAACCCGGGAGGTGTGCCGGCACAGCCGTCCAAGGGATAAAACTTTGCATGAGCAGCGAGGAATGCTTCTTTTCCAGGAACTCAAGAGCGCTAACTCCCCCACAGAAGATGCCCCAGAAGTAGAGAAACTTTGGCCTGGGGTGCTAGGACAAATGGCCACGCTGGGGGCCTGCCGGGACAGTCTCGGGCACAGGGCAGCCAACCTCAGATGATAAGGTCTGATGCTGTCGCTTTCCGGGCAGGAGTCCATCTCTCCCTCCCTCCCATTCGGTGCGCCCCGGCCAGCGGCAGGGTGGGCCCCAGTTCTCAGGAAGCCAGGAAACACACTCTCTTCTGGGCGAAAGGCCCAGATTCCTTGAGCGGTCACAGGACACGCTTTTACAGAGCTGATCCGAAGCCACAAGCGCAGACTGGAAGTTTCTCTGGGCAGCGGGAACCTGTGGGGACACAGGCAGGCGCACCTGGAATTCCAGACTGAGAGGTGGTCAATGAGCGAGGCCTCGGGCCTCAGTTTCCTTTCCATCCCATCATCATGCACCAAGCAGTTCTTGAGAGACTCACAAAGCCGAGAACTGTCTGAGGCACAGGTCCTACCCATCCCCCTGCCCCCCCCATGGTGTCAAGTGGTCAGGTGGTGGATACAGACATTGGACAGCAGCAAGATCTATGATGGAAGCGTCGCCGAGGAGGGGGTCAGGCCACGTAAATAAGGACCTTCACACAGTCAATGGGACAACTAATTCAGAGGATGTAGCAAACTGCTTAGCATGTAATCAGCACTCAGATAAGCCAGGTCCTCCTGTCCTCCCACTGTCCAGGTAGAGCCACCAAGGCCAGACAGAGGCGGGCTGGGGTGGGTGCCTGGGGACCCAGTGGGTTTCGGGCCCTATCTAGCCCCACACTTCGGGGGGAACCAAGGGCCCCCACCCCAGCAGACTCCCTGCTTTTTCTGCCTCAGAAAGCACGCCTACAATAATGGGTCAAAGCCACCCCTTCTCCAGCCAGCAGGCGACTGTCCTTCCTGAATTTGAACCTGGGCTCCGTCCATCATTTATTTGTTGGGAAACCCTGGCCAAGTTTCATTCAACTCTCTGAGCCTCGCTTTCATGATCTGAAAGTGGGGAGAAGACCTACGTAAAAGGCACACTTGTTCAATGACGTGGCATAGGTCAAGTGCGCAGGGTGTGCCCAGCACACAGGAGGCTCATCTGCCCCATCTCTGCCCAGCACTGAGGGGAGTGGGTGCTTAGAGGAGGGAGGGGCCCCAGTGCGGAAGCAGGAGTGCAGATCTGCTCTGGGCAGGCCACGTCCAACCCTGGGGGGGCTCAGTGTCTGGAAGGAAAGGCCAGACAAACGGACCAGGGCTCTCCTGGGAGCGGAAGTTCACACAGGTGGGCAGACCAGCCCTGAGGTTTCTCTGCTGGGTGTGTCAGCCACAGTCCTCACCTCTCTGAATCTCAGTCTCCCCAAATGAAATACGGGTTCTGGAGATGAGAAAAATGAGACCCTGGATACATGAAGTCACCCAGCCAGTGAGTGACACGTTTATCTCCTCACCTTCATCTGTCCATTCAACATAAAAATATCCAGACTGCCTCCCCAGCAGGCACTAGGCCCTTTAGGGAGTCAGGGTGCTGAGCCGGTCGTTTTCACGGCTTTGCCTCTGACTTCTCCAGATCAATCAACCAATCAACCAATCAATCAATCAAGAAAGAACGAATCAGAATTCAATCACAGTGACAACACAATTCGGTCCCTGGGAAGTACATTAGAACCCAGGTTCCTGCAGATCAATGAGATGGCCTGGAAATCAAAAATGAATGTAGTCAGGGACAAGGCAGCTTAAATGGGCCTGGCCCTCGGCTGGTGCATTGGCATTAACTCCGACTTCTCTCATTCCCAAGAACCAAAACAGCTTCTCTGATGGGGAGGAAAGAAATGACAAGCAGAAATCAGATTTAGGGAAAATCACACCTCCCTGGCACCTTCCCCCCCTTCCCAGAGTGGTGCTGCAAGTCTTACATATTTTATCATCTATTCTCACGTTGTCCCCAGCAAGTCCTAGGCGTTGGCCTTGCCTTTCACAAGAAAGCTGTGAGGGAGGCTGGGGTGCGGAGGTGAGGGGCCTCCTGCCAGACACTCAGCAGGAAGGGTTGGGGTGGGGGGTGGGGCTGGGGTAGAGCCAAAGGGATGGGATTGCAGCTGCAGGCAGCTCAGGGGCTCAGGGACAGTCCACACCGTCATCCACACTGGTGCCTCTTCACCCCCTCCTGGTCTTATCACCTGCCCTCGCCCAACCACTTTCCAGACACGCTACCACAAACACCGTGTCAGCCTTCGAAGCAGCCAGATAAAGCCATCGCTCCACAGCTTAGCGTCAAGGGCCTCCTTACCTGTCCGACTCTGGTCTCAGGTGGCACCTGTCATCTGCCACATCGGCTCCAGAGAGCCTCTTCCGGTTTCCTACAACCCCTGCTTCACAGGCCCAGTGCTCTGCCAAGCATGCCCTCTCCACCTACCCCCTGCAGATCTTCCTAGGTTATCAGCAGAGTGGCTCCCAGGGGAGACAGATCTGGGTTCAAATCCTTGCTGTGTGACCTTGGGTAAGTTCCTTTACCTCTCTGAGCCTGGAATTCCCTCATAAAATGGAGCTGTTTAAAGGTGAAGACTAGCTGATGATAGCACATGTAAACCCCTGATTGGTGCTCTGACGCCAACGGAGTAATAGCAGTAAGAGGAGGAGCGCTTAGAAAAGGATAGCTGATAATTCTACACAAAGAATCACACGCTGTTAAGAGAGCTGGCCTTGGCAGAGCGGGTGCTGGGCGCAGGGTGGGGAGGCTCCACCCCTGGCTAGGTGCAGGACTTTCCCCCCTGACACACCCCAGTGACACACGGCCCCCAGCTGGCTATGAGCTAACGGGGAGCCAAGGGATGCTTCAATGTGCTGCAGGGTCACGACTGCTTTGTCATTCTTCTGCCAGCCCTCCCACTGCCAGGCTCGTCCTCTGGCTCTTGTGGGCCTTGGCCGCATCCCAAAGCCAGGTATAAAGGGCCAACCAAGGAGACTCAAAAGGCACAGAGCTCACCGTCCCTCCCTTTACAGATGAGGACCGAGAGACTGGGCCCACCCTGCCCCGTCCCCCCAGCTGCAAGCAGTTCAAGCCACGGCGGAACATTATAACCTACAGCCCCAACTGCTTTGCTCCCTGACACAGGAGTCTCCAGGTAGGATACCAGATCGCCATCCCCAGGCCCCATCACTTGTGCGGTCCACTCTTCTCTGAGAAGCATCACCGCACCTCCTGCCCGGGAATGCGAGCGGGAAGCGGGGCTGGACCCGCCCGGCTGCCTCTTTCCTCCTGGGCCCCGGCTCTTAAGACCTAAGGAACCAGCCATTTGTGAGAGTTTGGTTTTTCTCTCTTTTTCTTTCCTTTCCCCTCTAAGCAAAACTGCATGGCCGACGCTATCGCCCGTCCCCAAGGCAGTTCCAAAGGGCCCATCTCGTCTGCAAGGACTTGACGGTGGTAATTCCGCTAATGGGAAGCAAGACGGATGGTTCCTGGTGCCCCGAGTGCAGGAGGCAAGCCGAATCGGGCCACCCCCAGGGGGGAAGGAAAGAGTTGCCGGAACACACCCTCCTTTGGGGCCTTATTAGATCTTGAAAGAGCTGCTGCACTCACTAAAACCTGCTTTTGCCAGCAGAAGCCTCATTTTACAAATACACAACAACAACAAAAAACCGTAAATGGGAAGAAAACCCTGCAGATTAGGCTCCCTGCTGCAGTGAGGCGGCGCCCGCTCACAGCTCAAGTCTTTAGCCTCATGGACTCTGGGTTTAAATAAATAGGTCTGATCGCAGGCTCACCATTTCGTGAATATGGAATACGGCGGTTTCCGGTTTCCTCGCTGTCTGAGGACTGCTTGCTAATGGTGGGACGGGGCAGCCCAGCAAGCAGTTCCTTTTAAAAGGCCCATCTGTCCCTGATGTCAGAAAACCCTAAACCCTGGCGCCCTGGTTGTCAGTCGGGGAGGATCCTCGACACAGTCCCACACCTATCAGGCCCTGGTCGCCTGCTAGAATTTTTCTGGTCTTTTGCCCTGAGGGTCAGGGGCATCTCAAAAGCAATTTCACTTCGGAAAGGGTGTCAATTTCCAAAAGTACACGAGGGCCCACCCCCCTCCAATTCAGAATCAAGCCGATGAATCGTTCTTCAGACTTCAGTTGGTCCAAGTGCAAAATGAGGGTGGAGGGTAATGCCAGCAGGAGACATCAGAGGTCGATAACAGGCAGAGCCAGTGGAGTTGGGCTGCCCGGGGCTTTGTGACCTTGAAAAGTTGTAGAACCTCTCTGGGCCTCAGCCCTCTCATCCCTGACACGGGGCTAACCCTACCCACCTCACAGGCCTGGAGGAAATGCAATCACTTTTCAGGCCAATCTGAGTGCTACTCTTGACCACGCTCTCGTGAGGCACCCAGCATGGCCCTGACACACAGTAGGTGCTTGCTGGACATCTGCTGCTCTGAACGGAATGGGCAGGTGCTTTGGGAGCCGAAGGCCTGGGCTCAAATCCTGACTTGGCCTCAGACCCGCTGTGCGCCCTCGGGCGACCGACTCAGCTTTGCTCAGCCTCCCTTTCCTTGTCTGTAAAATGAGACTAAAGAGCCTGGGTCACAGGGTCTCCAAAAGGAGTCAGCACAATAATATGTGGCCAGTGGCTGCCCAGTTTGGCCCTGGTAACCAGCGGCCCTGAGAATGAGCAGTGGAAAAGTCTTGGGAGCGCCTGAGGGAAAATGCCCACATCCCAGGTGGGAAAACCACTTTCTCAAAGCAAGCCCCAGGATGCCATCCCAGCGCCTCCCAGGAGAGCTGGGACCTAGAACAGCCGGTATGTAAACTCTCAGGAGACTGCCCTTGGAGAAAAGAGAGAGACTGCGGGAGGATCACCCCAGGAGGGAGCCTCATGGTGGTGAAGGGGGGGCACCCTCACCCCTCCCACCCCACAACTCCTGTTCCTCTGTCTCCAACACTTGGACCAATGACACTGGACATACTTGACTCATGTCTTGTTTATGACGGCTCTCCCCACCCAGAATGCCAGCTCCGTTTGGTCTCTTTTGTTCATTGTGCCCCTGAGAACAGTGCCTGGCTCTGTTGGATCGATGAATGACGAAACAAAGCAAGGAAGGGAAGAATTCTTCGGAAAGGGCAGCTCTGGGCTGAGGGACTGCGAACGTGGTCCCAGGGTGCAGAGGAGTTCCTGGGCGTCACAGGTGCCGCCAAGCTACAGTCCTCACCCCACACCGTGTGGCTGATTGTCAACACAGTAACAGCCACCAATCGCAGAATGGCTGTTACATGCGTGCCTACCTCCCGGGGTCAGGAAAACTGCCCCAGAGACAGGAACTGAGGTTTCCCCCTCGCTCTGCACGGGAGAAAACTGAAGCCCCCGGGGGGAAGCAGCAAGCCGAGGGGAGTGGTGAGCAAAAGGTGGAGGCGTGGCTGGCATCCAGGGTGTCCAGGGTCCCCCCCCCCCCCCCCGCGACCTCCCTCCTCTGTATCTGGACCTAAGACCGGCCACAGGGCTGGCTGGACTCAGAGGGGAAGAGCTGGAGCTAGAGACTCAGGACCTGCTCCCTGCCAAGAAGGGTGTCTGCTCAGAGGCAGGAGCTGACAAGCGGCCGTGTCTGGCTCCTGTCCCCACGCACATGCAACAGACAGTAGAGGCACAAGACTCAGCCAGGCGGTGGCCCCAGGCACCCAGCCAAAGAGCACCGGCTTTGGGGTTCAGCCAGGCTGGGGTTCAAGTCTCAGTTTCCAAACCATGTGACTCATTGTTGGCCTCAATCTCTGAACCTCAGTTATCCTCACCTGAAAAATGGGGCCAGCCCGAGGTTGAGGTGGGGATTAACTAAGGCAACACAGACAAGGCATTACTGAATAATAAGCAACAGTTAACTTTCCCGAGCCTCCCTCATTCGTGTTTTCAAAAGCGGCCAGATGTGCACATCTCGTGGCTGCCAGGCCCCCCAGTTTCAGAGCTAAGAACAGCGTGGGAAGCTGGTGGAACCTGAGTGCACCACCCTCTCTGATCTCTGGGGCACCACCTGCTTGGCATTCTTCCTGAGTGAATGGGCCAGGCCCTTGTCATTTGATTTCTGACCCTTGTCCTCAAGGATAAGAAGTTGGAGGGGATGGGTTTGTCAATACAGTAACATCTGGTAACAACGTGAGGAATGAAAACGTGGAAGGGGGGCATTTCCAAGGAGGCTCATGTCCATGTCCACGGTGTGGGCTTGGCACGAGAGGCCCAGGGCGAGGGGAGAGACCAGCTGGCCAAGTGACAGCATTCACATCGCAGGCCAGTGGTCTGCAGAGCGCACCTCACAGAGGACCTCCTCCCCAGATAAGATCTGGCCCCACGCCCGTGCAGGACTTGACACAGGGGCCGTGCTCTTGAAATGGAGGAGGCCGCAGCCCTCCCACTGGGGTCAGCTTCCCACACATGCAACCAGCGCAGTTTCATCTTGCCCCACTCTCGGGAGGGAGCCCCGTGCTTGGGGTTTCGTGCTCTGTGTCCACTGTCTTAAAGTCTTCACTTTATCTTTGAACTCATATTTTTTAAGTGAAGTCTGATGAACCATGGTGCACGTGCTGGGGGCTGGGAGCCTGGGCTTACAAGTCTTCCCACTCCTGACCTCTAACCCCAGTAACCTCTGCCACCCTCCACCCTCAGCAGGGGCCTGCGTGCAGTCAGGGGGTCAGGTGTGCCACAGGGTAACTGCGAGGGTCTGTCCTTGCCCTGTGAGTGTGCCTGCGCCCAAGGAAGCAAGGCATTTAAGAGCCAATAAAAACCACCATGATGGATGGAGAGAGATTGACAAGGAAGGAGCTTTTTTTTTCCTGCATTTCTCTTTGTGCTGGGCCTCACAGATTATGTAGCAGGCCCTACCTTCCATTTACACAACCTTCTGGCCTGGAGGCCCTTGGGGACATCCCTAGGCCTCTGCAGAACTAGAAGCCACCGTGCAGTCTGCGACAACTTGGCCCCTCCCTCACCCCTGCCCACAGACCTTCATTTCTGAACCCCTGTGGTTGGTCACTTACTACTGTCTTGTGGGCCAGGCCCTGTTTCCAGGGCTGGGGTTATGACAATCAACAGGATGCTGAGCAGGGACGAAAACAGGCAGGGCCGATGGTGGCACAGACAGGTGGAGGGAGGCTTAGCCAGCGGAGCCTGGAGGGCAGCAAGCATGGAAGGAATGGTCGACATACATGCACTGCCTCCCAAGGTGGGGCGCGGACTCTGGGAGGTGGCGGGGCCCCTCACCTGTCGGTGGAGACACGGGGCCTACCTTGCAGGGCCGTCAGAGACCGACGGGCTGCTGCGAGCGCCCCCACATTGCACTGCAGGGACCGGGTAAGGCCTAGGACGTCTGCAGTCAGCTCCCTTCTGAATGACCACAAAACCAACAGCAAAAAGCATGGCGGAACAGCCACTTCCAAGGCCCTCGCCTCGTGCCAGGCATGTGGCCTGGTGGCTCTGGCGGCACACGGTCACCCCTGCTGGGTTAGATATTTGTTCCCGGGGTTGCTACTCCCACCCGACATCTCACAGACGTCATCTTTCTTTCTGTGATTCAGAAAGTCCAGTCGGTACCAGGTGGTGGTGGCAGCTTTTCTGAGGTGACTAGTCATGGGCAGAGCAGAATACACAGTGACCGTGAGCTCAGACTGCAGCCAACCTGGGCTTGGTCCTGGGCCGCTCCAGCTGTGGAGTCAAGGGCAGATCTGACCTGCCCCGGGCCTCAGTGTCCCCTATGTCACGTGGGATTGTCAAGAGCCTTGTCCTCAGGGGGTTGCTCTGAGGATTAAATGAAATGACATCGGTGAAGGGTATGGCTCACAGCAAGTGCTTAACAAATGTCAGCCATTGCTATTGTCATGAAACCCCAAAACATCAAATCAAAACCCTGAGCATCGTGTGGCGCCTCCCTGGATCGCGTGAATCGGCTCCCTCCTTTCTAGCATCTGCCCCGACTCTGCTCCAAGACTACATTCTCCCCCCATTGTCATGGCGCATCAGTCCATAAATATTTAAACAACATGTCATCAGATTATTATAACATATGATCTATAGCACCGATGTGCTGCAGTTCTGCGCATTTGGGCTTCGTTTTCAGAATATCGAGACATAAAATATTTATGTATTTAGCCAACCACGAGATCTCACATTCTGTCTCAAAATGCTGGGTGGCGGCAAGATGCGGAACTGAGACGCGTGTGAAGGAGATGCCTTGTTCTCACGTCGGTTCCTGGGGCATCTGGATTGTTTCTGGTTTATTCCAAGGCCTGTGAACAGTGGCTGGCTGGGTTTGCCACAGCAAGAGGGGGGTCAGGACCAAAAGACCCCATCAAAATGCAGGGAGAGTTCAAACCACAAGGCACTGGGTCATTGTCACCCGGCATCTCCATGGGTCTGTGCATAGTAGGTGCTCAGTAAACGACCATGAGGAAATGAATTCACCTGTAGCTCACACAACCACCCAGTGGGCTGGCACCCAGCAGGGATTTAGTAATATTTGCTCTTCTGTTTCATTCTGTTCCCAGTGCCCAGCACCTGTCCAGGCACAGAGGGGACCCAGAAAATGTTGCCGATGAATAGCAATGGAAAGAATAAACGCGTGACCAAATAAATCACTTAATTAGCTAATAAATTAATGAGGGATAATGACTCCCTGTCTGCTGGTCCAGATTACACAGTGTGAGACCTTCCTCCTGAGAAATAAAGGCTCCTCAGTAACCCGTAGTGGATAGGCAAAGGGGTTTTTTCTGGGTAATTAAATATCTCGATTGCTAACATTAGCACATCACAGTGACCATATGTCCTAGAATTTTCAGCACTGTGCAATTTCAAAGATGCTGCCCCGTAAGCCATTCAAGCATCCATGAACTTCCTACATCCTAGCGATGAAACAGCATCTTCCAAACTACCTCTCCTGTCCCCAAATGTCACTAACATGCTTGTACAGACCACTGCCCTTTGGAGAGTTTGGAAAGTGTGCTCACCGTGTGCCTAACCTACAGATGGGTGATACCTGAAGGCCTGGGATGCCACAAAGGCATGTGCAAACAAAAGTTGTGAGCTTGGAGTTCAAGTATTTTCTTTGCACAGTTCCCAAATGCTGTGCTGTCACCATCAAGAGTGGGCAGCCCTCACCCTTGTCCCCAGCCTCTGCACAGACAAAAATCCAGTCCTGTTTCCTCTTGGGTTAGCTGAGGAGATTGGCATTTAAAACAAACACAAAAGGCCACTAAAAGTCCTGGGGGAGATGAGCGAAGGAAATGCATGCACACTGCGCCAAGTCTGCGCTTGAGATCCTGCTGTAACTAAATCCGGCTGGATTCGCCGGATCCACCAAATGTATGGGTGGGCTCCCTCTTCCCCAGCTCCCTGTCTATCTGCCATGTGGTCCCCAGTGGTCCCGCCATCTGGGCACCCACCCTGGTGGCCCGCCAAGGCCACGCCAGCTAGGGAATCACTTCCTCTTTCAATGCACAACCCTCCGTTTTCTGGGCTGGGTGGACTCTGGGTTTTGCTCATTTGCTGCACAGCAATGTCTGTGCCCAGAGGTGGCTTGGGAGGGCCCTTCCCTAAGCAATCCCCAAAAGATATGTCCTCTGAAAAAATAAGTATGCTTGATTTAAAAAATGTAGCTTTAAGCCACACACCCACTCAAGCCAACCCAAAGCCACCCCTATACAGGCATCAAGAATGACTCTGCAGGAAAAGGAGGAAAGAAAAGATCCCAGTAACCCGGGGAGGTACGAGCCCTTCTATAAGTGTAGTTTCCTCCTTTGGAATGATTTGAACCTTTCTCTAAGAAACCTTCTCTGAACAGAGAGGGGTCAGTTGGACACAATTCAGCCCTTCTCTGTCCACTGAGAGAAGCAACGTTTGCTAACAGACATGATAATTTCCCATAGACATTCTTCAAGGATCCTGCCACTTGCCCCCTTGAAACTTTCCATTCATTCAGTAATTATCAGCCGAGCACCTACTATGTGCCAGGCACAGTGCTGGGCACGGGGATACAGTGGTGGTCTGCAGGCCAAGTCTTACCCTCATGGAGCTTACGTTCTAGTCTGGGAGGGAGACAACAAACATGCGAAATGAGGAAGGGGTAGGGGTCCTGAAGAAAAGTAAGGCCACGTCAGGGAGAGAGGAGTAAAGGAGTGGGGGACTCATTTTGACAGGATGGGGATAACAGGGTCACTCTGGAGAAGTGGTTTTTGTGGCTAGGAGCAAGTCAGAATACTTGGGGGGGGGGGGAGAAGTAATTCCGGAAGAGAGGACAGAGGGCAGAATCTGCTGACCTGTCTGAGGAAAGGCTTAAGGAGGCCCCACGGCTAGAGCAGAACCAGCGAGAGGAAGACTGCTGAGTGGTGAGGCCGCAGAGGGAGTGAGCCCCATGGCCCTTCCAGTAAAGACCAAATCCCCCCAGGTCCCCGCAGGCCTCGGCAGCCTCTTCCCCCACCATTTGCTCCTTGGTACGTGCTATTCCTTCCAGCTGCCTAGGAGGTCTTCTCCCAGGCCCTGGGCCCGCCCACCAACTCACAGCCCACATGACAGGCACTTTCAGACTCACAGACCAGACCCCGGTGCAGCCAGCTTACGTCCGGCACTCAGCTGATGGGAATTCACTAAGCACACAGGTTTTGTATTCTCGGTGTCTATTTCTTCATCCACACAATGGGCACAATGACATCTATATCAGAGAACTGCTGGCAGGACAAGCGAGTTAATCCCCGTAAAGGGTTAGCATGGAATGACACAAACAGTATGGAAGGAGGTCAAGAGCTGGGGAAATGGCAGAGGTCGCTGCCTTCACGCTGCTGGGGGTGTGCGCACAGCCCAGGACCCCATCCCGCAGTCACCCCTGCCCCCCATGGTCCACCTGCCCTTCATCCCAGCCCTCTCCGCCCTCCAGGCAAACCTCGTGTTTCCCTCAAGGCTGTCTGAGATTGCCCTCCTTCCTGGAAAGCCTTCCTGCTTCCCCAGAGAATGAGCCCTGGAAAGATGCTACTGCAGATGTTCACGAGCACCTGGGGGGTGGGGGCTGGTGACAAGGCCCCTGTCCTTACCAGGTGGTTAGAGGCTGGGGGCGGGGGGGGGGGGCCCTGAGAGGGTCTCTGGGCCAGCTCCCAGAATATCGCCTGACCCAGAACGTCGGGATGTTTTCTCGAATGAATGAGTGAACCGACAGCCCGCATACCAGCCGGCAAAGGCGGGTCTGGTTAACAGAGCCCACTCCACCCGCACAGTCATGAACAGGCCTGTGTTTCTGCATCGGACTCTTTGCCCACAGCCCAGGCCCAAGCACCATGACCAGAGCCTTGGCCTGAGGATTGGGACAGCGTCCATGACCTTGGAAGCTGGTCACAGTCTCTCCAGGCCTCAGTCTCCCCACCTGTAAAATGAGAGGCTTTCATGCTTTTATTTTTAAGCATCGGAACCTCATAAAATTTTTTTCCACGTAACATAAAATGAACCGTTCTGAAGTGACCAATTCAGCAGCGTTTAGCACATTCACGATGTGATGCAACCACCACCTCTCTCTGGTTCGGAAACGCTGTCATGGCCCGAAAGGAAACCCAGTACCCGTTCAGTGGTCGTTCCCCGGGCTCCCCTCCCTCCGCCCCTGGCATCCAGCAGTCTGCCTCCTGTCCCCACACGGACTTACAGATTATGGATGGTTCGTACGAGAACCTTTTCTTGAAACGACTCCTGTGTGAACCCTCCTTATGTAAAACAGGTAACAGGATTAGTGCCCTGGGAAGACAGGGGGAGGTCTGCCTGTGCCCTCCGCCCCACCCCCACCCCCAGCTAGAGTCCCTCTCCTTCAGTGACCTTCCAGGGAAGGCTCTGATCCCAGACCCCTTTCTTTTCACAAGTCTGGTTCTAACATTGGATTTCTTTCTTTTTCGTTTTTTAAAAATTTTTTTGGAAGTTTATTCATTTTTGAGAGATAGAAAGAGCGTGAGCAGAGGAGGGGCAGAGAGAGTAAAGAGAGGGAAACACAGAATCCAAAGCAGGCTCCAGGCTCTGAGCTGTCAGTACAGAGCTCAACACGGGGCTTGAACTCAGGAACCTGAGCTCAAGTTGGATGCTTAACCAACTGAGCCACCCCGGTGCCCTAAAGTTGGGGTTTCTAAGGCAAACCACCCCTAACCCTCTTCTCTGCCACATGGTGTCCAAGAATCAAGGGCCTCAAGGCGGTGCTACTGGCCCATTTTCCCGATGGGGGAGGAGAGGTGCACACTCAAAGGTGGCTCCACTGATGCTCTCCCCTCACCACACACACCACGGCGGGGTCCCTGGTGTGAAGAAGCTGCCTCGGGAGGGGCGGCCACTTCCACAGGACAAGGACCCCCGCCTCAGGTACAACAAACCAGCCTGACAGAACCCCAAATGGCTTAGGAGGGAGCGCCAAACACACACAGCCTCCCCCCTGCCCCCACACCGGGCCTCGCTGTGCGGCTCCTCCTGGAGGGCTCTGCCTGCCCCTGGGCCCAGGTCTGTGACAGCCACTTCTGTCAGCACAGACCTCTGATGGGGCCCGACGCTGTGTAAATAATTAACAAAACATCTGCCTTGCTTAATAACACACTGCGGCTGACACAGCTCTCGGGGCCTCCAGAGACCCTCCAACTCCAAGAGGACGCGTCAAAACCTTATGCGGCTCCCCTTCCGAGCCGCGTGGGGGGCGGGTGGAGGGGAACACAAAACATTGACTTCTAGATGGTTCCCTGAACCGCCTGGAGCACCCTGACTTAAAGCCGGCCTTGGTCCAAACTGCCGTGTCTCTTCCCGGTCTATTTTGAGGGTCATGATCATGGGAAGTGCTTCAGTGGCACCTGAAGAGGCCCCAACACTGCTTTCAGCCTCCTTAAAGGCCTCCATAGGCCGGGACGCTGAAAATGCTCTTGACGGAGAAACCACCAACCTGGTCCGGTGAGCCTAGGTGAGTCCTTAACAATTAGCTGATTCACCTCTCATAAAAGCTGGGGGTAGCACTTCCGGGGTGCTACCCATGTGCTGACGGTTTTATATCCACTGTTTCCTGTAGTTCTTCCCTCAAACGTTAGAAGGTCCTGATATTGTCTCTGTTTTCCAGTTGGGGACCCTGAGGCTCTGGGAGGTGAAGGACTGGTCTGGGACTCCCACTTCACTCCGTGGGGTGGCCAAAGGCCAAGTTCTTAAATGTGATTGTGGGTTAGTGCCCTCCCCTCCTGGGGCCTCAGTCTCCATTCTGCAAAATAGGCGTGTGGTTCTTCTCTGGATTGCTGTGGACTCATCAGAGCTGAAGGTCATTTGCAAGATAACAGATGCCCCTTTGCAGGTCTCTTCCTGACAACTTCCAGTTTCAAAGACTTTGGGGACAACAAGGAAGAAGGCAGGCAGGTCCTGGGGAGAGGGGTGACAGACAAACTCTAAGTCTGCCACTCACCTGCACTGAGAATGGGTCTGAGGGACTAGCCCCATATCCTCAACTACAACTTGGGGGCTTTGCGGAGTTCTCCTCTAAGGCGCCAGCTCCATTTGCCAAGGTCAAGCGCTGCCCCTCCCCCAGCCTAATTTTGAAGTGTGCGGCTCCAACAACTCAAGGAAAGGCAGCACCACAGGCTCTCAATGGCAGCTTCCCTCCCCCTCCCCCTGCAGAAATTCCTTCACACCCTATGGAATTCCTACATAAAGCCCCTTTTTCTTTTCTATGAGGTCACCATCACACAGATGTCTAAGAGAAAGAAAGAACGGCTCCATGAGGATCAAGGCCGTTGGAACTGAATGCATTTCAGATCCCAGCTGCACCACCTTTCAATTCGGCTGGCCCCTTGCTCATCCGGCCCCCAGAATCCAGCCAAAGCAACTGGCTGGGTTTGGGGTGCGGCGATCCTGCTGGTGGATGCCAAGAGGCCCGGCCAGAAGACGGGGCCTTTGCCACCAGACCACCCGAGCAGTCGTCTATGGAAAAATCCAGAATTGGAGACAACACAGCAGAGGCTGTGTATGTGGGTCTGTTCCCACACAAGCAAGTCTGTTAGAGGGACAGATGTCAAACTGCTAGATCACACTCCACGTTCAAGTTCCCAAATTGAACGTCACAGGAAATTACACCACCAACTGCTTTGCCCCAATGTCCGCTCCTGTCTGGAAGCCGAGTCTGAGAAGACTGTTGGTTTAATTCAGTTTGGGCCAAAGGAAGAGACTCTGAGTGTGCCCCCCAGCTCAGACAAGAATGGGTGAAGCCACTGACCTGATTTTTTCTTTTTAAAATAAAATATTGTCGGGGTACCTAGCTGCCTCATTCATTGCAGCATTTGACTCTTGATCTCGGGGTCATGAGTTCAAGCCCCACAATGGGCATACAGCTTACTTGAAAAAATAAAAGGCTAAAAAAAAATAAACATAAAACCTTTTCTCCAAAGGCCATCTTGTCACTACCCAAGAGTCAGACTTTAGAAGACGGCCAAATACCAAAAAGCTGCTGAGAATCTTTGTCCAATCTTGGTCCTCATCTACCACCCATTCATTTTGAAGAGACTTCACAGACCCCCCAGGAGTTGCTCAGACCACCCCACACGACCCCCCCCCCCACACTCCAGGAACAGCCTTGCTCCCCAAAGCTCCACATTCTGGTGGCCAGCATTCTGGCAACCATCCAAAGTGATGGCCAAAAGAAAGGTCCGTGGTATGTGCACACCGCTTCCAAAGAATGACATCAGCAAAAAATAAATAAATAAATAAAGATAAAAATGTAGAAACAAGGACTATTTTTACCTCCCCAAATCACAGGCCAGACGGGAGAGAAATCCATCAATGCCAGAAATGTGGCTGAGCCTTCGCACAAGATCTATTATTTCACACCTTAAATTAACGCATCTCAAAGCAATTTGCAAATGTTCATCAATTTGCAGAACACACTCAGAAGAGAGAGAAATACCTCTTCCTTCCAACATCAAAGGACACTCTCAGGGGCACCACACACCCCAAGCCGCATAGGTCCTCACACAATACTCCTTTCAAGCACCGCATAGTATAAACCGTGATAAAAAGGGAAATGAACAAGGAAGAGAGATAGGCACGAGGCTAAAATGGCAAGTGACAAGCAGCCTACACGGAAATGATCCTGTTTGTCGGGTGTTCAGAACTGGGAGTTGGGGCCCCGGAGGTAATGCGCCATCGCTGGGGGGGTCGAACACTGGGCTCTGGCTCAGGGCAGTGTCCCAGCTTGCCCCCTCCCCACACAGGCTTAGAGATCCCAACCCATATTTAATCTTAGATGACTCACCAGGGTCCTCCGCTCTCCACCCTCTAACTCCCTTGCTTGGTCTCACCCGAGAAGAGGAAGGGAATATTCTTCTCTTTTCGACAATTGTTTTGACACTTCCCTTCTGAAACCAATCTTTGGCACTTCGTGAGCAAAGAAAAAAAATGTGAACTGTAGACAGTCCTTTCTATCTGACAGTCCTGGCCTTGGGCGTGGGTCATCCATGGCATAGGGGCAAGAGTGGACAAGGAAGGAGGGCAGCACCTTCAGGAAGCCCTGTCCCGGAAGGCTGGAGCCGGCCGAGGCACCCAGCCCTGAAAAACCTGAAAGACTGTGACCAGCACTTTCTAGGTCCAGTGGGAAGACTCTGCTCAGACAAGCCTGAGTTCAACTCCACGGTCATCTGCATGGCAGTCCACAATCCTCGGCACACTTTAATCTCTGTGTCCCCAGTTTCCTCATCTGTAAAATGGGCATCAAGATAGTTCCCATCTAAGGGTGCCTGGGTGGCTCAGTCGATTGAGTGAGTGAGTGTCCAACCCTTGATTTCAGCTTAGCTCATGATCCCAGGGTCATGGGATGAAACCCTGTGATTTCAGGCTCCGTGCTGAGTGTGGAGCCTGCTTAAGATTCTCCACCTCTCTCCCTCTGCCCCTACCCTGCACGCATGTGTGCTCTCTCTCTCTCTCTGAAAATTAAAAAAATATACATGTTTTAAATATTCAAATAGTTCCTATCTCATAATGTTGCTGAGCGGATTGAGTGAAATGAGCCTAAAGCTTTCAGTATTTTGCCTGGCACATAGCAGACCCTCAATGAATGGTGGCCATTAGTTGTATGTAGCGCTACTTCCAGAAAATTATGCACATCGTTTCATCTCTTTGAGCCCTGAGGCTCAAAATAACCCCCCACATCATGGTGAAGATTAAATGAATCGATGTGTGTGGAAACACCAAGCACCCAGTCCGTGCACCTTCGGAGGATGGGCCTGAAGTCAGGCAGTTTGACAGGATTCTGCCTCCACCCCTTTTCAGAAGTCCCAGGACACAGGTTGGACCTCTCTGTGGCACAGCTAGGATCAGGGAGGGCACAGTAGGGGCTCCGCGAGCATGGCTTCCTGTCCCCCTTCCCCACCCCCTCCTTGCCCGGAGCCACTGGAAATACCACCGGGCAAAACCAGGAGCTTCGATTCTTCAAACCCTCTTGAAACCCCAAGTGCCCAGACCAATCTGGGCCACAGCTTCAGTCTGAGACTTTGTTTTGTGAAGACAGAAACTACTTTTTAGTCATTTCCGAAGCAGACTGGGACAGCAGGGGCTGACAAACCACAGGGACCATTTTAAATCCTGGGCCTTTTCTTCTGGGAAGTTAGGCAAGAACCTTCCCAAATGTTTGCCCATGGGGCTCTCTGCCAGGGAGTGACTCATCCACAGCTCCCCACAGGCATATTTTATTTGGGGGTGGGGGTAGAGGGAGGGCCTGGCCTTGAGGGGAGAAGGAGAGGCGGCATTTCCAGCAAACCCAGAAGGTGTTTCATTTTTTTTAGGACAAAAAAGAAAAAGAATGTGGGTCTTTTTTGTTTCCTTCCAGGTTTTGTTTGCTAAAAGAGACGTCCAAAGTTCACTCCATAAGCCGCTGCATTGGGAACAGCCGGCTCTACATCCCTTTCAATGAAATTCTTCTTCCATTAACACCACGATTTTTAAGTGTGTCTCCGAAGATTTGCCTGTGCACAACATTTTCCCCCAGAAAGGCAAGCTGAGTTTTGAAAATTTCAGGGAACTAGGGAGCTCTACAGTTTCTAAAGTTGGCCTTAAAGCAACTGAGACCTTCAGCTGCAGAGGTTTTCAACATTTCTAAAGCCCCCAAAAAACCGCCCCTCAAAGCTGCACGACAGACCTTAGAAACCAGGGTCCCAAGTGTGCTGAGCTGTTTCTGTCTTGGGGGCTCATGCCTGGAGCCCGGGCTCAACAAATGAATAAATCTGATGAATATTTATCCACTTAGCAGAGTAGGCAGGGACAGAGACCCTCCAGATACACAGAAAGAATCGTCAGACCCCTGGTCTCCCCAGGGTAAGGCCACAGATCTGCCAGGGCCAGAGACGGGCAAGAACAAAGCCAGGAGACCCAGAAAAAGTATTGGAAGAACGGAACACAAGTCCTCTGGCACCAGGCCAAGTAGCTCACCACGGAGCCAGCCCCATGCAGGGTCCCGCCAGTGGGTCCCACCGAGGCTGGGCTCTGAGGCCTCCCCCTCTGCCAAGCCCAGCCTTGGCTCCACCAGTCTGACCTCTGCGCTCATTCACCACACGAGGCCCAGCACCCACCAGGTGCCCACCTCTGGCCTACTTCTCTCCACGGGCTCCCTGGCATCGGGGCCAGGGGCTGATGCATCATACAATATGCCTGGTGGGTGCAAAGCGGGGCCCTCGACCTCCATAATAGACACACTCACATACCCCCAGACACAGAATACACATTCACATGCACGTCTGTACACTTCAGCCCTCAAAGGCTTACCAATGCACACAGAATTTACTTGTGAGCAATCACACACGTGCGCGCACGTACTCCCTGAACTCACACAACTCCTTCACAACACTGGGATCCCACGAGAAGCGCATTCTGCGGCAAAGAGTTAACGATAAACGTCTAAAAGGGAGCCCTGCGCGTGTCCCCCGAACTCCTCCACAGCAAACCACACGACCCAGACCCTCCGACGTGCACGCGCACACTCGGGCGCACACCCTGAGGGACAGACGGACACACGCCGCCCACGCACGCTCGGCCGCGGACAACACTCAGACTCGCGCGTACACTCGCGTCGCGACCTCCCGCGTACACCCCCGCCCGCCGTCCCC